>NC_141694.1:1386669026-1387219026 GCF_964263255.1 Lissotriton vulgaris | reverse complement strand
CTGCAGATGGGCTGCCCCAATAGCTATACAATCTACAATATAGGCTTAAAGATCCATATATAATATACAGTTTCTCCCTGGATTTTGGAGCCGGGGCCCACTCACTGAATTTTACAGTTGGGATCCCCTCCAGTTTCCCTGTTTGTTAATGACAACTTCTTGTCTTTGCTATAGTGTGTGTGCCACATATTGTGGCACCAGTCCATTTCACCACCATACCATGTCTAATACCTGCCCATTAATTAAATAAGGGTGTCTACTGTTCTGGATGTCAGGGTAGGGCCATGTGCAAGCCCGTCTCATAATCAGAAGAGGCGGTGCACCTCAGGTTTGACTCAATTGCTTGATCTGGTGTCCCAGCACTCTCTGAAGGGGCCCTCACCTGCAGTATCTCTGCCACCACCTATGCTAGCTCGCCCACTGTCTGTTCATCTGTGGCTCTGCCATGTGCCTTCCCAGCACACCTCCTCCTAATGTGCCACTGGCCTCACCATTGGTCAAACATCAACCCTCTGAGTGGAAGGCGCACCCCGTTTGATTGAAGCCAGGTCCAGGCCTCATCCTGGTTCAAGAAGAAAAAAGGTCTTGAAGTGCTCAACTTCCCTGAGTTCAGCTGGGTGCAAGAGGGCATATTTTAGTCCTAACTGGCACAGTTTATATTTAATTTCTGTAAAGGAACTCCATTGTCTTTGCACCTCATATGTATAATGCCATGTTTCCAATGGTGTTGCCCCCCCACACCACCACCCCCTTCAACCCCACCCCCCTAGCAGGCTCTTGCTGGTCAGTGGAAGAAGACTGATTTATGATTTTTATTTTTAGGACATAAAGTTGTAAGCATAGATTCATTGTCGTCAACCCAGTCAATCAAACTTCTGTGGTCTGCTCAGAGCAGACTTACATGAATGGACACAATGGCAATTTCAGCTTCCAGTGGGGTCTTAGTCTCAAAATTAGCCTGGAGGATTGCCTCAAATTTCCCAGTATATTATTGCTAATGTGGACTCTATTTGTTTAAGTGTGCCTGCTTTTACAGATGTAGCTGACAACGTTTCCATATTGTCTTTTTGAGGTGGCACCCTATTGTTCTTCAGCTTAACGATTCTCATTTGCCATGTTTCCAATTGTGCCATCCCCTCTAGCAAGCCCTTGCTGGGGCTGTGGCAAAAGACAGATTTATGATTTTTGGACAGTGCAGTGAGATGTTAGGGAAGGTACAGGACCAGGCAATGTGCCCAGTTTGGTAGGGGGCACCTCCACAGAGCCAACACAGCTAACTCTAGGGGCCCCTGGACCCAGAAGCAGCCACTAATACCATCATCTGCTACACTTTCTATTTGATGCCAGCATGTTCTAGCATTCACTAGATACAGTGTCCAAAGGCCCACCACCAGTAGCACATGAGAATGAGAAAGCTATGGCAGCACCAGCACAGTTTATGCAAACAGGCTCCAGACCCAAATGTCGCTGGCAACATTGCCACTGACCCCGCCTCAGTGCTCGTTAGGTCCAGGAGCTTGAGAGCCCACCACAAACAACTCAAACAACTGCTCATCTGAAAATGGTCCCTGATCCTGGGGGCCCTCACCAGGTAAAGGGGTAAACTCCAAGGCTCCGTAGGTGCAACGGACCAGTTACTTGTCACTCACTTGATATGGATAGGCTTATGTCATGTTTTACAGCAGGAATATTGGGAAATCCAGAGGGGATCAGAAATATGCATAAAATGTGGTTGCCATCTTGTCCAAGCCCCTTCTCCAAGATCATACTTCAGTGAGTTTATTTTGCTATGTAAATATTTTCTGTAGTATTGTCATACAGTGCAATCAGAAATTTGCTTTCTCTTTGGTTAAAGGCAAGACCCCAGTGTACTATTATGAACTGGTACTGGGAACAAGGTACATTCCTGGTACCATTGCATAGTTTGGGTTATGGTTAGTGGTGCGGATGGGGTTACCAATTGCACTAGGGTTATTTTGTAAGGAGCGACATTAGTGCGATGTCAGTTTAGGTGTTCTCTGTAATAAACAATTTGAATATTGTCTGCTCATCTCCTAAATAGCCTTCGCTAAAGAGTTGTCCCCTCTGGGGATCATCCTGACTTTCCCTCAGGGTAGTGCATCACCATGCCCTTCCATGGCCCCTAGAACACTTTTTCTAAAACAATGTCTGCAGAGATCAAGCATCTTCACAAAAGTGTTAGAGTGCAAAATGATCATCTACAAACTTCGAGACAGATTCCTCTGTGAACCACAAAGCCATAACCACCCACTAGTACATTACTCACAACTATACACACATGATGCAACAGATGACAACACAAGTGACATCACAAATTGCATTACTAGTGATGTTACATATCATCATATACATCTATGATGGCATTACTGAAGACACAAATAATTGCTCCTTTACACATCTGTTGACAGACAATGTAAGAAGAGCCCTGTTTCTATGACTCCATTGCAAGGACATGTCGATTTTGCTAGGCCGAGCCAAAGTGTGTGTCCACTAAGCTAAAGAGGTAGGAGTGCTCAATGCAAGACCATGCTGATCATGGCCAAAAGCCACACCAAGCAATGACTAGGGAAAGTGGTGCTGGGTCACTGCATGGTATAATTAAAAGTTGGGTCTAGTGAGCAATAGTTACAGGGATGGTGAGTGCAGGGCTTGGGCCAAGGCCACGCCAAAACCTAGACCACGATATGTGCTGTGAAATTCCATGTCCAGAACGCTTCTGGGATGGAGTAGCTGAGGTCCTTTTTCTGCAGAAAATGGGCTGCAGGGCTCAAAGGTACAAAGCAGCTTCATTAAGTTTATCAATGATGTCATGGTGATAGTTGTATGTCAAAATATTTTTGTCTACTTTAACTACCTGAACATCCATTATAAATTCACTGAGCCTGAATTGCAGGTCCTTTATTTATTTAAAGAAGAGGCCCAGAAACAAACACCAATGGAAGATATTGGTTTGGGTGATAAATGCCTTATTCCATGAAAAAGTGTGTGATAACGGATAGGGCCAGTTCGAAAACAGATATCGTCTGAAAGACTTTTTCAGTTACAAGATTTGGCAACACCTATGTGTGGTTGTGTAGTTGAAAAATAAGCAGGACATGGCTATGTTATAATGAATGTTAAATTCCTTTCATAGACATACAAATCATGAAATAATTACATTGTTGTTGCATGTCCTGAAATGTGAAATTGAGGTCTTATTATCCATATAGATGCTATAGGACAGATGAACAAAATCAGCTAAGTACAAGACAAGCAAAGGACAAAAGATCCTCCTAAACTACTACCACTGGTGGGTCTACTGAACCTGGCTCCACAGCTCACACAGTGAAAACAGCCACATGTTTTCTCCTCTTCCACTGTTGTTACAAGCGCACAGTAACAGCCACTCCATCTGCCACATCGATACCAATTAATCAAATTTCTTCCCCTGTCACTAGTGCATCAATGCGCACCACCTCTTTTGTAGCAAGTGCCAATAGTGTCCATCCAAAGTCCACCATGGCAATTCCAAAGACTAAAAGTGGGTAACAAAAATAGCCACGGTTATCCTCACAACAGCCATCGTTGCTGTGTAGGAAATCCACCTTTTCTGTATGATCACCCCAGATTTTTCACCTTTTTCTGGACCCTCATTTTTTCTAGACTTAGAACTTTGTGCACTGTTCCCACTGCTAAACAAGAGTAAAGTGCCTGTGTTCGCCCATTTAAGCACGGTTAACTTCCTGATTAAAATATTTAACTTGCCAATAGTCCCTACTTTATGGTGTAGAAATGTTCCCTGGGCGTAGAAATTAAATACCACCTGTGGACTGCAGGACCTATTCTGCCATCCACATAGTTGAATTATAAAACATGGCTTCATGCTTGCCTTCTATAGTCTCGCTGCAACAGCCTAAACACCTGCTGTCAAATTTGTAAAAATAAAATGTTTTGATAGGCAGGAAACTCTGCTTTTACTTATTACCAAGTCATCCCTAAGTCCATTGTTTTACCCACAAGGTAGGATGCCTGATATTTAAAAGTGAAACATGCACAAAATTTAAGTCAGATTATTCCTTAAATTACTGCCCACAAAAGCTGATTTCACTGGCCGAACTGTAGCTGGACCTTAGAGAATAGTAAAATAGAGAGTATAAACTTTAATTTATAACTTTTGAGAGGAAGTATGTAACATATCATTAAAGGCTTATTTTTCATATTTATTAAATGTCAAATTCACTGGGGAAGTTAGATTTTTAATAAATACTTAGGAAAAGCACATTTTCAGAAAATGAAATTTTCCTTGATTGGGCAAATTGTCATTAGCTCTCCGGGAGCTTTCCAGCAAGTGCTTGGACTTAATGAGGTATACAATCTACTCCCAGTGTGGGGCATTAGTTCCCTATCAGTGCAGAAAGGAGAGTTGGGTTGGGTCCAGTAATTTCATTAATGTGAAAGTGACAGAGTTGAAGACTGTCCATTCATGGTTTAGTGTAAGGGAAGACCTACAGAGGGGAAAACCTTTATTTCAAAGACCCACACTAACTGGTCTTGCACCACTCCCAGTGGGAGGAAAACTACTCCCCAGAAATAGTTTGGCATAGACACAGTGAAGTTGACTTCTCATTTCCCTGGCCGCACCTCTGGGTGGACACCAGAGCTATGCATGGTAGGAAAGGTTTCTCCAACTTGGATTTTAGGAGTGAGAATCCCTGTGGGATAGCTTGCAGTAGGGCAAACAGAAATCTGTATAAAAAGTAGGTAGGGTTGCCCCGGGAGCTTTTTCCCCATTGATTAGGGAATGTCCAAGAGTCACCAAGACCCACTGGCTAGTGGCATACAAAAATGTGGCACTCCAAGGAAGCCTCCTCAGAGCACTTTCTGGATCTCCAGAAGATCAGAAGGCTCAGTTGACTGACCTCCTGTGTGGCTACAAGGACACAACAAGCTGCAAGAAGTCTATTTCTTGAAGTGACTACTTGACTAATACTAACTGGACCTGGACTAGAGCTTGTGGTGGCTTCTGCTGGAGTCTGTCCGGGCCTCTAAAAGCTATGGATGAGATCCTAGGAGCCTTAGACTTGACCTAGAGGAGATCACCCACCTTAAATAATAATCTACTTTCTTACATGCTGTTGCAGGACAGGGAGGGGGAGGAGGAACATTACATTGAAGATGTGACTCTGCCAAAACATGGGGGAGCTGTAGAATGGAGTTCACTATTTGAGGAAGTTGGACAGCAATGACAGCTAAAGAATTTCAATCTGTTCCCATCACCACCATACTGGAACCCTGACAATTGACCAAATTCACAAAGGATTGATGGTAAGGAGTCAATCATCTGGTACTGCAGGCACAGTCACATGAATGTACAGATGCAATTGTGACAATAGGTAATCACCTGCAGTCACTATGTAATTCATTTAGACAACTGCTAAGGGAGCTGTAAAAGGGAGCAACAATAGGAGGAGAGATCTGCAACAGGCTATCACATTTAAATTAGTGGAAATATAAGATCTGCAAAAAGGCTACATCGGATTAACCTTACAGGGCAAAGGGCCAATAGGTGGTCCATCTCTTGAATGACACAAACGTTCTGTGACTACACAAAGATGGTTGGGAAGGGACAATTATCCATCTTACAGTCAGTGGATGGTTGTGCAGAACAATTGAGACTTTTGGGGCAATTACCCAGCCCAGAGATATGTGCAATAGCTAGCACTTGCAGCAATCATTATCGTCTTCCTTCAACATCTTTCACATGTTCTTGATATATCTCCCTGAATGGCCTCATAAGAGATCTGATCATGACGCTCAAACTTCCTTGTGGTAACCAGCTAAAACGAGTGCACCTTAATTTTGATGTCCAAACTCACAATATTTGCCTATAAATGGTGTGGTGTGAATTAGTTTAGGCGATTTTCTACACGTTAATATTAGATTTATGTATGTAGATAGCAGTGTAAGTGTAAGGGTTATGATATTGTATGTAATACTTTTAGGTTTGGGTATTATAAATAGGTAGGTTTTGTTGTAGGACTGTAGCAGAGGGCAAGTTAGCTGGTGTTTGGGAGGCTGCATGTTCAAGTATCAACAGCAAAAAGTTTGCAGTACCAGAATATCATGTTAAAAATATTGAGGACAAAATATTGACAAGGTAGATATAGATTTACTATTCTTAACTTCACAACTATGTACCCTTAAGATATACGGGGTACCGTATCTGGCGAGCCCCCAGGTACAAATCGGAATGAGGAATACGAGGTTGAGACTTCAGTGGAGGTCATGATTATGCGTGAGGAAGTCTGGTCAGGATTTTCAGCTCAGGGATCCTGCCTTCCTCTGGGAGCTACCAGCATCACTCAGAATGCAGAGGAAAACCTGGTGCTGGGCACCGCACAATATTTGATGCAAAGCGGTGAGGATTTGTGGCTTCATTTCTGGTGTTGAGGAAGTCTCCATGACCAGCTTATGTGGGGATTTTTGTTCCTCTTAAGGCTGACAACATGCCACACATGAATGTTTATGTATATTATGAGACTGCCACTTTGGGATTCCTGATACTCGAACATTTTAGGCGGACAGCAGCACATAATGAAGGGACTAACTCAAAGTGATTGTACAGAGGTGTAATGTGCAGCCAAAAACATGGCAAACAAAACGCTTCTCTTTGTTTTGCTGCCAGGTCTGGAGTGACTCACTCATTAAATCAGCCAATATGTGAATTCTCATATGCGTGCTCCTTTTTTTCGTGTGAAGTTGGAATTTTAGCAGGATGAGAAAAAAGGAATTTTCCCCATCTTAGGTTTTTGGGGATTTTTTTTTAACTCAACTGCAGCCTGAACCACTGAATGGAATTACACCAAATTTGGCAGAAACCTAGATGTTGGACCAGAAAGCTTGGTTTTTGTGATTTGGTGTAACTCCGCTGAATAGTTTTAGAGATATTTAAGTTTAAAATACATAGATATCTGGGGATGCGAGTCCTCGCAGAGGACTCGCGGATCCTACTTACATTTGATTGGCTGCCAACACTTTAACCAGGAAGTTTTAGCAGCCATCTTGTGACTCGGCTTGAAGCCAAGTCCCACAAAAAATGTAAAAAACAAAAGAAAAGGTGCAGGGTTGTGGGGAAATTGAAAAAAAAGATGCATGGGATCCCAGCGTCTTTTTCATGAAGCCTCTGGGTTGGCCAAATCTCGGGGGCAGTTTTTTAAAATTATAAGGGACTGCCCACACGCCCTGCCGCAACCCCGGTGACCAACCCCCTCCCAGGAGCTGATTACAATTAAATGGGGGCATCACAGACCCCCTGCCACGCGGCCCCCTCCTGGAGCCATACATGGCCCTGGGGAACACCACTCCTTTGGGCCAGCTCCTGTTATGTCCTGGTATGCTCACCCTGGAAAATAGCTGTTTGCTATGGCTTGCCTGGAGTTTTACTGCTCCCGACAAGCTATAGTAAACTGTGCTCTGCTTTGAGCAAGGGAGAGTTACTTAAAACTTTAGTGTCCGTTTAACACACATTTGCGCAACTTTCCCAAAAATTTCTTTTTCACCTCAGCACATTCCTGGAAAGTTTCAGGATGATCCTTCAAGCAGGGGCTGAGAAACAGCGGGGTCCCAAGATGCAATTCACCCATTCATTATTTTAGAGACAAATTGGACAGCGATACTGCAAAAAATGCTGAATAGAATTACACCAAATTATGCTAAAAGCTAGATCTTGTTCTAAAAAGTGTGCATTTTGTGATTTGGTGTACATCCGTTCAGCAGTTTTTTGAGAAATTAAGGCTAAAACGCTTTGCAATTCAATTCAAAGAGGCTTTATTCGAGTATTTCTCATAAAAGCACAGTACATACAAAAATTTAAAACGTCATTAAATGGTTGGCTCGATCAAATAAAAAAAGTACTTTACATAAAAAGCATAAACATACATATACTATAAAATGACAAACGACATCAAGTAGATTCAGTAAAACCATCCCAATGTAAACAGTTACTCGGCTAACACTTTATGCCTAATAGACCAAGCCCACCCCAGAAATGTCGCTACTGCTATGGCCAGTGGCAAACAAGAACTAGTGCAAATGATTCTCAAAGCTGCAATGCCACTGTTGGTACCTAAGTTTTTACATACAGGTTTTAACCAAATTCGCCTAGGGACGGCATAGGCTTGACAAGAAGATAGAAAGTGCCCAATAGTCTCCTTTACAGATCCACAAGTGGGGTAGGACGTATTAGATGATCCCCTCCACCTGCCAGTTAGGGACCTGAGCGGAAGAGCACCTATCCTCAATTGGCATAGAAGCTTCCTATCCCATGGCTTAGTTATATTGTCCCAATAAAGTTCATGGTTAGAGAGAATTAGCTTCCAGATAGCATCCTGTCATAGATCTAGCATCAGTGTTTCTCCAATCCCGCTCGGCCACATAGTCCCAATACAACTCCTTTAGAGTTTTTTTGCTAGGAAAAAGTGCGCCTGACGGGTTATCCCAAAGGGTTTGGAGACCCAGCAAACATAACAAGGATCTAAGATCTTTTAGCCATTTGATCCTATGAAATACATCTGCTTTGATCAACGCTAAAAAGCCCTCAGCGTAATGCTTGAGTTCTAGAGTGATCCAGAGTCGTCTCCAATACAAGATCGGGCGAAGCTTTGCCAAATCATCCACAGCCTTTCTGCCCAGCTCGTATCTAAGGGGAAGAAGGGGGGTACTTTTGGGAAGACCAGTAATTGTCCTAAAGAACTTGTTTTCAGACTTCTGTAATGACTGGAGCATCCCAAAACCCCAGAGCTCAGCCCCATATAATGCTGAGTCAAGGGCTTTTGCTTCATAGACCTGTAGGGCTGGCGCGATTGGTTTAGATTTTGATTTTCTTTGTTCTGCCCCGAGGGCTCCAGCTAGTTGTCTGTGCCTTAGTGTCACAAGATCAATGTGCTGGGACCATTTGAGATCGTTGGTTACATAAATACCAAGATAGGTAAAAGCTTTAACTACCTCTAAGGGACGTTGGTTCATAGACAGCCTGGATCGGAAACTACGGTGGAGGTTAAAAATCATTAACTTGGTTTTGGCCACGTTGACTTCAAGACCATGCTCCCCACAAAATTCCTCAAAGATATGGAGGGCACGCTGCAGGCCACTCGGGGTCTTTGATAGAATAAGAGTATCGTCGGCGAACATTAATATTGGGACCTTAATGTCCGCCAACGAGGGGGCGTCTAGATTAACAGACAGCATTCTAGCTACTACTCCGTTGATAAACAAGGAAAAGAGCAAGGGGGCCATTGCACACCCCTGCCGAACTCCCCGCTCGACCGGGAAGTCTGCAGTGACCTCACCTTGACTGCCCCACTGTATCTTGGCAAAATTCGCCTCGTGCAACCTCATAACCAGGGTCAATAGATCCTCCGGTAGGCCCAGGTTCCACAGCACTGACCACAGCTTAGTCCTGGGAAACAGGTCTAAGGCAGCCCGCAAATCCACAAAAGCGGCATACAGGCTGCCCCCACCCAGCACCACAGTTCGCCACCGTAGCAAGGTAAAGCGGAACACCTGGTCCACCGTACTAGTGGCCTTCCGGAACCCAGCCTGGTACGGGGATAATGCATTGTTCTCGTCAACCCAAGCCATAAGCCTGTTCACCACCATCCTCCCCACCACCTTTTGGATGGTAGCTATCAAGCTTATGGGTCTGTAATTACCAGGCAAACCCCGATCAACTTTCTTATATACGGGGATAATGATTGCACCCTTCCAGGATGACGGAACCATTGCTCCCTGGGCAACAGCGTTAACCAAAAGAAAAATATATTTACCCCAGCGTTCCCTATCGTTAATAAAAAGATCCACCGGGACCCCATCCAAACCAGGAGCTCTTCCTCTAGACACTGCACTTAAGGCCAACAACACCTCACCATGAGTAAAAAAGTTATCTTTGGGATATACAGCCTTGAAACCATCCATCTCAGAGCCAGGGTGGCTATCAGCATATTGTGGCTTAAAATAATTGACCCAGTCCTCCTAACCAACGTTATTATCGGGGCAATTGGGTAAACCGCCACTACCCCATTTGGCAATGTTCCAGAAGAGCCTGGAATCTTTAGTCCTACTTGCCTCCCTTAGTTCGTTCCAATGCCGCTCATCCCATGTTTTTTTTGCTGTGGCTATACTGTCCTTGTAGATCCTTCTTGCATTACAGATAGCCACTTGTTCCCTACTCTTAATAGCTATTCCCAGAGCTAACCTGGCTTTCCTGCACTGTGCGTTATACCACCTCACAGGTCTGGCAGGTGCCTTAATGATTTTCCTACCCGCTTTCTGGAAATGGGATCTAATGACACAAAAGAGATTATCATGTATAGCAGTTATTTCGTGTGACCCTGGTACAACTATGTTAGCCTGCTCTAGGGCAATTATCGCCCTGTCCACCTCCATGTCTATACTAGCCATAGACTGTCGATTAGCCAAAACACTGGGCCATTTTAGCCGACGCATGTCATTGGTGGGGACAGGCAAGGGAACACCATCCCACTCTATAGCGGGTTTCCCTAATGAGGATAGCCACCATTTGTGTACTACGCACAGAGGGTCATGGTCGCTTTCAAGCCTGTGCTTTACTTCCATATCATAGACTCCCTTCCATAGTTGGAGGCTGCACAGAACGTAGTCTATCCTACTCCTATTTCGTCCGTTGTCGAAGGTACAAGCCCCCCCCCTTGTCACTCATTGTTCTCCCATTTAGTGCCCTAAGGCCCCTTTTGAAACAAATGGCATTCAAACAGATAATGTCCTCAGACCAACGTTTAATTGGGTCTAAATTTAATTTGGGAACTCCCCATTGCATGTCCTCTTCCACCCCAACTAGATCGTCACAAATGTCCAGGGGTTCAAACGTGCAGTTAAAATCTCCAGCAATAATGATATTATTATTCAGGGAGTATGTTTCAAGTAGGGAGACCAGTGCCGCAAGAACTGCTGATTTCCCCCCGTTGGAACCCCTGGCATATACATTGTATATATCAAGACACCCTGATAAGCCCATGTCCACTTTTATAAGTTGGATATCATTACTACCAGTTACAACCACTTTAATAGAGAAGGGCAGACATTGACGTGCCCATATAATCAGTCCACCCTTTGGACGACCCTTTTGGCCTTTAGTTGCCGGGATCGAATAGTTCAGATACCCTTGGAGAAAACAGGGCTCACACATCCATGTCTCCTGGAACATGCACACATCAAAGCAATTTACAAAATCTACCCATTCCTGTGACTCCAGTTTGGGGCGAATGCCAGCTATGTTCCAAGAAACCAAACTTCCTACACCCTCCTTATCATTTTTTACCGGTTCCCTAGGAGTGCCTAGCGGGGGTACGTCAGGATCGGTATTTTTACCAATAGACTCTACTAGGTTAGAATTCCCCTTCGTTGGAGCCACCCCATTAGGATGATGATCATGAGGGGGATTGGCGGCATGCACCGAATTGCTGCAAACTTGATTGAGGGCAAGTCAGTCGCAATCATTAAGCCCTGAGAGGGCGTTGTATCTATTTGTGATTTCTACTACGCCTCTGTACCTTAGGTCTACCCCATGCCAAAAACCAGATGGTATCAAATAAGTTTTAGGTCGCAACCCCTGTCCTCCCATAGGGTAAGTTTGATTTGTAAAATTCCTCGATGTGGGGATCCTATGTATGGGTTTTCCCTGAGTGCCCGGTCTATAGAAGAACCCGAGGGGCAAAATTTCAATACCCTGCCCCCTCGCTAATGAATGCTGTTCTGTCTCCCATAGTATTCTGGCAACTGCATTCGAGTTATTAAAATTTATGACTATGCAGTCACCCTCTCTGGTCTTCCTTGAGCGACCCACCCATCCTACTCTACGAACCATGAGTATGTCACGTCCTACTTCATGACCCTCTTCTAGATTCTTTGAGAACCAGTGGGTAATCTTTGTCTTCAGTTGGTAAAACCCCTCAGTTAAACCAGCTCGGAGAGGGGGAACATTAGTCATAACCACCACTAAGGGTGTACTTTGGGGGGTAAGTCTAGTGTGCATTGATTTCCTGTAACTAAATCTGAATTGTTAGGAGCCAAATACCCAGAGGCATGTCTAACAGGTTCTGGGTGAGCTTCCTGGTGAGATTGCGATGCCCCCGTCAGGCCCTTGGAAGACTCGGGCATGTATTTTTATCACCTAACTTAACTAGACTTGCATCCCTATGTACCACTGTTTTATTTCCATTCAGCAGGGGGGATTTACAGAGAGTGGGTGCTTGGTCACTTCTGCCGACCACCTGTTCTGGAATAGCAGAAGGATCTTTGCCCTTACTCTTTTCATCAGCTATGAAGTGTAACATTTGCGAGTAATCCTTGACTGCAATTTCCAGTTTATCCAAACTAGCAGTGACTAGTCTCAGTCTCTCAATGATGGGGAGTAGAAAAGAATGAAACAGGTGTTCAACCAGCCCCACCAGAGACCCGTCACCATCCACATCAGGTGGAAGTTGTGGAGAGGAAATAGGATATACTATGTTATCAGACTCTATAAGGATCCCCGCACCCAATGGCTTATTCCCCTTTTTTGTTGGTTTAGACCTTTTAGCTCTTTTACATTGCGGTCCGCCCCCTCTTCTTTTCCTTTTACCTGTCACTCTTTTATTTGATAGCGGTGAGTCAACTACCAAACAAACAGGAGAGCTATTGGGTGAGGATATACAAGTGGGAATTTCAACTAAATCAGCACTAGCTGGCAGTGTAAAAGAATTGTTTTCCTCAAGGATATTTGCAAGGGAATCCAGTTCGATGCTGGACTCAGGCAGACCCAAATCACTTAGCCGTTGGCTGATGCGATTCTCAGGCGTGGTGCAATGCTGAATCGCCCCCAGCGAGGAACGTTTCGAAAACATTTCAGCTGATAGTCTTTTCTCGACAGCACTTATCTGATGTTCCAGTGCAGCAGAGACCCATGTAAAATAATTGTTCAAAGTACCCAAAATGCTTCCAGTATTAGATTTCACACCATCCTTGCCTCCCTTGGCTGACTGAGCCGCCATTACAGCTCAGACCAGAGTTATCTAGTAAACACAGTGAATGTCTTGGAACAAAGACCAAAAAGGATCACTGTTGTAATACGCCAGGTACGTAATAGAATAATAAACTAAGGGGGATGGCCCAGCCCAGCCTCAGCCGGCGCCCGGCTCGTCCCGCGCTGCGGGACACTGATCCAGTTATGTAGGCGGAATGACGGCTTGGGGCGGGGCTGACACGGGGCGCAGCCCAGGTGATAGTGGGCGTGCAGGGACTCCTGGGAGAGCGAGTCCCTGCCGCGTAGCGCCTCTCCCCTGTTGCTGGTGTTGCTCCCCTCCGGCTCCCACAGTCCACACTCGGCTTTTCCTCCAGCCAGTCCCTGCAAAGGCGAGGAGTGATGGCCACAAAAGACAGCAGGCGCAATCCGGGACAAGCGTCCTGAGGTCAGATTTCACTTACTGCAGGATCGTCCCACTGCCCTGAGGGAATCCGGCATTTTTAATCGGTTTACCAGCTTGGGGCGGGGCTGACAGGGGGCGCAGCCCAGGTGATAGTGGGCCTGCAGGGACTCCTGGGAGAGCGAATCCCTGCCGCGTAGCGCCTCTCCCCTGTTGCTGGTGTTGCTCCCCTCCGGCTCCCACAGTCCACATTCTGCTTTTCCTCCAGCCGGTCCCTGCGATGCGGCACCCGCGAAGCGGGTGTGGCTAGGAGGGATGGCCACAAAAGACAGCAGGCGAAATCCGGGGCAAGCGTCCAGAGGTCAGATTTCACTTACTGCAGGAGGGTCCCCTGCATATTTCACTGCACAAAGGATCTGCTTGGCTGCCACCACATCAACAAAGATGTGGCGGTAGCCCTTTTAGTACTCAGGGATTGAGTGCCCTGTCCTGGAAATAAGCTAAAAAAAATATAGGGTGGCAGGGTGGGGATACCCTGCACCCCTAGGCCTGGAGAGGGGGTCCCAGAGGAACCACTTAATTCCAAAATCTATTTTTGAATGTTACTGTGAATTAGCAAGGGATCTGCAAATCAGCCAGTGGGCTTGTGCAGTTATGATTGTGGGGAGGGAAGTGCAGCCCTTCTTCACCAGCCTTCTCGAAGCCCCAGGGACCCAATCCTTTGGCCAATTTGTTTATAATTGCGGTATGGGTCATGTGGCCCTACCTCCCTGAGCCTCTATGAGATTAAGGGACCCCATTCCTAAGGCCATTTGTTTTCAAGTAGGGGAGGAGGGCATGCAACTATGAGGACTCAGGCACCCCATCATCTGGGCCCATTGTTTTAATTTTGAAGGGGGGGGCATGAAGCCCCCTACAGGAGTCTGGATCAGCACCGGGGGCCCTATCACTCAGGGGACAGATCCATGCAGTGTCCCAGGGGACCACATCCCTGGGACAATATTGTTTTCTGCCCAAGTGAGTGCCAACACTCTCCCAGGCAGAAAACACAACTTTACACCCACCAGGGCAGGAAAAAGAATCAGCTGCTCCCACTCGGGCAGGAGCAAAGTTAGTGCTTTGGTTCTGGCCAGCAACGCAAAGTCCTTGGGGCTACCCCGGTGGTCCCCAACAAACCCTTGATTGTGGGTGGCCTGGGTGAGCACCAGGGCACCCATCCAAAAACAAAAAAAGATCAAAAAGTGGCAGTACATATGGGTGGCCTGGATGGGCACTGGGTCATCCACTGCTTTTTAAATTTTCTTAGTTTTGTTGGTTGCTGGGTAACTGGCTGGAGCTGCTTGTGCACTGTTGCTCTCCCACGTCACCCAACATTATGACATGTGTGAGTACCCTGGGGGATAAATGGGGCACCCAAAAAAAGAGAAAAAAGAAATAGATAAAAAAAGTAAATGATATGTGAGTGGCAGGAGCTACTCAATTATTTAGTACTGTTCCAGGCAAGCTTTCTGTTTATATTTCTGGATGCTAGTGGTGCACCTAGAAGGGGCAGGGGCACCACCAAGCATTTTTATTAATGTTGTAAGGGCCTGCAGGGAATGCAGCAGACACCCAGCTACATTAAAAAACACAGGAACTCTTCTGGGTCATTAAATTCATGAACCCAGGAAAGTTTACCATAAAGCGCTCAGAGCTGGAGCTGCATGCTCTTCAACTGGAGTGCAGGGCCATCTTGTGGTATGCTCTATGTCTGCACTATGTGGTCTGAAAAATGTTAAATGAAAGACTGAAAAACATGTTGATGTTTCATTTATAGAACGTTTTTTTTAAATGATGACAGTCACTTTTATTAAACACTACAATGGATGAATTTATATAGAGTATGCTTATTGGTAATGTTTTGACAAAGATAATAAGTCTGCTTTATATATTTTAATATGCTAACTCCTTCATAAAGTAATTGGGCCACTTTTTATATTTTGGTGTTTTGACACTGATAAAGACTGTTGGTCTGCCTTAGTTCAATCGACACCCTTCAAATTGTTATGGGGCATCTTTAGCCATGCAAGCCTGTGGTCAGGACATGCGCTCAATCCCATGCTGTACACAGCCAAATGCCATGCGCATCGGGTGGTAGGGCTCCTGAATGGGGCTTGGCACAGGGCCTGGCCGTAACCCCTATGTCCAATCCCATGCCACACACAGCTTTGGACATCTTACATTAAATTTAAAACAAAAACATAGAAATTTACTGAAAAAAACGAAGGTTAAAATCATATTATAGTTAATAACTAAATTATATCGCACTTTAAATTAATAACAACTTAGAAATCTACTGAAAAAACTAATTCTAAAGGGATGTTATAGTTGAGTGAAAATATCAGCTAAAACATATTGTTTTAAACTAACAAAACCCCTGAAATTCACAAGTTATGGTTATCTCAAGTACCTATAACTCGTGCACTAAGGTAACTATAACTTGTGCCTTTACCATGGGGTATTACATCACTCATGAAATGTTCTATGACATCATTGATTACATCACTGCAACATCTGAAATAACATTGTTCAAGACAACATTTTGCGTGGCAAGAGGATGAGTTATAGTTACTCTAGGGGACAAGTTATAGTTACTTGAGATAACTGTAACTGGTGAATCTTAGTGGTTTTTGTTATTGTGGTTCGTCAGTGAATTTCTGGTTTGTTGTTTGATTTAGCTGGAGAGAGGTGTAATCGGGATCTCCAATGATTGGTGTTTGTTTCCAACCACTAGGGGCAAACAATCATAATTGTAGGGACTTGTTTGGTTATGCCCACTCCCTTTGCTCTAGATTGGGTTGATGGAGGTTGCACCAGCATAGACGAAGGCACTCTGATCAGGCAGGTGCAGCAATAAAGGCTGGGGGACTCTTTCCTCTGGTCTGGGATGCAGGGCTTCTACTCAAGCGGAGAAGCAATGTGTTAAATAATGCCAAGGACCAACCTACGATGTGTGTGGGAACCCGAGATAATGATTTCCGTACAATCAAACTGTTTGTCACGAAAATAATCTCATGAATCAAAATAAATAATCTCATGAATCAAAATGGCCAATGAATGTCACACTATTTGAAAAAATTATTCATAAAGGAAAAAAGATTCACCAAGACAGAAAGACTATGACAGGAAATGCTATTTAATTCTCACTGGATAACAGTGCTTGGTGCGCAGGTTTAACAAAATCGAGCAAAGAAAAATTGGTAATGTGAGAAAGGAAAGGAAAGGAAAGGAAAGCACTTACCACTAAAGATGAATTATCTTTAGGTCACATTTCTTGACAGTAAGGGAATTATGACTTAGCACAATATTATAAAACATAGTTCATATATTTGCCGTTGATGAAGTTTCAACAATATCATGGTAAAGATGTCTTCATCAGGACTGAAGAGTACAGTAGAGGTCACTTAACACTAGAGAAAGAAAAGGGATATAAGGACCAATCAGAAATAAATCAAATAAATATTTTCTAAATCTACATCAACTTACTTAGAAGATTTCCCTAATTGCTCAAATGCCTGAAAAGTGGAAATAGAAGGAAAAATAGTCAAAATAAGATTAGAACTTGGTAATGGTGTGTGACGTGTACTCTCTAGATGTTGGCGGAATCAAGATGTTGCTCCACCAACTTAAAGGATCCCATATGCAGGGCGGTATAAACTATGAAAGTACAGCTTCTTAGTATTATAAATCCTAGGAGAAGTGCAACAATTTAAAACACAGTGTAAAGATAGTCAAGGAATTAGTAAAACTGAAATAATTAAATTGGCAACACATGCCCTACTCGTAGAATTTCAAAGAAATTTTAATGGAGTTTATGTTTATTGTTTGATTAATTAAAATCATTACAATTAAAACAAATTAATAAAATAATCTCTCAAACCACTATACATAGGCGGAGAAATAACAAAATAACTCAGTTGTTAACTTTGTGGGAAATTGGTAAAACACTGGTTTATTAACATCCAAACGCAAGCTTAATTATTTCTGTAGATTTTAATATACGTCTTTATTAATAAATCCATCTGGTAAGCCAAATTGAAACATCACCCAATCTTGTTATGAATATTTACGATGACTTGGCCTATTGATGCTTAATGAATGTTCCTCAAAGGCTTCAACTATAGTTGAGACATTTAAGAGTTTCAATAATAGATCCGCAATAGACGACTATACCATCATCTCTAAGGGCTTGGCAGCCAATGTTGTTGGCTATGCTATAACACCAAGACTCAAAAGTGACCGCACTCCACAAGACTAACCTTAGATCTGTCTGCCTGTCATATTCAGAAATCTAATGTTCTTCATCAAGTGCCATCATCTTGAATTTGAAAAGACTGGAATAGCAGTCCACCAAACAGGCTGAAATATTGAGTCATGACGAGTTACTAATTAGATCTGCCTACTCTGATGCTTCTCCCAAAGGCTCTTTGGTGCAAAACATGAAATTCCCTTTTAAAGGCCTTAATTAGGAAATTTTCAGCTAAAAACATACAAAAGGCTAATAATACGTGGTATACGGAAAGGCTGTACCAACAAAAACAGGCTCTAAGCAGAGCAACAATGGCAGTTTTCATCAAAAACATCTGTTTTCACAATCTCTCCTTAAACGCAAGCTGAAAATTCTAAGGAGATCATATAAGCAAGTGTTGTGGAATGCAAAGAATATTTACCACCAGGAGCTATGGAATCAGCTGCTTTCTGCAAGCAAGTCAGATCCTACCAAGGCATTCTGGTCACTAATCAATGGCCTTGAAAACGGTGGTAACAGGGCTAGTAGCACAATTATTACAGAAAATCCCTGGGCAAACTATATCACTAAATTGTATGGATCACAAGTTGCAACAACCACAGAATACAAATCCCTTCGGGATAATAAACATCCAGAAAAACTTGGAGAACAATTGGGAAGTTCTTTTAATGGTGATAAGCAATATTCCAACAATGTAAGCAGCATGGTTAATATAACAATGCCACCAAGAATAGCGACATTAATGAAAGAAGATACTTCAACACTGCTTAAACGGATTTGATCAAATCAGGCGCTGGGCTCATCCGGCATCCCAAATGCCATTTTTAGAGCAAATCCAGATTTGTGGGCAGAGATCCTTACTCTGCTATATAATGAGAATCTTTGGACAGAAACTATTCCTGATTTTTGGCAAGGATGTATTTTGCAACCAATCTATAAAAGCGCTCCTGCTGAAAATCCAACAAACTATCAGCTAATAGCTTTGGCAGACATTGAGGAAAACGTTTTTATCGCCTGTCTCTTAGAGGTATGGTCAGTAACACAGCACTTATTTCCAAGGAATCAATCAGGATTCTGTAAGGGCGAGTCAACAATCACCAATTTGACTGCCCTAACATTGATGATTGAGGATGCAATCTTTAAGAGGCTAAATCTGTATATTTGCTTTTGTTGATTTAAAACAGCATTCAACATAGTTCCACAAGCCCTGTTATGGAACAAACTAGCAGCATCAGGAGAGCCTTCAAAATTACTTGATCTTATCATCCTCCTTTATACGAATGCATGGGTTAAGGTCAAGCTGGTTGATGGAATCAGTCTTATACAGTGAATTGAAACTTATATTGGCTTAAAGAAAGGATGTGTGATCATTCTTTGATTGCAGCAATATCATAAGTTCAGATTTGCCAGATACCCAACTAAGGAGGGCACTCCAACATGGCTACAACAATGGCAAACTAGCTGCTGCAGGCTCTGTGGTTCTCAACAAAAAAACTCTACTGCATTTAGTTTGTGTCTGCCCAAACTTGTTATATGCTCCCTAAATTCTTTTAAATCCATTATTTTTTAAAGTGGGAAGGAGAACATGTTGCTGGTTTGTTACATTTGTGTACCCAGGGTGGGGAGCATTTTTACATATTTATCTTAAAACGCCCATCTTTTTATGCATTTTTCTTTTAATTGCATGTATGCATAATGTAATTATGCCCTTTAGCCAATCAGAAATAGATACGAAGTTAAAAGATGACAATTTAATGTTAAGCACTTTATTAACATTTTGAACACGTATAAGAATGACCAGCTCCTGAATACTTATTATGAGGAAAAAAAAATGGCGTGGAGGAACCAATATATCTTCAATTACTTCATCATAGGGGACCTCAAATTACCCTATCAATGGTACAAAGTCCCATTTCAATTTATGACAAACTCATTCAAACAATGCACATAACACAGAGAAATTCTTTGAAAAAATCTATCATTATTTGTTTTTGACTGAAAAACATGCAAATACATATATATATATATATATATATATATATATATATATATATATATATATATATATATATATATATATATATATATATATATATATATATATATATATATATATATATATATATATATATATATATATATATTACCTACTGGTGATAGCCAGTAGGTATATTTAGTTAGGATTTTTTCTCTATGGAACTTTTGAAAATTCTATGTCTAATAACTTTGGCGTTTGTGGACGGAATCGGCAGAAATTTTCAGGAAAATGGCACATTTTGTTTCTGAGCATCCCCTGAACATTTGGGGGGGTTCCGTCAAGGGGGGGCCGAGAAAAAAGGGGGTTCCCAAAACGCGTTTTTCCCATTCATTTTTCCATAGGGCGTTTGGCCTCACTTTTAGCTCGAACGGCTGAATGGATTTGCACGAAACTTGGCAAAATTGTAGGGACTGTTAGCCCGATGTGCCTTTGCTGGGTCTCAATATATGTGCTCCAGTGGATTTTGAGAAATTAACGTTTAAAAAAACAGATATATCTGTGACAGCGTCCCGGATAGCGCACCAGTTCGCGTACTTTTCGCATAACGGAGCTTTGCGAAGCGAAGCTGATTGGCTCTCCAGTGTCTGTCAACATTCTAAACAGTCCGGAGCGGCCGCCATCTTGTCTCTCGGTAGGATCAAGAGACAAGAGGAGGCCAAAACGAAGGAGGAAATGAAGGAAAGGGGGCAAGGTAGACCCCTTCTGACCCCCTAGGATTGATGAGGGGGATATTAAAGTGCCCCGCGGGGCCAAAAAAAAAAAAAAAAAAAATTGCGATTTTTTGTCGTAGAGGCGCAAATCGGTACGTGAACCGGGCAGCTAACCGGGCAGCTAACCGGCAGCGTAACGGGAGTCTGAGGAGAAGCTGATTGGCTGTCAACATTGTAAACAGTCTGGAGCGGCCGCCATCTTGTCTCTCGGTAGGATCGAGAGACAAGAGGTGGTGAAAAACGAAGGGGGAAATGAAGGAAAGGGGGCAAGGTAGACCCCTCCTGACCCCCTAGGATTGATGAGGGGGATATTAAAGTGCCCCGCGGGGCAAAAAAAAAAAAAAAATTGCGATTTTTCGCCGTAGAGGCGCGTCCCGGTACGTGAACCAGGCAGCTAACTGGGCAGCTAACCTGCAGCGTATCGGGAGTCTGAGGAGAAGCTGATTGGCTGTCAACATTGTAAACAGTCCGGAGCGGCCGCCATCTTGTCTCTCGGTAGGATGGAGAGACAAGAGGTGGTGAAAAACGAAGGGGGAAATGAAGGAAAGGGGGCAAGGTAGACCCCTCCTGACCCCCTAGGATTGATGAGGGGGATATTAAAGTGACCCGCGGGGCAAAAGAAAAAATTAAAAATTGCGATTTTTCGCGGTAGAGGCGTTTCCCGGTACGCCAACCGGGCAGCTAACCGGCAGCGTAACGGGAGTCCGACATCTTGTGTTTTTGGAGCGTCCGGTTGCGTACCGGGTAGCGTTCCGGTAAGCGTAACAAGGGGAAAACCAAGAGAAACAGTAAAATAACATTTAAAGGAATAGATTTCTACCAAACTTGGCAAAATTGTAGGGACTGTTTGTTTGATGTGCCTTTGCAAGGCCTCAAGATATGTGCACGTGTGGATTTTGTCTAATTAAGGTTAAAAAAAAATATATATCTCTGTAAGCGTGCTCTGGCGCGCTTACGTTACGGGTTTTGTTTGCGCTGCACAGACGATACGTCACGTTTATGCGACGCGTCATGTGGCTACGTGATACGTCACGTAATAAAGAATATATTTTACAGCTATAGATATTAGCTTTTAAAAAACCAATGAAATTCACTGAAAAAACCATAGGTTATAGACCATATATAGTTAGGAATTTGCATTTACAAAACCTTGAAAATTCACTGAAAAAACCATTGGTTATAGACCATATATAGTTAGGGATATATAGTTAGGGATTAGCATTTACAAAACCTTAATTTACTCGCACAAAACCATAGAATGATTTGCACATGTCTAATCAAGAGTTATCAAACATGTATAGCGGCTTAAGGGATCATGTATTAATTTGTTTAAATTGTATTGCTTTATTTATACCCTATTAGAAACCAAAAACAGATATGAAGTCAAAAGTAGACCTGGGTGGAGAATTTCACTCCGTTGGCGGAGTTAGGAGAGTTTTCCGCACTCTGGGGGTCATAAGGATGCCGCCATCGTAGTGGTATATATGTGAAAAAACTATTCCTAGGCAATCTTAGGTATATGCAAATATTAATATGCGGAGGGTATGACAAACACACTACAAATGAAAAATTAGGCTAAAATATACTAATTAAAAACAAATATATGTGGTCATTACTTTTCTCATTACACAACCGAAAGAGGGTTACATACATCCAAATCTATTTTAATACACAATTAGAATTCATAACATTTTACAAAGGTTGTCAGCAAGTAGTAATTTAATCATTTATTCTTCGACGCGTGTTTTGGCGTATCAACCGCTTTCTTCAGGAAATTACCACCCTACTTTAAAACTCGGAGAGTACTAAACAGTTCTTGACTTCCATTTCAGAGTTTCTATATTCTATTAAAACAAAATTTTCTAAAAATCCCTTTCTGATAGTATAGGGTTGTAGATCTAATCGATGTATTTCATACTGGTTACGTTTTTCTCAAATGACCTCCTTATTGTCTGCATAGGAATCTAAATCCCTCGTAGATAGCGGTGATTATTGTGGCACGCTGATATGGTGTCTTGTTACGGGTTGCGGTGTCAGTCAGAAATGGACTATTAATCCTGCGGGTGTCACAATTAGAGAGAATTTTGCGGAAACGTGCTGGATATAGCCGATGCCGTACTGTATGATACCAATCGCTCTATTTATTGCAACTGTCGGGGACTCGTCGTGTCTTGTCCTTGCGTTATAGCCCTTAAGATATTTTACGGTGTCTCAGATACACGACACTGTGTACACTCGGATAGAAGTGATAAAAACGGCCGCGATCGGCGTCTGACGTCACCGAATACAGAGATGAAAGGGCCATCGTAGTGGTGACAGGGAC
This sequence comes from Lissotriton vulgaris, assembly GCF_964263255.1. Lineage (NCBI taxonomy): Eukaryota > Metazoa > Chordata > Amphibia > Caudata > Salamandridae > Lissotriton > Lissotriton vulgaris. The sequence continues at coordinate 1,387,196,231 of NC_141694.1, read as the reverse complement.
AGTCTGCCATGCATGCGGTGGTCCCGCACACCAAATCAGGATTTGACCGCCACCTTGGCCGTCGTATCTTGCCATTTAACATTGCACCGGATGCTGCGGACTGAAGCACCCGCCTCAATGCCAAAAAGGCAGGATGTGCATTTCACTGAACTCCGTGGTAGGCACCAAACAGTGCCTGCCACTTGGTGCTGTGAAATGTACGGGGGTACCATGGGTACCCCGGTGCACCCATACTCCCAACCAACACAAGGGGGGCCCGCTATGGACCCCTGTAACAAATCCCCACCAGCCTTTGCATGGCGGTATTTTTGCCATGGAAAGGCCGGCTAAAGCCAGCATCCTAATTTGGTGGACAGTGCCTGCTAGGAACCACCACCATTTTCAGCTATGCGTCAGCCATGGTCGATGTGTGGATCCGCCCCCCATCCTAATATGGCGGACGGGAAATCCACATTTCATAGGGGACGGATCGGCACCACACAGGTGGCGGTGGCAGTCCTTCCGCCATCCTAATGACCCCCCTGCGTGCCGTGTAGCGGAGCTGAGTTTATTTCTCACTAGCCAACGTCAAGTTGGCGAGCGTAAGCGAGGAAAATCCACCTCCAGGTGAGATTCCTCAATGCAGGAATTGCGTTGAGAAATATTCTGTATGCGTTGAGAAAGCTGCAGCTCAGAAAGAAAATCTACTTGAGCAGCAAGAAAAGAAGCAGCGTCCTCTTGCAGTGCACATGTTGCAGCTCGTGCTGATTTTTCTGTGCAGGACAAAAACCCAGTGCTGAAAATCAGTGTAAACAGCATGATCAAATGCACTCTGCCGCTTGCAGAACGCTGCGTAGTGCGGCAGGGTTTTGTGGTCACTTCACTGAGTTCCGCACAGCGGAATCCTGCAAACTCCACCCAAGCCTAGTTAGAAGATGACAAACCAATGACAAGCATTTTTTTTAACCTTTTGCACTGCCGGTCGCCAGTAGGTATATATAGTTATATATAGTTATATATAGTTATATATATATATATATATATATATATATATATATATATATATATATATATATATATATATATATATATATATATATATATATATATCAACTCCACCTTGGTTCAAGATTCGGGCTTCTGCAGCGCTCATGCATGTGCGTTATCCTGCGGCTGAACCCACGCCGATTAATATTCCATCAATTCCCCTCACAAGGGAAAAACGGGTCGCACAACCAGTTGTAGTTTTCAGCAATCTCCTTTTATTTCTTTAGTTTCATAGGGCAATAGCGCAATAGATCTACGCGTTTCGGTGTGTCGCCACCTTGCTCACGATCAACGGGTTTGCCCCACCCCTGTTAGTTTTAAAGGTCACGCACCTCAGGGTATCCGCACACTGGACCTCAGGCGGCACCACCAACAGCATGCCACACGCAATCACGAAGCCATACGAGTTTCAAGCCATTACAACTCTTGTTCACTGGCAGGAAATGAGGCAAGATGCGGGATTAGCAGAAAGTGTTTTTAATTGATTATAAGGTCCCGCCCATGTGGGCGTCATGATAGCGTGTGGCAGGCTGTTGGTGGTGCCGCCTGAGGTCCAGTGTGCGGATACCCTGAGGTGCGTGACTTCCCTCAAAGGGCAACCTTGTGGCATGACATTTTGCGGCTGGTCTGGCCGCGTGGAGGTCGTGACGCTGGTAAAGGCGTTCCCTGGCGTTTACACTTTAAGCGCTGTCGGGGACCGAGGGGGCCTTGGACTTCATGAAGACGGTGCAGCACTGACTAGGGTGCCGGCATGTTTCTCACCCTGATGGATTGACATTTTAATGAGGCAGACAGCGGGCAGCCACTTGGCGAGAGAACTATTGAAATCCTATTGTGGCAATATTGGGACTACAGTTACCATCATGCCTATGATGACGCCCACATGGGCGGGACCTTTATAATCAATTAAAAACATGTTCTGCTAATCCTGCATCTTGCCTCATTTCCTGCCAGTGAACAAGAGCTGTAATGGCTTGAAACGCGTATGGCTTCGTGATAGCGTGTGGCATGCTGTTGGTGGTGCCACCTGAGGTCCAGTGTGCGGATACCCTGAGGTGCGTGACTTCCCTCAAAGGGCAACCTTTTGGCATGACATTTTGCGGCTGGTCTGGCCGCGTGGAGGTCGTGACGCTGGTAAAGGCGTTCCCTGGCGTTTACACTTTAAGCGCTGTCGGGGACCGAGGGGGCCTTGGACTTCATGAAGACGGGGCAGCACTGACTAGGGTGCCGGCATGTTTCTCACCCTGATGGATTGACATTTTAATGAGGCAGACAGCGGGCAGCCACTTGGCGAGAGAACTATTGAAATCCTATTGTGGCAATATTGGGACTACAGTTACCATTATGCCTATGATGACGTCCACATGGGCGGGACCTTTATAATCAATTAAAAACATGTTCTGCTAATCCCGCATCTTGCCTCATTTCCTGCCAGTGAACAAGAGCTGTAATGGCTTGAAACGCGTATGGCTTCGTGATAGCGTGTGGCATGCTGTTGGTGGTGCCGCCTGAGGTCCAGTGTGCGGATACCCTGAGGTGCGTGACTTCCCTCAAAGGGCAACCTTGTGGCATGACATTTTGCGGCTGGTCCGGCCGTGTGGAGGTCCTGACGCTGGTAAAGGCGTTCCCTGGCGTTTACACTTTAAGCGCTGTTGGGGACCGAGGGGGCCTTGGACTTCATGAAGACGGGGCAGCACTGACTAGGGTGCCGGCATGTTTCTCACCCTGATGGATTGACATTTTAATGAGGCAGACAGCGGGCAGCCACTTGGCGAGAGATCTACTGAAGTCCTATTGTGGCAATATTGGGACTACAGTTACCATCATGCCTATGATGACGCCCACATGGGCGGGACCTTTATAATCAATTAAAAACACGTTCTGCTAATCCCGCATCTTGCCTCATTTCCTGCCAGTGAACAAGAGCTGTAATGGCTTGAAACGCGTATGGCTTCGTGATAGCGTGTGGCATGCTGTTGGTGGTGCCGCCTGAGGTCCAGTGTGCGGGTACCCTGAGGTGCGTCACTTCCCTCAAAGGGCAACCTTGTGGCATGACATTTTGCGGCTGGTCCGGCCGTGTGGAGGTCCTGACGCTGGTAAAGGCGTTCCCTGGCGTTTACACTTTAAGCGCTGCCGGGGACCGAGGGGGCCTTGGACTTCATGAAGACGGGGCGGCACTGACTAGGGTGCCGGCATGTTTCTCACCCTGATGGATTGACATTTTATTGAGGCAGACAGCGGGCAGCCCCTTGGCGAGAGAACTATTGAAGTCCTATTGTGGCAATATTGGGACTACAGTTACCATCATGCCTATGATGACGCCCACATGGGCGGGACCTTTATAATCAATTAAAAACACGTTCTGCTATTCCAGCATCTTGCCTCATTTCCTGCCAGTGAACAAGAGCTGTAATGGCTTGAAACGCATATGGCTTCGTGATAGCGTGTGGCATGCTGTTGGTGGTGCCGCCTGAGGTCCAGTGTGCGGATACCCTGAGGTGCGTGACTTCCCTCAAAGGGCAACCTTGTGGCATGACATTTTGCGGCCGGTCCGGCCGCGTGGAGGTCCTGACGCTGGTAAAGGCGTTCCCTGGCGTTTACACTTTAAGCGCTGTTGGGGACCGAGGGGGCCTTGGTCTTCATGAAGACGGGGCAGCACTGACTAGGGTGCCGGCATGTTTCTCACCCTGATGGATTGACATTTTAATGAGGCAGACAGCGGGCAGCCACTTGGCAAGAGATCTATTGAAGTCCTATTGTGGCAATATTGGGACTACAGTTACCACCATGCCTATGATGACGCCCACATGGGCGGGACCTTTATAATCAATTAAAAACACGTTCTGCTAATCCCGCATCTTGCCTCATTTCCTGCCAGTGAACAAGAGCTGTAATGGCTTGAAACGCGTATGGCTTTGTGATAGCGTGTGGCATGCTGTTGGTGGTGCCGCCTGAGGTCCAGTGTGCGGATACCCTGAGGTGCGTGACTTCCCTCAAAGGGCAACCTTGTGGCATGACATTTTGCGGCTGGTCCGGCCGCGTGGAGGTCCTGACGCTGGTAAAGGCGTTCCCTGGCGTTTACACTTTAAGCGCTGTCGGGGACCGAGGGGGCCTTGGACTTCATGAAGACGGGGCAGCACTGACTAGGGTGCCGGCATGTTTCTCACCCTGATGGATTGACATTTTAATGAGGCAGACAGCGGGCAGCCCCTTGGCGAGAGAACTATTGAAGTCCTATTGTGGCAATGTTGGGACTACAGTTACCATCATGCCTATGATGACGCCCACAGGGGCGGGACCTTTATAATCAATTAAAAACACGTTCTGCTAATCCCGCATCCTGCCTCATTTCCTGCCAGTGAACAAGAGCTGTAATGGTTTGAAACGCGTATGGCTTCGTGATAGCGTGTGGCATGCTGTTGGTGGTACCGCCTGAGGTCCAGTGTGCGGATACCCTGGGGTGCGTGACTTCCCTCAAAGGGCAACCTTGTGGCATGACATTTTGTGGCTGGTCTGGCCGCGTGGAGGTCCTGACGCTGGTAAAGGCGTTCCCTGGCGTTTACACTTTAAGCGCTGTCGGGGACCGAGGGGGCCTTGGACTTCATGAAGACGGGGCAGCCCTGACTAGGGTGCCGGCATGTTTCTCACCGTGATGGATTGACATTTTAATGAGGCAGACAGCGGGCAGCCACATGGCGAGAGAACTATTGAAGTCCTATTGTGGCAATATTGGGACTACAGTTACCATCATGCCTATGATGACGCCCACATGGGCGGGACCTTTATAATCAATTAAAAACACGTTCCGCTAATCCCGCATCTTGCCTCATTTCCTGCCAGTGAACAAGAGCTGTAATGGCTTGAAACGCGTATGGCTTCGTGATAGCGTGTGGCATGCTGTTGGTGGTGCCGCCTGAGGTCCAGTGTGCGGGTACCCTGAGGTGCGTGACTTCCCTCAAAGGGCAACCTTGTGGCATGACATTTTGCGGCTGGTCCGGCCGTGTGGAGGTCCTGACGCTGGTAAAGGCGTTCCCTGGCGTTTACACTTTAAGCGCTGTCGGGGACCGAGGGGGCCTTGGACTTCATGAAGACGGGGCGGCACTGACTGGGGTGCCGGCATGTTTCTCACCCTGATGGATTAACATTTTAATGAGGCAGACAGCGGTAGCCCCTTGGCGAGAGAACTATTGAAGTCCTATTGTGGCAATGTTGGGACTACAGTTACCATCATGCCTATGATGACGCCCACAGGGGCGGGACCTTTATAATCAATTAAAAAAACGTTCTGCTAATCCCGCATCCTGCCTCATTTCCTGCCAGTGAACAAGAGCTGTAATGCCTTGAAACGCGTATGGCTTCGTGATAGCGTGTGGCATGCTGTTGGTGGTGCCGCCTGAGGTCCAGTGTGCGGATACCCTGGGGTGCGTGACTTCCCTCAAAGGGCAACCTTGTGGCATGACATTTTGTGGCTGGTCTGGCCGCGTGGAGGTCCTGACGCTGGTAAAGGCGTTCCCTGGCGTTTACACTTTAAGCGCTGTCGGGGACCGAGGGGGCCTTGGACTTCATGAAGACGGGGCAGCCCTGACTAGGGTGCCGGCATGTTTCTCACCGTGATGGATTGACATTTTAATGAGGCAGACAGCGGGCAGCCACATGGCGAGAGAACTATTGCAGTCCTATTGTGGCAATATTGGGACTACAGTTACCATCATGCCTATGATGACGCCCACATGGGCGGGACCTTTATAATCAATTAAAAACACGTTCTGCTATTCCAGCATCTTGCCTCATTTCCTGCCAGTGAACAAGAGCTGTAATGGCTTGAAACGCGTATGGCTTCGTGATAGCGTGTGCCATGCTGTTGGTGGTGCCGCCTGAGGTCCAGTGTGCGGATACCCTGAGGTGCGTGACTTCCCTCAAAGGGCAACCTTGTGGCATGATATATATATATATATATATAATATATATATATATATATATATATATATATATATATATATATATATATATATATTACCTACTGGCGATAGCCAGTAGGTATATATAGTTAGGATTTTTTCTCTATGGAACTTTTGAAAATTCTATGCCTAATAACTTTGGCGTTTGTGGACGGAATTGGCTGAAATGTTCAGGAAAATGGCACATTTTGTTTCTGAGCAGCTCCTGGAAATTTGGGGGGGATTCGTCAAGGGGGGGCCGAGAAAAAAGGGGGGTCCCAAAACGCGTTTTTCCCATGTTAATTTCCATAGGGCGGTTGGACTCACTTTTAGCCCGAACGGCTGAATGGATTTCCACGAAACTTGGCAAAATTGTAGGGACTGTTAGCCCGATGTGCCTTTGCTAGGTCTCAATATATGTGCTTCAGTGAATTTTGAGAAATTAACGTTCCGGTCCGCTTACTTTTCGCGTATCGGAACTTTGCGAAGCGAAGCTGATTGGCTCTCCGGTGTCTGTCAACATTCTAAACAGTCCGGTGCGGCCGCCATCTTGTCTCTCGGTAGGATCGAGAGACAAGAGGAGGCCAAAACAAAGGGGGAAATGAAGGAAAGGGGGCAAGGTAGACCCTTTCTGACCCCCTAGGATTGATGAGGGGATATTATAGAGCCACGCTGGGCCCCCCAAAAAAAATAAAAAAAAATCCGATTTTTTCGCCGTAGAGACGCGTCTTGGTACGCGAACCGGGCAGCTAACCGGGAAGCTAACCGGCAGTGTAACGGGAGTCTGACGAGTAGCTGATTGGCTGTCAACATTGTAAACAGTCCGGAGCGGCCGCCATCTTGTCTCTCGGTATGATCGAGAGACAAGAGGAGGCCAAAACAAAGGGGGAAATGAAGGAAAGGGGCAAGGTAGACCCCTTCTGACCCCCTAGGATTGATGAGGGGATATTATAGAGCCACGCTGGGCCCAAAAAAAAAAAAAAAAAATCCGTTTTTTTCGCCGTAGAGACGCGTCTTGGTACGCGAACAGGGCAGCTAACCGTGCAGCTAACCGGCAGTGTAACGGGAGTCTGAGGAGAAGCTGATTGGCTGTTATCATTGTAAACAGTCTGGAGCGGCCGCCATCTTGTCTCTCTGTGGGATCGAGAGACAAGAGGTGGAAAAAAAAAAAGGTGTAAATGAATGAAAGGGGTAAGGCAAACCCCTCCTGAACCCCTAGGATTGATGAGGGGGCTATTAAAGTTCCCTGGGGGGTGAAAAAAAATTGCGATTTTTCGCGGTAAAGGTGCTTCCTGGTACGTTAACCGGGTAGCTAACCGGCAGTGTAACGGGAGTCCGACATATTGTGTTTTTTGAACGTTTGTGATATGTGCACGTGTGGATTTTGTCTAATTAAGGTTAAAAAAATATAAATATATATCTTTAAGCGTGTTCTGGCGCGCTTACGTTTTGGGTTTGGTTTGCGCTGCAGAGACGATACGTCACGGTTATGCGATGCATCATGAGGCGTCTCACGGGCTACGTGATACGTCACTTAATAAAGAATATATTTTACAGCTATAGATATTAGCTTTTAAAAAACCAATGAAATTCACAGAAAAAACCATAGGTTATAGACCATATATAGTTAGGAATTTGCATTTACAAAACCTTGAAAATTCACTGAAAAAACCATAGGTTATAGACCATATATAGTTAGGGATTAGCATTTAAAAAACCTTATTTTACTCGCACAAAACCATTGAAATTCCATATATAGTTAGATGCACTAACTATATATCGCGGACCCGCAATCCACTGCTAATGATGTCACATATTACATCATTCATGACATGGTCAGTTACATCACTGATGACATCACTGATGACATCTCAAATGACATCACTGATGACATCACTGATGACATCTCAAATGACATCACTGATGACATCACTGACATCTCATTTGACATTACTGATTACATCACTGATTATATCATTTATGTGATAATACATCTTCAGACTCTAATATAACCTTAGATACACTCAGTGTAAACAGGCACTCACAGACTGTCACACATCCATGGAGTTACCCACACACCTAGTCAGTCATGCAAAGAATCAATCACACCTCCATTTCCTCAACTATACAGTTATACACACCTTACTTATTCAAACATATACTAACACATATTTACTCTCTTATACAATCCTTGATACAAGTTTTTAATGATCCATTCAGCCACTCACACATTCACTGGCTCTTATGTTCAGTTATTTATATATGTCAACTCTCACATGGAGTGTGTTTTACATATGTACTTACTTTGACATGTAGAACTGAGATATCCATTCACTCACCAATATACTCATGCACACAGTCAACTGTCCATACAGCTGTTTCTACATGCACTTTTGAACCCATACACCTAGGGAATCAACTGCTCACACATCTATGCACAGAGTTATACACCTCCCAGCCACCCACACACATACTCAGTCTCCCATACAAATACTTGGGCAACCATTCAATAACCCATATAGTTACTGATATAGATACTGATTTAAACATGCAGCAGTTTGCAGAAGAACATAAATAATGATTGCCAAATTAAGACACTTTAATCACTAACCCATGCACTCAGTGAGACACATTTAATCATTCTCTCATACAGTCAGTCATGCACCTACTAAATCCTTCATCCAGACACTTATACATCCACTCATTCTTCAATATGTAAGACATATTTTAACTTTACAGAAACATACAGTCACTGGGTGTTGTCATCAGTGATGTCATCAGTGATGTCATCTGAGATGTCATCAGTGATGTCATCAGTGATGCCACTGACCATGTCATGAATGATGTAATATGTGACATCATTAGCAGTGGATTGCGGGTCCGCGATATATAGTTAGTGCATCTAACTATATATGGAATTTCAATGGTTTTGTGCGAGTAAAATAAGGTTTTTTAAATGCTAATCCCTAACTATATATGGTCTATAACCTATGGTTTTTTCAGTGAATTTTCAAGGTTTTGTAAATGCAAATTCCTAACTATATATGGTCTATAACCTATGGTTTTTTCTGTGAATATATATATATATATATATATAGTGGTTACCAAAGGCCCGCGGCTTTGGGAGAGCACACAACGTCGCTCATGTAAGATGCAGTCTGTCCTCCCATTCCACTGAGTGCATGATTGCCAACGCGTTTCAAGGTAAGAAACCCCTTCTTCAAAGGCAGCAAATTTCACATTTGACGCTCGCATTCACTTTTCTGACAATGCTGATTTGATTTATTTCTTCGTCCGCCTCACAATGGGCGTCTGCAAAAAGCACAATGCATCATGGGACATGGAGTCAAAATGCGAGCGTAAAAGTTCAATTTCAGTACATTCAAATGCTCGTTTGCTCATTTTCAATAACAGTATTACCTATAGTAGGTTGTGGGTCATTTGGGCAGATTCATTAGCATTTTGAACGACGTGCCAGGCAGGTTTAGACAGTTCATACCTGCAGCCTCCTCAGCTGGTTTGGCCACTTCTCCCCCAACTGAAAATGGTGCCTCTCCCCACGGCTGGGCTGCCGTGTGAAATTTGTGGTTACCAAAGGCCCACGGCTTTGGGAGAGCACACAACGTCGCTCATCTAAGATGCAGTCTGTCCTCCCATTCCACTGAGTGCATGATTGCCAACGCGTTTCAAGGTAAGAAACCCCTTCTTCAAAGGCAGCAAATTTCACATTTGACGCTCGCATTCACTTTTCTGACAATGCTGATTTGATTTATTTCTTCGTCCGCCTCACAATGGGCGTCTGCAAAAAGCACAATGCATCATGGGACATGGAGTCAAAATGCGAGCGTAAAAGTTCAATTGATGTCAAATGAGATGTCATCAGTGATGTCATCAGTGATGTCACTGACCATGTCATGAATGATGTAATATGTGACATCATCATCAGTGGATTGCGGGTGCGCGAAATATAGTTAGTACAACTAACTATATAGGAGCAATGTCAATGGTTTTTTAAATGCTAATTCCTAACTATATAAGGCCTGAAACCTATGGTTTTTTAAGTGAATATATATATATATATGTACAAGAAACTCCTTCCCAAGGAAAAGAAGCAGAGACGCAGGAGGAAACGGTTGGAAGCCTTTTAAATTAGTACAATGGCGAATGCATTTCGGGAGACTCCTGCCTTCCTCAGCGCCCAAAGCTTCCAAACCATATTGCCACAAGCTGCTGGTAAGTCCCTCCTCCTTGTACCTTGCAGTCACAAGCCCGCTCCGCCCCCTGTAGATTGCTTGCGCACCTGTGTGGAGTCCCGTAGGTGAGGGGAGACTCCATATCCCAGAATCCAGCATCATGGATCCTCGAAGGTGGTGCATGGGGGGAACAAAGTGATGACAAATGTCAGTGCGGGGTGCAGGGAACAGCGTAGGCCCAGTGGAACAAAGGGATGTAGTATCCTGCTTTGGTGTCCAAATTTTAAATTGCTTCCTCCAGTCCTCCATACTACCTCAGCCACGTATCCCGGGAGTCCTTTAAGCAGGGACCAATGTAACGATGTGCATTTGCCCAGCGAGAGATTAACCCCTTCAGTGCTGATGACGAGCCCAGGCTCGTCATGCAGCACGGTGCTCGTGTGCTCATGACGAGCCTGGGCTCGTCATGAGCCGTGGAACGCTCACACGCGGGGCTAATTCCCCCGCTGTGCTGAGCGTTCCATTGCGTGGGCGGGTTCATGACGAGCCCAGGCTCGTCATGAGCACACGAGCACCGTGCTGCATTACGAGCCTGGGCTCGTCATCAGCACAGCGGCGCCGTGCGCGGCCCCCCTCCCCCCCGCACCGCGGGGAAATTAGCCCCGCAGCGAAGGGGTTAATAATCCCCCAACTGCCTTCCTTCGTCCAGGTAATATATATACACACACACACACACGCACACACACCACACACTCACACCTAAACGCCTATATTGGGAGTTGGAATGCATAAACCTATTTCTTATTGAGGTGATTCTCTTGATAATGTAAGATATCCATTTGTGCTTTACATATGAAAATCTTGTTATATTACAAATGCGTGACATGATGGGAGTTACCAAATAGCAACATAAGATTTATATCTTTCCTGTAGATGAGTTGAGCTTTATTTCAGAACAATTCCTTGGAGATCCAGCTGACGTGTGATCTGGACTTTCTTCAGAATGACTAAGAGAACAGTCAGCAGATGAGTAATTGCTTACTACAACAGCGCCCTCGTGCATTGCGTTTCCTTTCACCTGGGGAGTAGGGCATGATTGTGAATTGTGTAACATTTCCACTGAGAAAATGAGTCAAAATGAAAGAACTAAGTAAAATGTGATTTTAATCTATTACAAACAACACAGTTAGTGCTGTAATTTGCCTTCAAATAGATCTTAATCTTTCCGTTCATTTCCTGGAAACCACATATACGTTTTACTGTTTCTTCTTTTCCATGCAGCAACTGGTTTTTATTATTTTACAGTGTGTTGGTTTTCACTTCTCCTATCCGTGGTGTGAAGAGAAGACCTAGGCAGCAGAGCTCATGATTTGTCCTCTGCTGTTAGGACTTTAATTTGAAACAATCTGCTATTGCGACAAGTCTAAGCGATGACATAACTCCAAGTGACAACCCCAGGAGGCGACACATGTTGCACCATGCTAGTAATATTGTACTTTTTAGATCTGCCTGTGGTGGGACCGGAAGGGAACACATAGGGAACAGTCTCATTACGAGTTGCTCTTTAATTTTTATGGAGTCATTAGCAAGAGTTAGCAGACCTGTCAGAATGACAAGGCCTGCACTTTTGCTGCGGACCAGGTAAGTTTCATCCTAGCAATGTCCTTTTTTAAAGTAACTAATATCTCAGGGGAAAATTAGGATATATTGTGTGTGAGGCATGGAGCTTAGGCCCAAACTGGCTTATTCCCTCAGTAATTTCTCAGTTGTAAGGGGATCCTCAAGGTCCAACTCGTAATTGTCCAGTAAGTCTCTCTCAGTACCGGTACACCTGGTATTGGTAGCTCCTATAGTGGAGTTACCAGACACTTCGCTAGGCCACCAGTAATGAGGCCCACAGAGCACAAGAGAGCAGTCATCTTGCGCACTGCTGTGGGATTAGGCCAGGGCACTGGCACTCTTCCCTCAATACTGTTATTTGTTAATTCTGCACTTTTATGTTGAATTTATTAAAGTTTTCACCGGGTAACACAGGCAACCGCCCAAAGCATCGCATGTGAACAAAAAAACTGAGCAATACAGCCTACATGGAGAACATGGCTGGGCCATTAGCCCCTTACTTTGTGGCGTTTCGACCAATCACAATGCTGCTTGCGGCGTTGTGATTGGCTTAGGGGTGGGAGCCTGAGTGCCTGCTTCCCGTTTCTGCAGGAAAAAGAAGAGCAGGAACAGAGACAACGCGGGAAGGTAAGTTACATTTTTTTATTATTATTAAATTAAACCCCGCACGACCAACCACCCGCATGACCCCCGGCACCCCACCCTCGAGTCATGCCGGCCGCAACCAGTGAAAATTAAAGTGGACCAAATCGACTTCATACAGAACTGGCTGCAGGCTGTTCAGAATGCAGGGGATAAAATAACCACTCTTTCTACTTAATGTGTATATCAATCCAAACTCTAGAGCCAAGGCGATTGCAACAAAGCTTCTACAAGAAGCAATGACAAAACTGGTGACAGAGAATGAGCCCACTCTCTGAGTATATATGGAGATTTTAATTCAAGCCTGTTCAATTGGAGGCACAAGACGAGAACATAATTGCTCAAAACTCAGTCTAGAACATCCCAGAACAGAAAAAACATATGAAAATCTACATCAAGATGAGAGGATCACCACGGTGTGCAGTTTGCACGCTTGCATGCAAGCTCTGGTTTCCACACTTTCAATGAAAGGTACATGTAGGATAAACCAGTACACAGTCAAAATATCGAGTCCCTCATGTCGACTTGCAGTAATATCGACTCCTAAATATCGCAGGTAAGAAATATCGATGTTGTATATATATCGAAGTGTGAAATATCGTTTTGTATTAGTGTGTTTAATATCGAGTTAAGTAATGTCGACATAAGAAATATCAATATGTTAAAATATCGAAAAGTTAAAATATTCTTTTATTATGTTTTATAAATTGTAAATTTGTAATTGTTATTATTGTTTATTTTATCGGAAATAAAAACATTTTTTTTAAGTTTTAACATTTTTTAGGAGCGGGATGTTGGGTTTATAGGGGATAAGGGTGGGGAGTGTTTAAAAAAATATAAATTTCAAATGTTTTTATTCAAATTAAATAGGAAATAAAAAAATCTAATTTCTAATTTTATAGTAAATTTTAGGAGTGGGATGTTGGGTTTATAGGGAATTAGGGTGGGGAGTGTTTTAAAAATTAATAATTTTTAATTTAAAATTTAAAATTGAAATTGGAGTTTCAAGTTTCAAATTTCTAATTTTATAGTAAATTTTAGGAGCGGGATGTTGGGTTTAAAGGGGATAAGGGTGGGGAGTGTTTTAAAAATTATTAATTTTTAATTAAAATTTTTAAATTGGGGAATTTCAAATTTCAAATTTCTAATTTTACTGTAATTTTTAGGAGCGGGATGTTGGGTTTATAGGGGCTAAGGGTGGGGAGTATTTTAAAAATTAATAATTTTTAATTTGAATTTTAAATTGAAATAGGAATTTGAAATTTGAAATTTCTAATTTTATTTTAAATTTTAGGAGTGGGATGTTGGGTTTATAGTGGATAAGGGTGGGGAGTGTTTAAAATAATATTAAATTTAAAATCAAAAATGAATTTTAATTTTAAAATTTCTAATTATTTTAAAATTATTTGGAGTGTGATATTGGATTTATAGGGGATTTGGGTGGGGAGTTTTTTAAATAAAAAATACCAAATTTGAAACAGGAAATTTAAATTTCTAATTTCAATTTTTTAAAAAAAAATTATGATTGGGATGTTCTGTTTATATTACATTTTTTTAAAAAATTATAAAATAATTATTAATTTATTTTAAAATGAATAGGAAAATATTTAATACATTTTAAATTATTTTAACATTTTCATATTTAGATGGGAATATTAAATTAAATAGGTTCAGTGTCCAGCACCTACTTCAATTAAATGTAGATTGGAGTGGGAATAGTAAATTAAATATGTTCAGTGTCCAGCACCTACTCTAATTAAATGTAGATTGGAGTGGGAATAGTAAATTGAATAGGTTCAGTGTCCTGCACCTACCTCAATTAAATGTAGATTGGAGTGGGAATAGTAAATTAAATAGGTTCAGTGTCCAGCACCTACTCTAATTAAATGTAGATTAGAGTGGGAATAGTAAATTAAATAAGTTCAGTGTCCAGCACCTACTTCAATTAAATGCAGATTGGAGTGGGAATAGTAATTTATTATGGTTTAGTGTCCAGCACCTACCCTAATTAAATGTAGATTGGAGTGGGAGTAGTACATTAAATAGGTTCAGTGTCCAGCACCTACCTCAATTAAATGTAGATTGGAGTGGGAATAATACATTAAATAGGTTCAGTGTCCAGCACCTACTCAAACTACATGTAGATTGGAGTGGGAATAGTAAATTAAATAAGTTCAGTGTCCAGCACCTACTTCAATTAAATGTAGATTGGAGTGGGAATAGTAAATTAAATAGGTTCAGTGTCCAGCACCTACCTCAATTTAATGTAGATTGGAGTGGGAATAGTAAATTAAATAGGTTCACTGTCCAGCACCTACCTCGACTAAATGTAGATTGGAGTGGGAATAGTAAATTTAATAGGTTCAGTGTCCAGCACCTACCCTAATTAAATGTATATTAGAGTGGGAATAGTAAATTAAATAGGTTCAATGTCCAGCACCTACTCTAATTAAATGTATATTGGAGTAGGAATAGTAAATTAAATAGGTTCAGTGTCCAGCACCTACCCTAATTAAATGTATATTAGAGTGGACATAGTAAATTAAATAGGTTCAATGTCCAGCACCTACTCTAATTAAATGTATATTGGAGTAGGAATAGTAAATTAAATAGGTTCAGTGTCCAGCACCTACTCTAATTAAATGTAGATTGGAGTGGGAATAGTAAATTAAATAGGTTAGGTGTCCAGCACCTACCTCAATTAAATGTAGATTGGAGTGGGGATAGTAAATTAAATAAGTTCAGTGTCCAGCACCTACTCAAATTAAATGTAGATTGGAGTGGGAATAGTAAATTAAATAGGTTCAGTGTCCAGCACCTACTCTAATTAAATGGGGGAACAGCGTTTACAATGCAAATTTTACCACGCAGTACCTTTACCACTCAACTTTTACAACGCAAATCGTTACAATGACTTGTGCTGGGGGGCGCTGTAGGATAGGGAATAGTTTAATTTACTATCCAAAACCTTCCCTACTATCCATGGGGACTGGAGTTGGAATAGTAAATTAAACTATTCACTATCCAGCGCCCCCCAACGCAAGTCGTTGTAACGACTTGCGTTGTAAAACCAGCGTGGTAAAGGCATGCATTGTAAAAGCATGCGTAGTAACGACATACATCCAATTAAATGTCGATTGGAGTGGGAATAGTAAATTAAATAAGTTCAGTGTCCAGCACCTATATCAATTAAATGTAGATTGGAGTGGGAATATTAATTTATTATGGTTTAGTGTCCAGCATCTACCCTAATTAAAAGTAGATTGGATTGGGAATAGTAAATTAAATAGGTTCAGTGTCCAGCACCTACCTTAATTAAATGTAGATTGGAGTCGGATAAGTAAATTAAATATGTTCAGTGTACATCATTTACATCAATTAAATGTAGATTGGAGTGGGAATAGTTAAATAATTGTTTTTACGTTTTTGAAATTGTGGTAAAAATATTTGTATTTTATAGTGGCTTTATTTTTTTATTTTTTTATTATTTAATATAGTTAAGTGTATAAAGTGTGTAATGTTTAATGCCTAATATATTTAAAGGTATATTTAATATATTTATTTATAAATTTGAATTTTTAATATGTGTGAAAGTAGTTATTATTGTAATTACATTTTTTATAATATAAACATATTTCAGTATATTTATTTAAGTTTTGTAATATGTATATATATACATTTTAACAAAATATAAATTTTGGGATATTGGTTGTAATATTTTTTTATAGTCAGTAAAAAAAAATTGCAGTTTTTTAAAATGTTTTTATTGTATTATTCAGAGAGTACATAAATTAAAGAATATATTCATTATAAATGAAAGTATGAATGTGTAACAAATATATAAATGTTTGTCCTTTTTTATTTTAAACAAGAGATTTTCTTTTTGTATAGTTGTTGAGTCAAGTACATTATGGGGTCGATTCCGATTCGGGAAAAACGCTCCGAATAGCCGTTCGGAGTGTTTTTCCCGTACAAATCGTACCCTGCAACACCCCCGTACGTATGACGAAGCACGATTCATACCTGGAGCTGGACTCCGTACGAATCGTACAGAGACCATACGAATCAAATCCCCAACGAATCTCCCTCAGAACCCGCTGTACGTGACATCTGTTTCGGTTCGCGGCTGCTTTTTCCGACCCGGCAAGTACGATTTGTGTCGGGTACGCACCATACGACCCTTTTTCTGTGGGAGATGAAAACAGCCGTAAAAGCAGAGTTCGCCCGAAACAGGTATGAAACGTTCCCCCACCCCGGGGACGGTGCGTACACCCCATGATAGCAGGGGTACAGTGCGTACCCCTGCGATCACAGGGTATACGCACCGTACCCCCCGATCTTGGGGTGTACACACCGTACCCCATGTTCGCTGGGTGTACGGTGCACACAGCCTGCGATCGTGGGGTACGATGCGTACACCCCAAGATCGCAGGGGTACGCACCGTACCCCTGCAATCATGGGGTGTACGCACCGTACGGTGGGTAAGTAATTGCGTGCTTTTCCGTACAAATTGCCCTTACCTGACGTGGACCGTACGAATCGCGTCCTCATACCCCGGTCATGATCGTACTTGTCGGGTCGTACAGCATGTGTACGAGTCGTACGGTTCACTGTTTCAGCCTTGCAATACGTACGGATCGCGGCGATTCGGACGGATTGACGGAATACGGATCGTACTACGCGACTCGGACTGACGGGTACGAATCGATCGGCGATGGCTCCGGATGAAAATCGTACAGACGTTTTTTTTTCCAGGATTGGAATCGCCCCTATAGGTACATAGCAACAATACAGTAAATGAAAATATATTTAACATTTGAATATATTTAGTACACACAGTTGTAAACATTTTTATTTTTCAAATTTCAATTTTTTTATTACTGTACATCTTATAATATTTTTTACATATTATTTTATTGTTGAAATCATGGTATACATGTTGATATAATTTTAAAGAAACAGATGTATATCATATATTGTTAATATTATACAATACAATTTTTTCAAAGTAACATTTTTGCATTGTAATATCAGTTTCATTTTTCAGTATTATTAATATTAATATTGTATTATTAATATTTATAATATTTAAATGTTTGGACATTTTTTGTTCAAAATACATAAAAAGTATACATTGTTTTTCACATTTTTTCACATACTTTTTTTATAATTATAATATTAAATATTATAGTGTAATAATATTTAATTTTATAATTTTGTAATATATTAAGATAATAATATATTTTATAGTACATCATACATAAATTGAATAAAATTGGAAAAATGTTTTTATAAAGTTTAACTAATGTTTTTAATGTTAAATAAATTATTTAGTCATTTATTTAACTATTTTTGTGTTGATATTATTATTTGGGTCTTTTATTTTGTAACCGCCCTTAGTCTTTTTGGGTCATTTGGGAAGATTCAAGCTCGCGGTTGGAAGCTACTTCGCGTCTGAGAAGGTAAGAGTTCTATTCTTTATATTTTAACTATTTTAAGTATGTTTGGAAGGTAGTAGTTTCTTATTTAGGGTGTCTGGACTTGTGTATTAGAAGGTATGATGTTTGTAGTTGGTTATTTAAGTTTTCATTTTTCTCGGCGTTTTCTCGATTTTCGGCCTCGTTGGAGTTATTGTGTTTGTGTGCATTTAGTTACTTTTTGTGTTAAATATGTATGTGATGTTGATTAATAATGTATAGTTTTAAGTTTTCTGGGGGTGGGAATATTTATTTTTTATATTCTAGGTTTTTGGATGCAGCCTTTTCATTTCCGGAGCTTTTGCGTGTTTTTATTTAAAGAAAGTGTATTTTACTTGTTTCAAGTAATATTTATTTTACACTTCCTTTATTATTCGGGTTTCCTGGAGCGTTTTTTATTCTTTTTTAACATTTTCGGGTTTTGGATGGAATCTGGATTATCGATTTTTTTGGGATGTTCGATGGATTTGACACAGTTGTTTTTTTGTATTTTGCTGAAGTTTGGTTTTTTTTCATGAGGATTTATTAGTACCTGGATTATTTTGGAGAAGTTGTATTTGCGATTTATGTTGTTGCGAAAGGTAAGTGATTTTATATTAATTTTTATGTGGGTGGGGAAATGTACTATTTTTATGCAGTTGTTTTGTTGGATATTTATTTTATCTATATATTTTAAAAAATATATTAGACAAAATAAATACTTAATTTTTCTAAAGGAAATGCGTATGTTTATATTTTAGTGATTTGTTGGATTATTTTTAGTTTCTATGGTTTGTATTGTTAGATTAGTGTTTTGGCAATCATTTTTAAGTATTTTAGTCCTTTTGTTGTAGGATAAAGTTGTACTTGTTGTTGTAAATATTGGTACATTTGGGCAGTTTGTCGTGATAGTTTAGGTTTTAATTGTAAGACAGATTGCTCCATTCTTAATTCTTGAAAACGTTGTTCTTTTTGTATCGCCATTAGGAGTTTGTGTGGTGTAGGACTTGTTCGGCCAGTTGAAGCTAGGAAGGTATTATGCCAACCCTCAACTGTGTTGTTTGTTTTGGCTTCTTGGTTTAGGGTTGGTAGGTATACATTCCAGCAAAGGATTTGGAATTTTGGTTGGCGTCTGTGGCCTGAGTTGTGTAGTCTCCCCACCCAGGTGTCCTCGAAAAAATCGAGAAGGGGAGCTAGTTTTAGTTCATTTTTGGTATTGAATGGACTTTCTATTAAAATGTTATAGTGCTCAGCCACATCGGTGATTGTCACGTATGCTAGGGCTATTAGGTGTTTTATTTGGTATGCAAATGTGATGTTGGTTGCATATTCAATACTTAGGGGCCCATTAGGATGTCGAGTGGATTGCCCCCGCCAGGCTGGGGGTGGCTACCGCCAGCCTGGCTGGGGTAATCCGCCCGACATCCGCATTGGAATTCCCCCCGCCATATTAGTATGGCGGCGGGGACCTCCGCTTTTCCGCCCCGGTCGCCTTGCGGCCGGGGCGGAAAAGGATTATTACGGTGGCGGTGTCTTTCAGACACCGCCAGCCATATTACAATGGGCTTTCTGTGATGCCTTTCCGCGGCAGCGATGCCGCCACAAAAAGGCATGCGGTCTTCACTCTGGGGGCCCCAGAGCACAGTTCATCCGTCAAATATAGTCGAAGGTGGCCTTGCATGGTGTAAACATGTGACCAGTACATTAGGTTTTGCATTGTGAACTCCATGGTAGTCTGCGATGCTTACTTAGGGGGCCTTTGACTGTTTATGGATTCAAATAATATTAGCCAATTAAAAAAGTAGATTTAAGTAATAAAGTAAACTTCTGAAAGAAACAATTTACAACACTTGGGGGCCGATTCCAATTCGGGAGAAAAAAACGTTGTACGATTCCTATTCGTAGCCGTCTCCATACGAATGAAAAAAGACCGTCCGAACTGCGTAGTACGATCCATATCCCAAAAATACGTCTGAATATCAGCGAACCGTACGAACCATAATCGAAGACCCGTACAAAATGGCGTCGGAACTCAAACCGTACGACCCAGCAAGTACGATCCAGACCGGGGACCGAGTACCCGATTTGTACGGGCAAACGTAGTCGCCCCTGAAGCATGATTCGTACGGAAAACATCGCGTATGAGCGAGCCGCAACAACAAATACGAACCGCACACCCCTCAATAAAGCATACGAGTAACACCTACCCCAAAAGGCCCGTATCAGCAAGCCGCATCAACAAATACCAACCGCACACCACTCAATAAAGCGTACGCGAACCCCCACCCCAAAAATGGCCCGTATCAGTCAGCCGCACCAACAAATACGAACCGCACACCACTCAATAAAGCATACACGAACCCCCACCCCGAAAACGGCCCGTATCAGTCAGCCGCACCAACAAATACAAACCGCACACCACTCAATAAAGCGTACGCGAACCCCCACCCCAAAAACGGCCCGTATCAGCCAGCCGCACCAACAAATATGAACTGCACAACACTCAATAAAGTGTACGCAAACCCCCACCCTGAAAACGGCCCGTATAAGTCAGCCGCACCAACAAATACGAACCACACACCATTCAATAAAGCGTACGCGAACCCCCACCCCGAAAACGGCTCATATGAGCCAGCCGCACCAACAAATACGAACCGCACACCACTCAATTAAGTGTACGCGAACACCCCAAAAACGTCCCGTATGAGCCAGCTGCACCAACAAATACGAACCGCACACTACTCAATAAAGCTTAGGCGAACACTCCAAAAATGTCCCCAAAAACGTCCCGTATGAGCCAGCCGCACCAACAAATACGAAACGCACACCACTCAATAAAGCTTACGCAAACACCCCAAAAACGTCCCGTATGAGCCAGTCGCACCAACAAATTTGAAACGCACACCACTCAATAAAGTGTACGTGAACACCCCAAAAACGTCCCGTATGAGCCAGCACAACAAAACAAATACTGATCTGATGACGCATCCAAGCAAAAAATGCACAGTGCTGAATCACAAGTCCATTGTGCCTCTCACACAATGCTGTAGCCACAGCTTTTGGACGCTGTGGATGCACTTAAGTAGCACCATGGACCTGGGCATTGACAAGGTGATGCATCTTGGAGAAGTGCCACGTTCTAAAGCCCTGTGCCAGAAGTAGGTGTACTGGTCCAGGGGGGTTTGGCAGTGGGTGGCCGTCACGGCACAACAACACCTCACAAAAGTTGCTGACTGAAATCATAAAAATTCCACTCAGTCTCTATCATAAACATGCTGCATTTAAACCCTGTGCATGCTTGAACCAGGCATAAGGATTGAGCAAGCATTGTGCAGATTGGGGCACACAGCGCACAGCTGGATCTGTGTCGTGCAGGCGACACAAGCCACAGCAATGGCTGTGCAAGTCATCGTAAACTGTACCGAACATGTCAATGACCCCTGAGCACATGTCAATCTGATCCCACAACATTCCCATACACAAGTGAACAATGACAACAATCCAAAGCAGATGGAACAGTGCTAACAACAATGGATATCAAAATTGGATGTTCCATGATAGTGCATTAACAGTGTCTGTCTCTCACATCCACAGGGCAACGTGTGGAAATTACCTCCAATCAGGGGGGAGATCGATCCCAGTCCCAGGCTCAGCAGGATCCTGACCCCACCGACAGTGACGCCTCGCAACACACCGTGGATGACCCCAACCAACCTGGCCACTCTGGATCAGAAACCCGTGCAGCAGCTGGATCAGATACATCTGTGCCAACTACCACACCCATTCCCGCCACATCCCAGCAGACAGCTCAGAGCCCTGACCATAATCCACAACAGAGCCAGTCTGGCCATGAGGGACAAGGTTCGCCGGGCACCCAAGAGGTGGCAGACAACACCACCACTGCCATCACTCATGGGTTCCGTTGATCCAATGTGCCCACAAGCGCAGGCCAGGCTCGTTTTGGCAGGGGTGGTGGGAGTGGCGCAAGGCAGAGGTGAGAACTTGACCAGTAAACTGCAGGGCCCAGTATGTCTGAACTCCGAAACATCATGGAGGCATACCGGCGGGACACCAGGGAGTTCAGCCAGGTATGGAGGCCCTCAACTAAATTAAAAGTCATCAGATCGAGCAACATGCCAGTCAACAACGACACCAGGGACGGATGGAGTCAAGACTGGATGAGCTCTTGACGGTGCATAGGGAAATAAGCCAATCACTTCGTCAGATTGCTGTCAACATGCAGCACCCTCCCTGTGTCAGCAGGCCCGGAACATCAAGGCAAAGACCAACCCCAGCCACAGGGAGGGAGGAGGAGGAGAAATTGTCTGACGGAGCGTCCCAGGCATCGTCAAGGCCTGCACGTGAGGGTCCCACAAGGAAGGTGGGTCGTCCACGGCTAAGACGTTGAGAGGCAGTGGGCTATGCACAACTCCGAGGTCACCTGGTCTGGCATCTTGCCTTTGTGTGCAACAGCATCACCTAATTGACTCTCCCACATGGACTTGCTGGTCACAGTGTGCCCAATGATGCCAAGCACTGTGGCCTGGACTCTGTTGACTCAAACTGTAAGGCATCACATCTCCAGCTGTGAACTTTGGATTTCCCCCTTTTTGTACAGCACCTACTCACGTTTCATGCACAAGATCACAAAATAAATCTAAATAACATAATACGCATTGGTGGAGAAGTTTTGTACCCAGAAACCGAAACATATGTGTGGGGACATGTATAAAATGCCAGAATGTTGAACAAACTGCAGCCATCCACACATTGTGATAGGAGTCCGGTTGAAGACACACATAGGTCACAATATTCCAACAACTACATACATGGATGGCAATACACACCCGTGATGGTTACAAAATGCTGAAGGGGGGTTGGCTTGCAATACTGCAATTACAGACAGGTACAGAAGACTCACTTGGAGGTGTACAGATCATGGGTAAAATGTAGGTGACCACGGAGGGAGTACCAAGATCTGTGTTCAGAGGTATGAGAACTATCATTCGCATGCAGTTGTACTGTGGATGTGATGAATGGTTCCCAGGCCAAGGGTGGCAGGACGGACTGTGGACAACGGGGTGTTGGATGGCAGATGTCCATATTACTTTATTGGCCTGGGCCTGTGGAGTGCCTACTGAGTGTGGCTGAGGAGTATGAAGGTGAACCTGCAGTTGACTTTGGGACTATTGTAGGTGTCTCAGGTGGAGGGTCATGTTGCAGTAGCAGGAGATGTTGAGGATGAGGTGTGTGCATGCACCCTGGATTTTCACAAGTTCTCCTGGAGTCTGGTTCTTGTACCTGTGTAGAGGTTGTTGCTGTAGTTGGGCTGGCTGGTGTTGTTAACGGCAGCCAGGCTGAACACCACCTCATAAACAGACACATCGCCATAGCCATCCCAGAAGGCTATAAGGTCTCCCGCAGACACCGCACCAACAGAGTGGGAGGAGTAATCGCCATTATCTACATGAACACTCCCAGAGTCACTACCAACACCAACGACACCCTCCCCACTGCCTACCACATGCACTTACAGATCCACACTGACGCCAACAACACCCTCAGAGGAACACTCATTGATAGACTACCTGTACCCCTACCACAATCCATCAACTCCCTCGTTGACCTCATCAGCACGCACGCCCTCGGCTACACGGATTACATCCTCCTTGGGGACATGAACTTCCAGCTTGAGAACAACAACTACGCAAACTCCACTGCCCTGGTCCACAACCTTGTCAACCTCGGTTTTAAACTACTCGTGATAACACCCACCCACATCGCTGGACACCCACAGGACCCCATCTTCTCCGCAACTCCACACATCTCCTTCAACTACACCACCGAACATCACTGGACAGACCACAGATGCCTCCACTTCATCTTCAGTAAGCCCACCACACCACCCCGCACACAGTACATGCCACGCCACTGCTGGTGCAAGGACACCGTGGACTAACTGACCGCCACCCTCGCCCTGGGACCACCCGCCAACCACACCTACCCTGACTCTGCTGCCATCAACCTCAAACAGTGGATCAACGACTGCGCCGACACCCTCGCCACACTCAAGACCTCTGCCACCTATCACAACAACAAGATAGCCGCATGGTTCACCGAAGACCTCAGGACCTCCAAGTGCACCTGTCGGAAGCTGTAGAGGAGCTGGCTCCGCAACCAAACACCAGACAGCTACACCGCATACAGGAGCGCCACCCGCAGACCCCACCAACTCATCAGGACCACCAACAGGACAGCCTAGACAGCAACGCACACAACAGCAAACAGCACATCAACATCGTGATTGAACTCACAACTCCCACCTACAACACCAATGACATACCACCATCACAAGACCTGTGTGACTCACTGTCCACCTTCTTACACCATAAGATCATCGACATCCACAACAGCTTCCACTCCGCTAACCCCACACACACAAATGAGTCCACCCCCCTTAGACCAACACCCACAAAAATAACCTGACCGCCTGGTACAACGTCAGCGACGAAGACACCATCAGGACCATGGACTCCATCCACTCCGGATCCCCATCTGACACATGGCTTCTCAACATTTACAACAAATCCAGCTAAGCCAGCGCACCCCTTCTCTAAAAAACAATCAACATCTCCTTGGAGATAGCTACCTTCAGTGGGAGCTGGGAGAATGCTGAGATCAAGGCCTTAGTGAATAAACAAAAAAAAGGCGGACCCCAAATACCTCAAGAACTTCTGGGCCATCTCCCCTTCACAGAAAAGGTCACGTAGAACATCGTCAACAGACTGCTGACCCGCTACCTCGAAGACACCAACATCATGGGACCATCCCAGTCTGGATTCCACAGCAACCACAGGACGGACACCAGCCTCATCACCGCCAACGATGACATCAGCATCCTCATGGACAAAGGAGAAACAGCCACCCTCATCCTTCTGGACCTATCACCAGCCTTCCACATGGTCTGCCAAGACACCCTAATAGCACACATCCATGACGCCGGAATCCAAGAGATTGCCCTGGCCTGGGCCACATCCTTCCTTTCCAGCAGAACCCAGAGCGCCGGCCTCCCACACTTCCATTCCAAGACCACTGAGACCATCCGCAGCGTCCCACAGGGATCATCCCTCAGCCCAACGTTGATCAATATCCACATGGCACCACTCACCCATGTTGCACTACAACATAGCCTCAACATCATCTCCTACACCAATTACACACAGCTGATCATATCCCTCACAGAAGAACCACACACTGCCAAAGGAAACCTCCACAGAGGAATGAAGGCCGTTGCCAAATGGATGAAGTATAGCAGGCTGAAGCACAATTCTGACTAAACGGAGGTTCTCATCCCCGGCCCCACCACCTCAGCCGGTGTTGACTCCTGGTGACCAACATCACTAGGAATAGCTCCAGAACCCACCAGCCACGCACGCAACCTGTGGGTTATCCTCAAATCCTCCCTCTCCATGACCAAGCAGGACAACGCCATCTCAGCTTCCTGCTTCAACACCCTCTGAATGCCCCACAGGATCTTCAAGTGGATCACCTCAAACATGTGAGAAACAGTCATCTGGGCCCTATCCACGAGCTCACTGGATTACGGGAACGCCCCCTATGCAGCTACAACAACCAAACTCCTTAGACGGCAGCAATGCATCCAGAACACCTCGCCATGTATGATCGTCGATTTCCCCAACACGGCCACATCACACCACACCTGAGAGGTCTGCACTGGCTCCCTGTCAACAACAGGATCACCTTCAAACTCCTCATCCACGCACACAAAGCTCCAAACCACGACGGACCAGCATACCACAATGACCAATTCAGCTTCTACACACCCACCCGCAGCCTCCGCTCTACAAACCTCGCACTTGCCACAGTCCCTCACATCCGGAAAACCACCGTCAGTGACAGATCTTTCTCCTACCTTGCCTCAAAGACCTGGTACACCCTTCCTACATGGCTATGACAGACCCAGGACCTGCTGGCCTTCAGAAGACTTCTCAAGACCTGGATTTCTGATCTGTAGCAGCCCCCCCCCCAGAGCATTGAGACCCTCACGGGTAGGTAGGGCGCTCAACAAATTAATTGATTGATTGATTGATAGATGGCTTAGCCAAATTGTGTGTGTAGGATTGGAGAGCTGTAGATGATAGTTACAATGAGGGTGGTCAGGCTGTTGGTGTGATACCGGATGTGCAGATGTTTGACAATGCGGAGTGTGTCCTTGGTGTTGAATGCGACTCTGAGGGTGTACCTCATTAAGTTAGACCAATCATAATCCTGGCTTTGGTGTGTGGTCCCTGTAGCTTTTGGATTATCCGTCTGTCATGGTTATGTAGAAGTGGTGTGCTGATGTTGCGTACTACCACGTTACAGTAATGAAGGCGATGTGTGGTGCTGTTTTGTTGACGAGGTAACACAGCACAATGTGGTGCTGCTGGAAGTTGTGTGTGTGCTGTACTAGGCACATGACCTGGTTGTGCGTAGACGCACAGTTATGTGGGGCTGCATCGTGTTGCCAGTTTGAGTTGCACACACAGGCTGAGAAGCTGTCATGGGTGTGTTTGTGGTAGTGTGATACCAGGTGGATGATTGTCTGGTGTTCACTGTGTGGAGGGTAGCTGGAGCATGAGTCTGTTGTGTCACATGAGTCATGAAATGAGCTGAGTGCCTTGCAGTGTGCTTGTTGCAGGTGCTGACGGACCTGCCTATGTCATGGAGGTTGTGCAACAGTGGCACAGACAAGCTGCGGCATGCTTTAAGAATAGATGGATGGAGGCGTATCTTGCAGGTGTGTGTGGTGCAGGATCTGGCCACTTGGTGCTGCGTTGAGGCTAGGGATGCAGCAGCAGGAATGACTGAACACATGACGGCAGAAGGGGTGAGACTACATGCTAAACAAGCACACAAACCCAAGGATTCTTCCAGGGCACAAAGTGACATGTGTACGCGAAGGCAGGAGTGTCTGGTTACCCATGGGTCACCGCGAGCAAAATGGGTGTACAGTCGCCAAAGATCGTGGGCACAGGATTAGGCAGCCTAAGGCCAAGCGGGGCACAGGACACACAGCGTCAGCAGGTGTAGTCTGTACGTCGTGTGTAGCAAGCTAAACAATACATACACAACCATGCACATCAGGCACAATATGGTACATTTGCCATTACCAACAGCATGCATGTTGTCACTGTACATGTAAACACATATGAACAATCATCGTAAACAATGCCATATTGAACGCATGCAGACTGGCAAGAGATGTGCGTTGTCAGCAATGAGGCACAAAGTACTGTGGGAAACACACTTCCTACACAATAGGATAAAGTTGTTTGTGAGGCCATGCTGCATTAGACAATGTACGTTCCCAGTGGCATTGCTCGGAAGACAATAACAGTTATGCAATGACGTTACCTGTAATGCTGGTGAAAGATTCTCCACACGACTGCTTGGGACTGTCCGTACCTTTGATCATCAGAGTGGTGCGATGCTGAAAGGGTTCCATCTCCAAATAGCCCCTTGGTCTGAGTACAAATGACACACACAAAAGGGAGATCAGGCGAGGGAAGGAGAGGATGGGAACTGCAGGGAGGGAGATCTGAAACAAAGGAAAACAAGCATAAGGATTCCATACTTTTGTCACAGAATCACAGAATACCCCCGGACCTACACTGTACCAGTCACACCTGTGAAGTGTAACCACTGCCACTGTACCCTATGTGTGATCACAGATTTTGCAATGAGACAAGATCAGATGCTTGAACACGGACACATAAAGGTAGTACAGTTTGTCACCTAAACGAAGCATGTGTAACGCTCACAAGGCTGCTACTATGCAATTAGATCCATGCGGCCATCAACTAAGTCACAGTGTATGATTGAGGGTACTAATCTCAGAAAATGTAATGTATAGCAGTGCTACTGACACAAAGCCAACAATCCGTATTTAGCCCTGTGAATCCGTAAGGGCCATGACGGGAAAGTAGACATCACCCGCAAGAGCTGTTAGCAGCTCCTCCAATGAGGAAGGGAATGACCTAAACACAAGGAAGCCCCGCAGGAGTCAGTCATTGGCTCTTGCAACTGTGCCCCACTATGCTAAACATGACAAGCAGGTGGGACCAAACTCAACAGCGAGTAATGAGGAACAAAGCCACAAAAATAAGCCTACCGTGACCATGAGATGCTGCACGGCACAATATAATCCTGTGAATAACCTCACTTGACTGGTGCCACGGAGATTTAACATTTGCTACATCCCAACGTTGTGATGACATCAGCGCAACATACCTGGCATCATGGGAATGGAAAGTTAACATCAAATCACAGAGAAGGCTAGTGAAGCAGGGTTTTCCACCGGCCCGGAGGTAACGACATGACAGTGACATGACATACTGGCACAAGAGGGAAAGTCTCCATGCAAACAGACTCACAGGACAGTTGAATGAACATGTGGGACATACACTGGCCCACACCTACACAACACGGTTTTTGGGAAATCAAACTGTACTGGGCCACAAGGTTGAGGGGATGATCCAGACACATCCTGCTGCACACAGTGAGGCTGCAATTCCCCACAGAGGCAGTGGTTGTGATGTCCCACACAATGTCAAACAGTGGTATCTGCAATGTGTCAGGGTCAAGGTTTACACACATTGATGCATTCACCAGAGCCCAAACGTTCTCTCTATCACTCTCCTGGTCTGCCCGTGTGCATTGTTGTACCGCTGGTCTGCAGCTGTTCTGGGATGCGGAGCGGAGTCATGAGCCACGGCATGTTGGGATATCCTGCGTCTCCAACAAATTGACATCATGGCAATGAGTGTGTAATGTGATTCCGTCAGAGAAAAACATAAAATTGAGACATACATGAGAAACAGAGTTTACGCACCAACAAGACATGCCCGATGGTTGCGCAGCTGCAGCATCATCTGTGGTACCCTGCTACGCCCCATGATGAATGCATCGCGGCACGATCCTGGAAAACGTGCACAAACATGTGAAATCAGCATGTTAGCAAGACACACTACCAGGGCATTTATGGAGTGGTAATGTTTCCTGTTGCGGTAGGCCTGCTCCTGAGCTTCTGCTGGCACCAAAGAAACATGTGTTCCATCAATGGACCCAGTTACATGTGGCAACCCACCCAGGGCATAAAAATCATCCTTGACACCTGTCAACTCTTCTGGAGTAGGGAATTTGATGAATTCATCAATGTGACTCAACATAGCAGCGAACACATCACGTAGGACCCGGCTGAACATGGTCTGTGACATTTCCCCCACATCACGCAGCAGTATAGAACATCCCCTTATAGTGAGGCACAATAAGTCCTTGTGCATTGTGATTTGGGCCTCCATTAGCAGTGCATAAAAAGCTACTAACAGACATTCCAGTAGAGGACACTTATCTATTTACTAACTCTATACACGGACCCGCACTGCAGTTCAAGATGGCCGCCCATAATTCGGCACTAACTAGTCACACCCATGCCAACTATTTCATTGCTATCTGAGATATTGGCTATCAGAGCAAAACGTAAGTATAACCGTGAGTGGTATCTATGAGCTACCATGGAACAAACATCACGAGAAAATAACGAGGTAACATTAGATAATATTGACACTTGGGAGGCTCAATGAAGACAAGTACAACATGAGATTGGCTTTAGATAAGACAGTTAGTAAAGTGTTTGAACTTTTGCGAAGATAGGCTTTAATTGGTAGTGCTAATAACTTTTGCTATGATACGCTTTATTTGGGAGTGGTCTAACTACGATATTGATCGAGGTAATAGCCACACATATGGTTATGCGCTCCGTTCCAAGATGGCCGCCCATAATCTGGCACGCACAAGCCCCATCTGTGTACAACACTCTCACGAGAAGGGGGCGGACTTGCAAACGCCGGAACAACGAGGCCGCGGGTCGGTGTCTTAAAGACAGGAGCTGGCTTGGAAACTTCAATGGGGGTGAGCGGAGGCCATTCTTCCTGCCTGAATACCGGTAAGGCTGACTGGACGAATGTTGAGAAGGCTGTGGTTAAAGGCATTAAAGGCGCCTTCAACTTTGACTATGCGAGTGGACTGAACTGGCACACTAATATCTCTAGCGTGGCAGTAGCGCATCCTATACGAAAGAAGCACGGGCACAGATACACCAGAGACGCAGGCATATGAGAGGGTGTAAGAAGGCTGTGGATGAAAGTGTGAGAGGCTTTTTTCCATTTAAAAATTTTTTTTAAATCCAATTATGAGAGCTGGCTGAATAGCTACACCAGCTGCATGTGTTCGGTAGCAAGGCATCTCGCATGAAAGAAACACGGGTGCAGAGGCACTTGAGACATAGGCATATGAGAATGTAAGAAAGTGTGCTAATACCGATTGAAAGATATGATAAAATACGAGTGGCACAGTTGGCCCAATCTTTTTGTACACTGAGCAGGTTTCTCTCTCATCATAGAATTGACCGAGGGCAGCTTCTAGGACCTGCAATGAAGCAACAGGTTCACGACACAGTTGTTGTCATTCATGGAGGGCAAGTCATCTGACATGTCTGATCAACGTCGGAGTTTGTCGGTCATAGACTCAACACTGACGGCAGCACTTGCCATCCTGCAGCGTCAACCCCCGCACTCATTCCAACGCATCCACATCCCCCTCTCTCATACCTGTCCACCATACACGCAGACGCACCAGATCACACACCCCAACAGAGACACCCAGCACACCCACACGTAAGTCAAAACGCAGACCTCCAGGCACCCAATCTCAGGGGGATGTACGCACATCCACAGGGACAGGGGACAGACATCACACACCCACCCACAGATACACTACACCTGACTCACAGCCCTCTACCTCCACTCCCATTGTGTCCCCGGGTACAGGTGGTAGCCTGTTAGAACTGGCAGCAGTGTGCAGCGCTGAATATGTTTCAAACTTTTGCGCTGCACCTGCCACTGTGGAGGAATCCTCCCCACCTGCACCCAATACACATACCCTTCCCTGTCCTGTCCCTGCGGTGCCGGACACTGACTCCGATGATGCCCCCATGTGTCCACAGACCTCTAAGTCCACCATGTGCAGGCAAGTTTGGGGGTGACAACCTCCACAAAGTCACCACTGTTGTAGACAGTATTTTGGAGTGGCCATTGGCCTTCAGTGAGCCTTGGCTCATTTATTTATTCATTTACATTATGGCGCTGAATAAAGCATTTTATTTTTCATTCTGAACTATTGCATTTCAGGGAATTGCTTTAGGTGCTGTGTGCCTATGAGGTGGTGTAATGTTAATATTTTGGTATTGTGAAAGATGTCTGTTTTTCTGATGGGAATGAGGTGGACCATGGTATCTCTGTGCTATCCCAATGTTGCAGCACATTATCTAGATTGGTGTGTGTGCAGTTTGCATACAGACATTATCCAAAAGAGTGTCCCTTCCTCAGTGTCACATGAGATCTTCACTACAGACAGTTGCACAATTGTTGTGGTGACATTTGTATGGATTTCCCCTAGGTTTGTACATTCCCTTCTACAATGGCCATGCGTGCTCACAAATGAAATCAGATAATTGGTCAGTGCCATCCATGCTACTCACTGTGCTTGGGTTTGTAATGTGTAGTACTGCCTTCAGGGGGTCCATCATCATTTTTCACACTATGCATGGCAATGTTATCTGCCTTGACCTCATGATTCAAATTGTAAGCTTAGAAATTTGTGCACACAAAACACATTTGGGTGCTTTGTATCTAGGGGTTTTCTAGCCTGTTCCTTCCATGAGGGAGTAAATTTTTCACCACCTGGACATTCACATCATGCCCAGGATGTACATGACACTCTATTAGTCCATTTGTGCTTCATTTGTTTGTTGGTCTGTTACATGACAAAACACTATTGAGTCATGATGGGGGTGGTGGGGGAGGGGGGGTGGGTTGCCAGCAAACTACATGGGTGGATATGCATGTGGGATCTGACAAAAAAAACACAAGTGGTGTGTCACCCAGTGTGTAACAGGATACCATTCTACGTGGAGTAGGTCACTGCTGTGAGTGATGTGTTGATATGCAACTATCATGAGTGTTACACATTTGGGATGTACACATACAGGCATGTAGTTGCTGTATGATGTTGGAAATGCACACCCCTATGACTGAGCACTGCTGGGAGTCCTTTGCACCCACCCCTATACTGCTGGGAGTCATATCTACACCCCCTCCTAGATATGGGCACTGCTGGGAGTCATATCAAGACACCTCTCCTATGTCCGGGCACTGCTGGGAGACCTATCTACACCCTCCTCCTATGTCTGGGCACTGCTGGGAGTCATATCTACACCTCCCCTCCTATGTGTGGGCACTGCTGGGAGTCATATCTACACCCCCTCCCTATGTATGGGCACTGCTAGGAGTCATATCTACACCCCCCTCCTATGTCTGGGCACTGCTGGGAGTTCTGTGCACCCACCCCCTATACTGTCTGGGCACTGCTTGGAGTCCTATCTACACCCTCCTCCTATGTCTGGGCACTGCTGGGAGTCCTATCTACACCCTCCTCCTATGTCTGGGCACTGCTGGGGGTCCTATCTACATACTCCTCCTATGTCTGGGCACTGCTGGGAGTCCTATCAAGCCACCCCTCCTATGTCTGGGCACTGCTGGGAGTCCTATTAAGACACCCCTCCTATGTCTGGGCACTGCTGGGAGTCCTGTGCACCCACCCTCTATACTATCTGGGCACTGCTGGGAGTCCTATCTACACCCTCTTCCTATGTCTGGGCACTGCTGGGAGTCATATCTACACCCCCCTCCTATGTATGGGCACTGCTGGGAGTCATATCAAGCCACCTCTCCTATGTCCGGGCACTGCTGGGAGACCTATCTACACCCTCCTCCTATGTCTGGGCACTGCTGGGAGTCATATCTACACCCCCCTCCTATGTGTGGGCACTGCTGGGAGTCATATCTACACCCCCTTCCTATGTCTGGGCACTGCTAGGAGTCATATCTACACCCCCTCCTATGTCTGGGCACTGCTGGGAGTTCTGTGCACCCACCCCCTATACTGTCGGGGCACTGCTGGGAGTCCTATCTACACCCTCCCCCTATGTCTGGGCACTGCTGGGAGTCCTATCTACACCCTCCTCCTATGTCTGGGCACTGCTGGAAGTCCTATCTACACCCTCCCCCAATGTCTGGGCACTGCTGGGAGTCCTATCCAGCCACCCCTTCTATGTCTGGGCACTGCTGGGAGTCCTATTCAGACACCCCTCCTATGTCTGGGCATTGCTGGGAGTCCTGTGCACCCACCCTCTATACTATCTGGGCACTGCTGGGAGTCCTATCTACACCCTCCTCCTATGTCTGGGCACTGCTGGGAGTCCTATCTACACCCTCCTCCTATGTCTGGGCACTGCTGGGGGTCCTATCTACATCCGCCTCCTATGTCTGGGCACTGCTGGGAGTCATAGCTACACCCCCTCCTATGTCTGGGCACTGCTGGGAGTCATATTCAGCCACCCCTCCTATGTCTGGGCACTGCTGGGAGTCCTATCCACACCTTCCTCTTATGTCTGGGCACTGCTGGGAGTCATATCCAGCCACCCCTCCTATGTCTGGGCACTTCTGGGAGTCCTATATACACCCCCATCCTATGTCTGGGCACTGCTGGGAGTCCTATCTACACCCCCTCCTATGTCTGGGCACTGCTGGGAGTCATATCTACACCCCCCAGCTATGTCCGGGCACTGCTGGGAGTCCTATCTACACCCTCCTCCTATTTCTGGGCACTGCTGGGAGTCATATCCAGCCACCCCTCCTATGTCTGGGCACTGCTGGGAGTCCTGTCTACACCCTCCTCCTATGTCTGGGCACTGCTGGGAGTCATATCTACACCCCCTCCTATGTCTGGGCACTGCTGGGAGTCCTATCCAGCCAGCCCTCCTATGTCTGGGCACTGCTGGGAGTCCTGTGCACCCACCCCCTATACTGTCTGGGCACTGCTGGGAGTCCTATCTACACCCTCCTCCTATGTCTGGGCACTGCTGGGAGTCCTATCTACACCCTCCTATGTCTGGGCACTGCTGGGAGTCCTATCTAGCCACCCCTCCTATGTCTGGGCTCTGCTGGGAGTCCTATCTACACCCTCCTCCTATGTCTGGGCACTGCTGGGAGTCCTATCTACACCCTCATCCTATGTCTGGGCACTGCTGGGAGTCCTATCTACACCCTCCTCCTATGTCTTGGCACTGCTGGGAGTCATATCTACACCCTCCTCCTATGTCTGGGCACTGCTGGGAGTCCTATCCAGCCACCCCTCCTATGTCTGGGCACTGCTGGGAGTCCTGTGCACCCACCCCCTATACTGTCTGGGCACTGCTGGGAGTCCTATCTACACCCTCCTCCTATGTCTGGGCACTGCTGGGAGTCCTATCCAGCCACCACTCCTATGTCTGGGCACTGCTGGGAGTCTTGTGCACCCACCCCGTATACTGTCTGGGCACTGCTGGGAGTCCTATCTACACCCTCCTCCTATGTCTGGGCACTGCTGGGAGTCCTGTGCACCCACCCCCTATACTGTCTTGGCACTGCTGGGAGTCTTGTGCACCCGCCCCCTATACTGTCTGGGCACTGCTGGGAGTCCTGTGAACCCACCACTCAGATGTGACGCACCATTCACATACATTGCAGACGTGTGTGCGGCACTTATCACTATTGCAATGGTCATATGCGCTAGCATGTGGCGCACCGTACCCCGACATTAATGGCGTATGTGCTGCATGAATCACTATTGCAATGGTCATATGCGCTAGCGTGTAGCGCACCGTACCCCGACATTAATGACATATGTGCGGCACGTATCACTATTGCAATAGTGATATGCGCGTGCGTGTGGCGTAACGTACCCCGACATTAATGGCGTATATGAGGCACGTTTCACTATTGCAATAGTGATGTGGGCGTGCGGCGCACCGTACAGGTATACTTCCGTTGTTGCGGTACGTTGTACTCACCATCTGCGCCGTCATCGGTTTCGATGTACGTGGTCGTAGGCGTACAGGACTGGGATGACACGGACGATGGGGTTCATGTTGTGTATGTCGCGTACCGGGGTGCAGTTCGAGCCGGACTCTGCTTTTACGGTTGTTTTCAGCTCCCGTAGCAAAAGGGCCGTAAGGAGTGTCGTCAACACGATTCGTACTTCCTGGTTCGGAAAGAGCGGCCAATTTACGTTCGGACGTAGCGTACCACGTCACCCGGATACAATCCGTATGTACTTTTTAGTTGTAGGGTGTTTAGTACGAGTCGTACGGAGTGGCACTTTGGGTTCGGATCATACTTGCTCGTACGTACAGGGACGTTGTAGGTGTACGAATCGTACGGGAAAAACGCTCCGTACAGCTAATCGGAGAGCTTTTTCCCGAATCGGAATCGACCCCTTGGTAATTAGTAGGGAATTTGAAATTGGAGCTTAAAAATTAAGTTGCTACCTTTATGTTGATTTATAGGAGCAGTGCAAGTGCATCCAAAGGAATCTAGTTTCATTGGTTGGTGGCCTCAATTTATTTGTGTTGGTATGCACCGATATTTTTCAGCATATAAAATTACAGTTACTGCCAAACCCCTGGCTGAACCACCAGCCAGATTAAGAGATTTCTCCTTTGTTGTGGGTGGTTCTTTGGTGTTCCCACGGCAATGCCTTTGAAATAGACACTGCAATGGGAACCTCAAAATCAGTACCTGCATGGCAGTGACTGCTGCAGTTAATGCCTGCAGATACTAGGGTTCATGATCACTGGGGGGTACAACATGTGCCCCACTGCATGCACCCCATGGCCATGAGGCAACCTTTGTTTCCTCTCCACTGCAGTTTTCATTGCGGGCTCACTGCCATGAAAACCGTGATGGAGAGGATACTTGGGTGGACCGCCGCAGTCTTGCCAAGCATATTGCAGCCTCAAAATCGCTGCGCTACCACCATGGGTCTCTGATCCCTGGCGGTTCTGGAGGTTCCAGGGCAGCCTACCACCCTGGTCATAATAGGGTGGTTGGAAGACTGCCACCTCCATGCCCCCGCAATTCTGGCAGTCCGTGGACCGCCAGACTCGTAATGAAGCCCTAAATCCAGGGTCTCAGGTGGACACATTAGTAATTTTCATATAAACATTCATGAACACTAGAACAAATGCACATGGAAAATACTTTGGGAATAGTACCGTTCAGCTTTCATTAGTGTTACCCGTAAATGGTTGCAAACATTTACATTTTAATAACAGCAGTATTTACAAGTCAAAGTCCCCTTTTTCTTCTTTATGTTCTCTTTTTTTTGGGAAGCCGTCTGCAAGCAATCTTAACAGTCAGCCACCAGAGTAACCCTGGAATGTTTTACAGTCATTTTCATGCAGGCGGTGACCAGAACAGTGCATTTTCGGAGATGACATTCCCAGACTTATATCCAAGGGAGAAAAACTGAGTTGACTGGCTGAACAGTAGAACTGTTAGAAACACTGGCCATTACTTGGTAGTGGGCAGCTTCAGTTCTCTGGGTTTGAAACATAACTTGAAAGTGCCTTCTAGATCCCAGGTGATCTTTTGGGCCTGGATCTTTGGGTATCTTTTTGTTGCTGGAGCTGCAGGCTACCCACTTCAATTTGTATAGGGCCAGCCCTGAAGGCTCTGCTGGCCACTCTTCCTCTGACCTTTCCCTATTTGAAAACACTTAGTTATCAGAAGTAATGCTGCCAATTTAAAGAGAGTGAATCTAGACACACTGATGAGTCACAGAGATGAAGGACAATTATACAATTATACGTGGAAAGGTATTATTTGGCTGCTCAGCAGGAAAACATCACAGGATGGTTTATGGAAACGCTCAGAGATTTATTCAAAGGAATGTATTGGGACTGTGATTTTGTTGAATTTTTGTTTGCAATCTTTTTAACCTGGTGGCCCGTACTTCATAACATTAGACCATCAACAAAGTCTACAGTAAACAGGAAAATCCATCCATGCCCCCATCCCCAGACAATAGAAGTACCACTGAGGGAATCATTCAATTTAAGAAAGGTAGAGGAAGACGCCAATTTCCCAAGGCTAAAAGTGGGGAACATTTACACCACTAGAATTCCGTTCCCAATTGAAAGATATTTGGCATTACAGGAAACAAATGTTTTACGAAGACATAGCATTCACGCAATATCTGCAGTACGTAGAATGGGGAAGATAACCAGAAACATATTAAGAGGGTTCCTGGTTCAACAGTCTTCATCTACCACATTAGCCAAACTATGGGATATAGGAGAGTGGATAAACATTATCTCCACAATACATCAAGCCAATTCGAAGTCCATGTTTAAGGCAAAATTATATAGGAAACAGACTGTGAGACCTACATATCAGAAGCTGAATCATAGGCATGGTAAGAACTCCAAATCATCTAGTAGTTGCAGAATTAAATTGCTAACACTGCATCTTCTATATCACATGTATATGACACCCAAACTACTACCTTAAAAAGGACAACTTTAGAAGTGATGTTCCAATTGTAGAGGCAGAGGGGGCTAGGTGATTAAGATCTGAGATTTTTTCAAGGTAGGTGTACACTGGGATCATGTGTTACACAGAACTTCAGAATTAAAGATCCCATCGCTGGACATTTTTACAGGAGTCACAGTGCAATCAGGAATTAGTGAACTCAAAATGTGAAAATGTGGGTCTTTTTTCCTGAATTTCATGGGGCCGATTCTAATAATTAGTATTTTTATTATGAATAAGAATTTCATTTATCGAACACACTGTTACCTGCAAAGGTGTTCTGACTCTGGTAAATACACTGGTTTAGTACTTAGTTGAGGGCTGCCAGGCTTACCCAGGGAGGCTTTCTGGAGTGAAGCCTCAGAACTCAGCACAGCATGTAATAACAATAAAAAAATCATTGTCCAGCCAGTGCTTTTACTTGAAAGAATAAGTACTTCCCTTTCTACAAACAACACAAGACTGAACATAAAAATCAGAGGGCACAATGCTATACACAATTATCAAAAGACTAATTGCTGTGTGGAGCAAACACATGGTATTGGCTCAGGCTGATGCACAAGTTAAGCTATCATACAGATACATTCATTGAAAAATGGGACAAAATACCTTTTGGGAAAAGTGGTAGACAGGGATCTCCCAATCTAGCTCACCTCATGAGAGTGCTCCATGGTTCTCAGAAGACCTTAAACAATGGAAGCAAAAAATGTCCAGGCAAGGGCGCAAATGACACCTGGATTGCAATCTCTCCGAAAAAGCTATATGTAGATTTCTTATTCTTGAGTACAAATGTGCAATCTTTGAAAGCAAATCTAAGGGCCTGATTGTGTGTTTGGTGGTCATGGTACCACTGTCGAAGCGGCGTTGGAATCACCTCATCACTGTTGACCACCCTATTAGGATGCATGCACTTACATAGATGCCGCCAGGAAATTTCAACTGCGCAAGCAGCAGGATAGGCCAATGCTGTTGTAAGTAAAACAGCGGTAATGTTAAGCATTCGCTGACGACATGTTATTGTGCCTTCGTTATAGTGTTCCCGCTCATACTTGGAAGTACGGCCGGACTCCATCTTGTTTTCCGGCGTCCATCTTGTAGGCTACATTCAGCCATGTGCTCGCCACGAGACAAGTCCTACTCCACTGACCGTCACCCCTGGAGTTTGCCCAGCAACAGGCTATAAATAGTTCCAGCTTGTTTAGCGCATGCCCAGTAGGTGTAACATCTGTTACTGCTTAGAGGGGATTAGAATGTGCATTCGAGGGGTTCCATGAACCATTAACTCCACCCATGTATCGATCATGTTTGAGAAATGTCCATATATGGCTGTAAATCATGCTTTCTGAGCTGTAACAGCCCACTTATGAGCCCCTTCTTTGTGTATAAAAGGGGACCGCATGTCCGAGTTCTTTGTGCTACCTTGTACAATACTGTAGAGTGTTGTGTGGGCTGTAGTACCACCTTTAAAGGTTTATTAAACTATGTTTTTGTATTTCCAGTTTCCGTGCCAATTTTTTATGTAGTCTGAGGACTTTGCGTACAGAAGGGCGAACCCTTTCGCACTCACGGGCCTTGCTGAGGCCTGTACACATCAATGCGTCTGTCGGAGGGTGGACTGCTAGTGTTACTGCCGGGTCAATTACGGTGTGTCTTCCCGCCACTTGACTGTGGC
Source organism: Lissotriton vulgaris (assembly GCF_964263255.1). Lineage (NCBI taxonomy): Eukaryota > Metazoa > Chordata > Amphibia > Caudata > Salamandridae > Lissotriton > Lissotriton vulgaris. The sequence goes on along the minus strand of NC_141694.1, from coordinate 1,387,157,152 downwards.
AGTCCAACCACCACATCTGAGCTGGCAGAAACGGAGGGATATAAGGCTGAAACTCACCTGTACTCAGCTGCACTCGTCCTGTGCCGCCATGGACTCAATCATGCACGTCCTAACACTGCTTTTCCTGCTTGATGATGTTCAAAACCGACACCATTGAGAATGCAACCAATACTGAACTATACTCAAACCCGTCTACATCGACTCCTTAGCAAATAGATGCCCCGCCCTGGACCTGGCAAGGGGTGTGGGGTCCCTCGGCCAAACATATTTTGTGGGTCCCTGTTCTGAATTGTTCTCAATGAATGATCCAATTACAGCTCTATGATGCCCTTTTTTGCCAGGTCAATGACACTGCATAGGCACACTCTACAAAAGTCGATTTGTGTTCACATCTCGTAATCAGGGATAGTGATGTGTGCATTGAATTGTGTCACCCAACAGCACCTCCTCATCTATGTCGCAGCTATTAATCTCTGTGACACCCTCACATTGCTCATATGCTAGGTCCTGTTCTGAAAGATACATCTGTATGGCTGTGTCATGAAAGTGAAACACACCTTCTCTGCTAAATCGCTGTAATGGACTGTCACATATCACCCACATTACAAGGTAATGCCAGATAAATGGGATTCCAGATAATCAGTGTGAGAAGTTTTCAAAGGTCACAGTGTAAAGACTCTGCAGAAAAGGTATGCCTCTACCAGGGGGACCTCTGAAAGGTTGGTGCCCTGGGCCATAGTTCCCTTTGCACATACCTGAAAACCTCTTTGTGCACAGGACCTGTGGACTGAAGTATATCAGGGACAACTAATAGCATAATCTAGTGCCATGCATATGTGGGAAGCGGGTGAGTGCAAGTCATAAATGAAAACATAGCACTAACAGCATTTGTCCCACATTTAGATAAAGTAGGTGTAAGGTGCACACACGAAAATGGACACATGTCCATAAAAATGTGTACAAAGGTATGAGAATTTAACACCCTCAGTGTGTGGACATATTTATATATCTAACTTGCAGTTGAACCCGTGGTGGCGGTCTGACCACTGCCACACCACGGGACCACTTGCGGTGGTCAGACTGCCATGAGACCACTAGCACTGCCGGGATCAAGGATACTGCTGGGCTGGAGGTCTTCAACTGGCTATAATATGCTGGTGGTGACGGCACCACCAAGCATATTCCAAGTTCCATTTTTGTTGTCCTTTTCATGGTGGTGATCCTGCCATGAAAAGGGTGACAGAAAGGCAACGGCCCCCTGCTGGATTTGGGCAATGGGGTACATGCAGGCGGAATATGTAGAACCACATGCATTTGTACCGCCACTTCCTGCACGATGTGGCATGCATGCCACATCGTGTAGAAAGGTGCAGTCGGTGGTCTGACTGTCGCAGTCTGCATTATAGGCTCTTTGGTGAGCCTTGCAGACTGCTGCAATCAGACTGCCACAAAACCAACCACCAGTCCAGGATTTAACTCCTGATCTGGCGGGCGGTCACACCACGGGTTTGGCAGTCCTATGGCAGACGGTGAAGGATTGCCACCGCTGTAGGACCGCCAAACTCGTAATTAGGCCAAAATCATTAATAGGTTCCCCAGGTGCTTGAGAACGTTGGAGAAAATTGTATCAATCTAATACCACATTCTTCCTGGAATTGAATCTTTTATTCACTGTACATATGACAGAAGCATAATCCTCAGCCACCTCCCCCCACCTTCTTCACCAGCATCAACATGTACCATAATGGTTCTATGGGAAGCAGTGTTAGTGCACTTCTGCCTTCAGCACCCAAATTATATATTAATAAGGCCATCTTCTCCTTGGAAGTAAATGTGTCCCCATCAATAGCTTTTAAATAAGCTTCAAATGTCTCTTGACACTGTTCCCAATTTAACAGAGGTATACCAGGAAGCTAAATAAATGGGGACGTTGATCCTATCCGCTCTACAGTACAATATAAAATGACTCCCCAAAATGCTCTGCACTAAGTTGCTACCAGAAATCTGAACTTGAAGCAATATGAAAATAATAACAATGCTTAATACACTGCTCTTCTTACTATGCGTCTCTCCACTGCCTGGCTCAGAACCAACAAATGTAAAATAAAATTATGTTCTTGCATCATTTTATTTTGAATTTGCCGGCTCTTAGCCAGCACTGTAGGGAGGCACGTGGATGAGGCATGGGAAGGGTAGGAGGAGTGCCAAGTGATCTCCCTAAGGGCTTGTGCATTTTGCCACCCGTCTCAGGCCAATCAAAACACACATGTGCACTTAGGTTTCCCCAGCCTGGCTGCATTGAGCAGCCAGGCTGGAGAAACCACCACAGACTCCCTGGCCTGAGTTGGGTGTCTGTCTTGCCCGCTCAGGCCAATCCCCCTACTGCTCTGCAGCACAGGGATTGTATGGGAGTCTGTCCCAGGGTCTGCTGGGACCCGGAAAGAGGAGAGGTGGTGCAACGCAACACTGGAGGTGGCCTACGGCTAAGGATATGTTTTTTAATTGAATATTTCTAACACACACACACCCCTGCATGAACCCCCGCACTTCTCCTCCTGCGTTCCCTCCACCCGCCCTACCACCCTTTATTTGTGGCAGCCACCACTGTTAAAATGACAATTAGCACAAAGACTCATAAAAACATTGTTGTACTGATACCAAGGTGTGCCTGTCACCGCAGTAAAGGGTAGATGTGAAAACATTCCTAAAGCCAACAGGAGTTATATTGTTCCATAATGTAACAAGGTGCGCCAGTAACCACTGTAGCTGAATTGCCAACTAAAGTGTGTAACGGTAAACCGCAAGATACTCCTAGAACAACGGTAGTGTTCCCAACTTCTGAAAATGGCCTATCCGTGCGTGGTGAAGTAAAGTTTCTTGCATTGGTTGGGCACCAATTCCATCCCAAATCAATAAAACGGCAGCCAATGGTGACTCACATGTGGGAACACATGTATTTCCCAGGGTGTTAGGGCTTGCATTGTAAATGCAGGGTCTATTCAAACGCCCCATGTGGCTCCCCCCAAATCGGCAATAAGGTGAACTCCCAAAAAGTCACAGAGGCAGTGTAGCAAAATAGCATACCTGCCCTACTTCAGTGCCGGACACCATAGACAAAGCCAGGCCGAGACACATACTGGGTACCTCAGTGTTGTCATCTAATCACCACTGAAAAGATGACACCAATTCATGGAGGGCAGGTACGTTTAAAGCAACCAACAACACAGAGAGTCTGGAAGCAACTGCCAACATTGGAGTCCTCCCAACCTTCCTTCACATCTTTCAGTTTCTAACACTTTATCACAACATCATAAAGTTTCTAACTAAAGCAAACCCAACAGTAGTGCAGTCCTTTGTTGTTGACAAAGCGTTTTACTTTACATTACAGCATGTCATATATGCTATTGGTTTGTCTGGTTATTTTAGGTTTTATTTGGGTTACAGATTGTTTCGTTCGTAATTCTTGGTAGCTTTGTTCTTTTTGTAAGGTTTCAATACATTTTTAATAGTGTAGGCTGCCTAGTGTGGATTGGAAGGCATTATGCCATCCTTCCTCTGTGTAGATTGTTTTGGCTTCCTGTGAAATGGTGCTGTCAAAGATATTCCACCATGGTATTTTGAATTTGGGTTGGCGTCTCTGTCCTGACCAATGCAGTCTGTTAACCCAGGTGTCTTCAAAATAGTTCATTAGTGGTCTTAGCTTGTGTTTGTTTTGTTGATAGAAATTACATTCCATCAGTAAGATGTAGTCGTTAGCTATTTCTGTTTCATAGACAAAGGCTAGTGCTGTCATTTTGTTTTATTTCATAGGCAAATTAGCTGTTTGTTGCTTACTCTATTAGTATAGATTGTGGGAGGTGTCTCCATATACCTTGATTAAAGTTTTAGGAACAGCCTTGTACAACTGTGTATGGGTACATTTTTAGGATGGTGTGAATCATGGCTTATTTGAAATCTATTATTAATTTATGTGAGGTGTAGTTTGTTTAACTTTTACTTTGGACTAATAGTTCAGAATAGCCACTACTTTTTTTTATTAGGTAATTAAGGCATATACAACTGGTATATTATATTTTGGTATTCACCACATATGGTGTAGATTTGAGTAAATGGTTTGGGGCACATTTTGCGTGTGCCATCCATCATCCATGTTTGATCTTGGGTTAGTTTTAGCAAAATTATCTGTTGTAGAAAATATTATGAAACGTTTTTCATTGTTTAGGTTATTTCATCATTCCTCATTATTTGTGAGGGTTAAGTGTTCAGGAATTTGGATACTTGGTATGTTCTAAGGGCAGGAGCGGTGTCAGTGATGTCACTTTTAGTTTGTGCTACTTAGCATTTTAAGGAGGGTATAGGTAGTAGCTGGTCTCTGATGTGGTCAGGGACTTTTGGAAGTACATCTTTTAATTTTTAGTTGTTGGCTCTTGAGAATTGGTACTTGCATCTCTTATATCTTGTAGTACATGTCTTACTTTGATTTCTGTGACATTTGGGGGATGTACATTTCCAGTTCACTGTTTCTACGCTTGTACTTTCTTTGCTGTAAGTGTAGCCCATGTGAGAGAGTAATTGTTTTCTTTTCTGTGAGGTAATGTATCTTGCTCTTTATGTCATTCTGTCTGAAAATAGTGTAATAATATAAAGTGTTACAGGTTTAAAAATTATAAATCGTTAATATGAACATGCAAAATGATCTCTTTTGTTCATTTATTTATACTCATGTCTGTTTTTACTGCAAATTGCACTTCATATTTTCTGTTTTTCTGTTTGTGTTTCTATTGTGTTTCAGGTGTCTCCTTTTCTGTTGAGAAAAAAAAGTTTAGTTTAATTTTTAAAGGTTTGTGTGTTGGTTGTAAGTGGTGGCAGAGGGAGTTTAATTTTCAACCTTTTTTGGCAGAGTGTTTGTTTATTAAATGTTTTAAATGACTTACTTTTTGTTAATCTTTGTTCAGGTGTATACAATTTTTCACCTTTGTGAAGTTTGGTATATTTAAAAATTTTCAGTAATTGGGTTGTAGTATCTAAATTAAGAGACATACAATTAATATTGTTTAGTTAGACAATGTTTCATTTTAGTATTCCAAAGAATTTCTTAGTCTATAAATTATTATGCATTTATATTTTTCTTACTTTAGAAGGCAGTTGGTTATAGTTTTCCTCTTCTGTTTGTGAATTTTCTTTGGAAAATTCAGCACCGTATTGTCTTTTTGCAGCTTCTGTAGATTTTTGGAGTAGTAATTAGTTACATTTTGTGTGCCTTTTATATTGTTAGTGCAATTGGTTGCTTAATTTTATTGGTTAATCTTATTTGTATTGTGATTTTATTGATTAGTTCTCTTTTAGTTTGAACTTTCTTTCAGTTATTGACTTTTCAGGTGAATGCTAATTAGTGTGTATTTTATAATGTTATTTATATATAGTGTTATGCATGTTTTACTTGGGATGTATGATTTTATTTTATAAACAAAAAGAGTTTATTGCTTGAATGTTAATAATTGTTATAAATATATGTCTGTTTAATATTTATTTGATTTGTTTTTAATTTTTGGGGTAATTTATGTTTATTTTTTTATGACTGTTCTTATTTTTTATGTAAAATGTTATTTGTATGTTTTTGCTTTAAACACATTGATTTATAATTATATATGTAGTCATTATTTGATGTGCTGATATTTGTGTGTTTTTATATCTTTACTTAATGTTGACAGTTTTTTTATGTCTGATAATTGTGTAATTGATTTAATTAAAAATAGAAATGTTTTAACAGTAATATTTTGGTTATCAATATTTATGTGTATATTAGTTAAGTATAGGAAGACAATTTGTTTGTTTAAAAGTTATTTGTACTCTGATATTTGAGGGAATTGATATTGTTTCATCAGCAGATTGTCATTAAATAAATGGATAATGGTGAGGGACAGTAGAAATATATGATTTTACAGCAGCAATGTTTATTGCATACTTGTGAATTTACCACACTTTCCTCATACTTTGCCACATAATTCACAAATTGCAAAAAATGTAGGTTCCAGCTTAAATGGATCAAAACAATACTGTTGAGAGATTCTGCCATAGATTGTCAATGACAGCTCTACTACTGAAAATTATATATGAGATCTCTTCTGGGCCCCTATTCCAACTGTGCAGCAATCTGCAAAGCATAGATTTAAGCAGAGGGAAAATAGAGTTGCTATGCGAATGCAATTTTATTTTTCCATGGCAAAAACGTTTTCCCCCTTTGGAGAAAGCCTTTTTCCTGCAACTGAATCAAATCTGGATGTGATCCATTCCCTTGGCAGAAGGGTATCTATTGCAGCTCGTGATGAGTAGATTTTCGACCATTTCTGGGCTGGCAATTGGTCAGGTCAGAGTTTCTGAATGCCCACCATCAAATATTTGTGGGCATTCTCAACTTACACTGTTAACCATGCCTTGTAACCCCCAATCGTCACCCCTAGCATGGGATTTACTACTGTGCTTTTCTCAACCCTTTAAGTAGCCCTTTAAACATGTCTCAGGCCTGCCATTGCAGAGAACGAGGTGGCAGTTTTAACCTGTCATGTCTACCTGGCGAAAGAAATATTTTGCCAGGCTCAAATATTCCTTTTCAGTACATATAAGCCACCCCTAAGGTGGGCTCTGGACTGCCCAGTGGGCAGGTGCAATGTATTCAAAATGTTGTTCATGTGCTGTTGAAGTTTACATGACCTGGTGAAAAACTCTTAAATTCATTTTTCACTACTACAAGGCATGAATCTCCCACAGGATACCATTGGAGTACTCTTACTACATTTTATAAGTGTAATTTTGAAATGAGAAGAGATAACCCCTTCATGTTTGGGGTCTCTAGAATCCTACTTTCAAACCCTAACTTATGGTGGAGTCAGATTTTAAATTACAATTCTGAAAATGCCACTTTTAGAAAGGTGCTGAATAGAAAAGGTTGTGTTGCACTCAAGTCTGAGTGAAAGTTAATGTCAAAATTGAAATCTTCTGGTGTTGATTTTCAAAAACTTGATGTGCACTCTATGAAGGGGCTCCACCCACGCCCCCAATATATGGATAGTGAACATTTCTGGAGCCAGTGGTCTAGACACAGTGTGCACTACTATATCCCTTAGTGGGATTGTGTCGTAATGTAACCCTGATGAATACTCTTCAGCAAAATGAACAAAAGGCTTATATCAACAAAGGTACTCAACAAACAATGTGATGTACATTTTTACATTGTGAAACAAATTTCTTGTTCAAGTTGATTTATTTCAAAGACTTTATTCTGGTGCGTAATCATAGTGTTTGTTGAGTACCTTTGTTGATTTAAGGCTTTTGTTCATTTTGTTGAAGAGTATTCATCAGGGTTACATTACGTAACAATCTCGCTAAGGGATATAGTAGTGCACACTGTCTAGACCACTGGCTCTAGGAATTTTCACTTTTAGAAAGTTGCATTTTCTTGCCCTAGCCATTTGGTGCCTGCTGTCTGTCTCTGGTTACATTTCTGGGTGTAGTTTGCAGTTGAGCTTTGTGTATTGCTCCTTGACAGCCACACACAATGGGAGCATAGGTGTGACTAGATGGGCTTCTCTCACATTCCAGAATCAGTGGACCAGTGTATTAAAGCAGGACCTCAGACACCACCACTTCAGTACACTTTTGGACCTGTGGATACTCTGCCAGGAAGAAGGGCTGCTGTACTTCTGTCACACTGCTGGGCTGCTGCTCTGGAAAAACTACTGCCCTGCTGTGTTGACCTGATGCCTGCTGCACTCATGCCTGTGGAAGAATAGCTGGGCCTGCAACTCCACCTTGAACCGAGGAACCCAGAGTGACTCAAAGGGCTAGTCTGCTGGCCTCCTGATCTGAGCCTCAGGGACATAACAAGCTCCCCTGCAGCTCCTGTACCTGTCTTTAGCAAGTTCCTGATCCCCAAGGTGCACATCTCAGGTCCTGGGCCCTTGGTGTGGCTCTCAATCTCTTAAATTTAAGCTTTCGGGCTCTTTGTGACCGCAAACACTGCCACTCGCATGGAAAATCGGTGTGAGCTGCAGCAAGTCTGTCTCTTCACACAGCAAGCATCGACTGCCAACACTAGGCTCCAGCCTGCCCTTTTGTGACACCTGGCCTGCTCCTTGTGCCACGCCGACCAACAAAGCTTTCCCTCCTTCCACCAATCGTATTCCAAGCGAACGGGACTCTTGGCAAAAAACTTGAGAAAGCAAACCTTCAGCAGGACTAATCTGGGACTAAATCCAAGCCAAACTCCATCATGGTCGACCTGAGCTTTTGATTTTGATCTGGTCCAGCATGACCAGATATCTCCGGTTGGTGCCTTATGCCTTTAAAAGCACTTTTGCTGTTTATTGTGTACAAATTGATAATTCCAGTTCCACTGATTGGATTTATGTTCTTTGTCTGTCAAATAATGTATTAGAATTTACTTCATTTTTCTAAATTGTTTTGGGATTTTTCTGATGTTGTGCTTTCCCTTTATTACTGTTTGTGTGCTTCATAAATACGTTACATATTCCCTCTAAGTTTAGCCTGACTGCTTTTTGTGTGTAGCTACCCATGGTTAAGCATAGGTTAATTTAGTAACTTTTTGTGGTTCCCCCTGCAAGTGACTGTGCCTGTTGATTGACCAGTGCTCACACCCTAGTCAAACAACAACTTAATTTCTCACACTAAATAGATTACAAGGACAGGCTACAGGTGGATTCTTTGCCATTTAAATCACTTTTTGTCATGACCTAACAGTCATCAGCCATGTGACATCACTTCCTTTGGTGTCTTAAAGGTAAATATGTCATATGATGCCATTTGCTGGATTGTCATTGGAAGTTGAAAAAGAGCATGGTGTTCATTCTGTTACCCTCCGCTTTTCGATAAATACACACCACAGATCTTACTCTCTCTTTCCCTCTTTGTTTTGTAATGTAATTTATCTTTTCTACTTCCACCTCCTATTGCTATTTTTTAGACCTCAATTTTTCGGAAGTTATTTTTCGTACATTAAGTTTGAAAAGTTGTCTTTTAAAGTCGAATGATTAGAAAGTTTCCCCTTTTGTATTCTGGATCATACATTATTGGAATTCTAGATATACCATACTTTCATACATGTTTAAATGACCACTATTAAGACAGTCTTGAAGCGCTTTTGGCATTGTGCCATCAAAGTGTTAGGAGTTCAGTTTCATTCTACGTTAAACCGTGATTAAAAATATGAACAAAACACGCACTTTGTAGTCAGCATTTGCAGTTGATCCCTCTGCACTGACCTTAGCGCTTATGTTGAAACCTGCGCCTGAGTCAGTGAGGCGTCAATAATTAGTCAGCTGTTCCCACGCAATTGGCACAGATTGTTGTTGCTACATCTCTAGAGTCTTTGGCAGCTCTCCACTTCCTGATTTCCATCTGAAAAAGCACTTTCGTTCCTAAAAGTTACTATTTTAAGGTTATTTTCACAACACCTCTGAGAATTTTATATTGGGGATGTGGTTGTTTAACCACAAAAGACATTTCTGGAAGGAAAGAATACATTTGAGAGCACGCTATATTTCAGTGAATGGGGTCGGAGAGAATGGCAATTGATGTGCCCAAGATAAAAGGGGCATCCGCATTCTGTATTATGCGCACTGCGGGGCATATTTACAATAACTGGCGCATCCCTGCAAATCAGCAGGGATGCGCCAGTTATTGTGCGCCACAGCTCCGCCATCATGGATGCGCCACATTTACAATGCGTCGCACCATGGGGCAAAAACGGCACAGATGCGTGACGCATCTGTGCGTAAAAGTGGCGCATTGCTGGAGTTGCAACGCAGCTCCAGCAATGCTCTGAGGGCCCGATCTAGTTAATGCTGCGTCAATCCTTACGCCTGCTTCAAGCAGGCGCAGGGTTTTGATGCAGCATGGGCCTAAAAGTGACTGAGTGAAATCTTGTAGATTTCACTCAGCCACTTTTAGGAGGCGTTCCTGGGCCGGAACGCCCACCCCTGCACAGGAATGCCTACATGTGGCGCAGGGCTTTACAACTTGACACATCTCCCAGATGTGTCACGTTGTAAGTACCCCCTCACCATGGTGCACGATCTGCGCCGCCGCTGCATCACAAAAGTTAGGCAACGGCGGAGTAAATGAGGCGCAAGGGGCTTGTAAATCTGCCCCCCAGTTTCTCTGTTACGATTGGGTGCAAAAACTGCCATTTACCTATTTTAGGTAGTACTGGAAGTGAATCTATTTTCTGTATTCTTTGCCCTATCTTGTGATGTGCTCAGTATTCCTGCAAAACGTGAAGACTTAAATGCTGTAGCATTATAGCCCATTCATCAATAAATGCCTGAAGCACTTTATTTCCCCCATGTTATATTGATATCCAGGTGCATTGTATTCATAGACAGCTAAGTGGTAATAAGCACAGCTACCGCAGAATGAAACATAAATAAAACGTACTGCCCGTAGGCTCAATCGCTTAATTATGGGCAGGTGTATTTGACACTCATTTGACTAGCAAACAGTATGGGTTGTATTGCACTGTTGACGTGACATTTAAATAGGCGATTTCCAAAATCCATCTTTTAGTTTGATCTACTCATGCAGAGTTGCTAATCAGTATGTGAGTCAAATTACAGCACTTGCCAACATTATTTAAATAACTATTTTTGAAAAATGTATATTTTGTAAGTTAAGACACAACTTGTCTTAACTTCTTCATGCCATGACTGGTACATTGGGATTCATATACCTGCCTTTTATTGTTAGTTCATGGTGGTTCAGGTCTGAGGGCCTCATTTATGAGAAATGAGTGCACACTCCTTGCGACATGATTGATGCGTCATATTTATAATATGACGCATCATGTCGCAAGGAGTTACAGATACGTCAGTATTTCTGACGTATCTGTAGGCGCAAAAGTGACGCATTGCTGGAGTGTGTCACAAAAGTGACGCAACTTCAGCAATGTGTACTTTCGCATGGACAAGTCCCATGTTGTTAGTGCCTGCGTTAGTCTTACGCCTGCCATGAAGCATGTGTAAGATTTTGAGGCATTAGCGGCCAAGAAATGGCGCTGTGAAATTTTATCGATTTCACTGCGTCACTTTCATGACCCTTTCTTGCGTCAAAACGCCCCCCTTGCATACATTATACCTGGCGCAGGTATAATGTGGTGCAGGGGTTTACAAAGTGACGCATCTACCTAGATATGTCACTTTGTAAATATGGCGAAACAGGGCGCTTTTTTACGCCACTGATGCGTCGCAAAAAGTGACGCACCGGCGGTGTAAAAGTGATGCACAGTCTCATAAATGAGGCCCTGAATCTTTAGTACTGGCCTATTGGACGTCATGGAATACAGACTGTATGTTCAGCCAGTAGCAGCTGGTGTAAGGGAAATGTGGTGGGGCAGTGTGGGTGTGGAGGAGGTAGCGTGGGGGGGCAGCACGAGGGGGCCCAAAAAATAAATAAAAACTCACTGATCTGCTCGCTGATCTTCTACTCTGGGCACAGGCTAAAGCTCCCAGCTACCCCTGCGGCTAATCCTGAGACTGCTCTCACCATGAGAGCAGTATCAGGATTGGGCGGAGCTGGCATATTTTGCCTTCCATCGGGAGCTAGGAGCTTGTGCCTGCTGATATCTCAACCCAGCAATACAGCTAGGTTGGAGAGAAGCCAGTGCGCATGACGGTTTGGCCATCCTAAGACGGCCGGCCAAACCGCCATGCGCACTGACAGCAGCGTCAACCACTTCTCCTCCCCCTGCTGCAGTGCTGTGGCCCCGCCCCCAAGAAAAATAAAATGATCTGCATTAAGATAAGTTTATGCATAGCGGCCCAACGGCAAAACTCCAGATTATGGGCTCTGAATCAGGTATTATCAACATATCAAGAGGTACAAGGCAAGGATGCCCTTGCTCGCCAATTCTGTTTGCTCTATACATAAATCCCTTTATCCTAAAATTCCTGGAAGATCAAATAATTACACCCGTTATAACTGGTCAATTTGAAACCAAGGTTTTGGCTTATGCTGACGACATTGCTATATTTACACCTGATCCCAGAGAATCAATGACAGAAATAGAAAATCTAACAAATACGTATGGATACTACTCGTGATATTCCTTAAATAAAGGGAAGACAATTTTGCTCTGTACAGATAATACGATCTGTACAGACTATAGGAGAGCTAATAAAGCTACATACCTGGGCATTAGCATTTGTCCCGATGTCAAACTTATTCCTAAAATTAACTACGAGCCATTATTGAATAATATCAGGAAAGATCTGGACCGTGTAAACAACTTACAACTTTCAATCATCGGTAGGGGTAATTTTCTAAAAATGAATGTCCTTCCAAGAGCTTTGTATCTCTTTCGAGCTATCCCACTGATCCTTGAAGAGAACATTTTAAAAACTCTTGAATCCACCATGTCAAAGTTCATGTGGCAGCAGGGTAAGATTAGGAGGTCCCTCAAACTCCTCTCACTCCCCAAAATAGGGGAGGACTAGCGATCCCAAATATGCTATTCTATTTTTGGGCCTCATTTTTCCAACAAATGAGTCCACTTCTATACTCTATCCCCCCTTCAGATGACACCGAAGCTGTACTGATTCCGTCAATCTACGAGTTAGCACTAGGGCAGAGAGCTAAGGGCCTTTTTTTGAGGCAAGTGGAAACAAGCTACTACAAAAAGACTAAATTAAAACCATCTCCAATGCTTGACTAATATGGACTAAAATGACTAAATATATGCAGATACCCACAATAAATAGATATACCCCTCTCTGGCACTCTAATCTATTTTTGGGTCTCGGGTTTGATGTAATTTAAAAAAAATGGGAATCATTAGGAATTAATACTATTGGGGACTTTTTGCTGCAAAATTATGAAACTACCTTTAGAGATCTACAGACAAAATATCAACTGTCTAACGCCGACTACATTAAATTTGTCCAAGTATATACTATACTTACAGTAAAAGCACCCCGTCTCTGTACGGAAACAATTGATATCGTCGAGGCTGTTGCCAGAAAAACAACTAGAATTGGTTCAATCTATGGCTGTTTTATGGCAAAACTCCAAGACGATTTAGAAAAAACAGAAGTAACCTGGGCGGACAAACTCGCAAATCCCGATATTGATATCGATAGAACCCTAGAATTAACGGATTGTCTTCTCTTGTCATCTAGCCTTAAAGCTCAGATGTACAAAACTATCTTCAGTCTCTATTACACCCCGGCAAGGCTATTTGCCTGGGGTAAGAGAGAGAACGCTCACTGTCCCAGATGCCTCCTTGGCCCAGCGATTCAGAAAAGGGGGTGGTGATGGACAGAGTATCTGAATTAAACAGAACACTCATACCCAGTCAACAGATCAGGGCTTGATCCATCACCGTTTTTTAGCTCACTGCACCATCCCAGCTCAGAACCTGGCTACATGCAAATTAGTCTGTCCTTGGCCCAGTGCATCATGGGAACAGGGCAGACCAAACTACCAAGCCAATTCTTATACTGGGAAGGAAACAAGCTTCCGGGGACCGGTTTCTGGCATTACAGCCGTCTTCGGCCCGGCTTGCTTGAATCCTGATGGTGCAATGAGCAAGGGAAAACAAATAGATTCCCTTGGGTTGTGTACAGGAAAAGCTGAGAATTAGCTATGACACAGTAAAATTTATATCACACAAGTTAAGAATATAAACAAAATTTAAATTAAGAGTACATAACAGTTTATTGAAACATTAAAATAGCATACGGTACACTTCTAAATAATATCCAAAAACAATTAAAAGCAAATTTATAATTTTGTGACCTGCACAAAAATATGAGACAGACAAAACTAAATTGTAAAACATGGGACTTGAAAATTACAAAGCGTACATTCACAGTAGAAGTTTCAAACAGCCCTGGTGTTATAACCTCACAATCTTATATACATCGGGGAGGAAAAGCATGAATTGTACATGAACTTGCGTCGACGCGTTTCGGTGGTTGTGCGTGTAATTGGGTGCCACCTTTGTCAAGACTGTTATTTTCGTTGTCTGTCATACAGTTGGATCCTCATCGATCTCCTAAGATGGATATACATGAAATTAGTTATCTAATCTTCAATACAGGGTAACTCTGTCTAGTAGAGTGTTTATACTCTGTCTATCATCTAAACAAACAATGCTATATGGAGAATGACTTTATACATGCCTTATTTCTCTTAAAGCTTAGAGGTTCACTCTACATCAAAGTTCTCAACAACCTCGTTTTAATTGATTCTAGAAGCTTGGTTTACATCAAGTATCCTGTTTTGAGTTGTTAGCCTACTGGATATATTCCGGGGCGGGACCGGTACTTTGTTGGATTCTGACCCTACTTGGTGCGGATAGAAGGACCGGCAGAATACTAATTATCCACCCCTCTCTGTTTCTAGAAGAGATAATTCTGTAGCGGGAGCCAAGCTCGGGGGAAGAGAGGCGTTGTGACTGGTTCCACAATATAAGCAGTGCCAGTCAAGTTACAGTAATTAAGTTATAACCTGTGGAGTCTGATAAGTTCTGGTTTAGTCAAGGTATTAAACCGTGTGTATTATCCAGACTGGGTCGTTGTTCTAGTATGTAATACGCTGTTTAAACTAAAAGAGCTATTTGAACGCAAATATGGGGTAAATATTGGAATACGTCATATCTATATATCATTTCTTTTAAGCCTATTCACTTTAGCATACCTGTAGGTTTCCTGTACGTGAAACTTTCTGTACGGTTTGCTTGAATCCTGATGGTGCAATGAGCAAGGGACTGACATCTGAGTATACCCTTCCACGCTTATGGTGGACAAAACGATTCAGAAAAGGGGGTGGTGATAGACAGAGTATCTGAATTAAACAGAACACTCATACCCAGTCAACAGATCAGGGCTTGATCCATCACCGTTTTTTAGTTCACTGCACCATACCAGCTCAGAACCTGGCTACATGCAAATTATTCTGTCCTTGGCCCAGTGCATCATGGGAACAGGGCAGACCAAACTACCAAGCAAATTCTTATACTGGGAAGGAAACAAGCTTCCGGGGACCGGTTTCTGGCATTACAGCCGTCTTCGGCCCGGCTTGCTTGAATCCTGATGGTGCAATGAGCAAGGGACTCACATCTGAGTATACCCTTCCACGCTTATGGTGGACAAAACGATTCAGAAAAGGGGGTGGTGATGGACAGAGTATCTGAATTAAACAGAACACTCATACCCAGTCAACAGATCAGGGCTTGATCCATCACCATTTTTTAGCTCACTGCACCATCCCTTTCTGGTGAAGAATTGGCTTGGTAGTTTAGTCTGCCCTGTTCCCATGATGCACTGGGCCCGGGACAGACTGATTTGCATATAGCCAGGTTCTGAGCTGGGATGGTGCAGTGAGATAAATAACGGTGATGGATCAAGCCCTGATATTTGGACTGGGTAAGAGTGGTCTGCTTAATTCAGACACTCTGTTCATCACCACCCCCTTTTCTGAATGGTTTTTGGCCACTATAGGTGTGGCAGGGTATACTCAGACATGAGTCCCTTTCTCACTGCACCATCAGGATTCAAGCAAGCCGGGCCGAAGACGGCTGAAATGCTAGAAACCGGTCCCCGGTAGCTTGTCTTCTTTCTGGTGAAGAATTGGCTTGGTAGTTTAGTCTGCCCTGTTCCCATGATGCACTGGGCCAGGGACAGACTGATTTGCATATAGCCAGGTTCTGAGCTGGGATGGTGCAGTGAGATAAATAACGGTGATGGAACAAGCCCTGATCTTTGGACTGGGTAAGAGTGGTCTGCTTAATTCAGACACTCTGTTCATCACCACCCCCTTTTCTGAATCGTTTTTGGCCACTATAGGTGTGGCAGGGTATACTCAGACATGAGTCCCTTTCTCACTGCACCATCAGGATTCAAGCAAGCAGGGCCGAAGACGGCTGAAATGCCAGAAACCGGTCCCCGGTAGCTTGTCTCCTTTCTGGTGAAGAATTGGCTTGGTAGTTTAGTCTGCCCTGTTCGCATGATGCACTGGGCCAGGGACAGACTGATTTGCATATAGCCAGGTTCTGAGCTGGGATGGTGCAGTGAGATAAATAACGGTGATGGATCAAGCCCTGATCTTTGGACTGGGTAAGAGTGGTCTGCTTAATTCAGACACTCTGTTCATCACCACCCCCTTTTCTGAATCGTTTTTGGCCACTATAGGTGTGGCAGGGTATACTCAGACATGAGTCCCTTTCTCACTGCACCATCAGGATTCAAGCAAGCCGGGCCGAAGACGGCTGAAATGCCAGAAACCGGTCCCCGGTAGCTTTTCTCCTTTCTGGTGAAGAATTGGCTTGGTAGTTTAGTCTGCCCTGTTCCCATGATGCACTGGGCCAGGGACAGACTAATTTGCATATAGCCAGGTTCTGAGCTGGGATGGTGCAGTGAGATAAATAACGGTGATGGATCCAGCCCTGATCTTTGGACTGGGTAAGAGTGGTCTGCTTAATTCAGACACTCTGTTCATCACCACCCCCTTTTCTGAATCGTTTTTGGCCACTATAGGTGTGGCAGGGTATACTCAGACATGAGTCCCTTTCTCACTGCACCATCAGGATTCAAGCAAGCCGGGCCGAAGACGGCTGAAATGCCAGAAACCGGTCCCCGGTAGCTTGTCTCCTTTCTGGTGAAGAATTGGCTTGGTAGTTTAGTCTGCCCTGTTCCCATGATGCACTGGGCCAGGGACAGACTGATTTGCATATAGCCAGGTTCTGATCTGGGATGGTGCAGTGAGATAAATAACGGTGATGGATCAAGCCCTGATCTTTGGACTGGGTAAGAGTGGTCTGCTTAATTCAGACACTCTGTTCATCACCACCCCCTTTTCTGAATCGTTTTTGGCCACTATAGGTGTGGCAGGGTATACTCAGACATGAGTCCCTTTCTCACTGCACCATCAGGATTCAAGCAAGTTGGGCCGAAGACAGCTGACATGCCAGAAACCGGTCCCCGGTAGCTTGTCTCCTTTCTGGTGAAGAATTGGCTTGGTAGTTTAGTCTGCCCTGTTCCCATGATGCACTGGGCCAGGGACAGACTGATTTGCATATAGCCAGGTTCTGAGCTTGGATGGTGCAGTGAAATAAATAACGGTGATGGATCAAGCCCTGATCCTTGGACTGGGTAAGAGTGGTCTGCTTAATTCAGACACTCTGTTCATCACCACCCCCTTTTCTGAATCCTTGGCCCAGCAACACTAATCCACATGTTTAGTGAATGCAAAGAGTTAACTTTTGTTAAAAGAATGATATCCGATTTCTGGGAAGAGGTGTTTGGTTACAAAGTTCCTGAATCTCCCACATTACATGTGCTTGGATACAGATAATTCACTTAATTTAAAATCAAATGAAGAAACACTGTTATTTATTGGAACCGCTGTCCTCAGAATTATATTGGCAGCAAGGTGGAAAGACAACGAGCCTCCAAGTTTTCAAATGTGGCTCGCACGTCTACTTGCGATCTTTAATCTTGAGAATGCTATTTATGCCACTCGAGGACCCAAAGCCACTAAGCGTGGAGAGGCGATATGGCTGCCTCTAATAGGGTGGAAAAATGGGGTTTAACCATATATTTATTAGAACTGCTTATGGCTATGTTGTCCGTTTACATGTATTTTTTGTTTTTCTTGGGGTTTTTTTCTCTTATTTTTTCTTTTTTTTCTCATTTGTTTACTTGACAATTTGAATATGTACTCTGTATTATGACTGCTTTTCTTTTCTTTACTGGCTCTGAAAATAAAAATCTTTAAAATAAAAAAATAAATTTTTTTAAAAAAAGATAAGTTTATTTTCCATTTGCCTCTACGGACAGTGGAGCCGACACCTCCTCCGCTATTGTGGAGGAGCAGCCCCTGTGATCAGCTGTTTCCGTTTTCTTCCTGCCAATTTATCTTTCATCCTGAGGTCTCCATGCCCTTTTCCCCTTTGTAGAAGCGTTTTTTGGCCCCAGATCCACACTGACAAACTCTAGATTGGGTGCTCCTACGAGACACTATTGGTGTTTCTAAGATCAGAAGACCACCAATGCCTCAAGTTTCTTACATAGACTCTGGCTGGTGGCAGAATTTGTCGGATTTTGGGATGCAGTAGGGAAATCCTGGATTAATGTCTATTGAATGTTCATTATAATTATGTGTATTGATTCCGCAATATAGCCATGAACAATAGAACGTATGCACTCAAGGAATAGTTTGCGGCCCCCTTCAGTGCACCTGCCATTACAGTTATCATAAACTTTGTTTCGGATGGAAAGGCCTGTGTAAAATGGAGAACAGCGGATTCCCACAAAGAAACAATACGGACAGATCAACCAACCCCAAAATATCCACCTCCCCTCCTTCCTATGTCTCTAAGTGCTGCTCTGACTGGAATTCACAGGGGTTCCCTCAGAACAGGCTCCTGAAGATTGAATCGTACTAGTTGCACATAGGCACTTGTCACCACAAGGATTCTGGGAGATGGGAAATGGGTGCTCATCTCAGAAACACTTTTTAGGAGGGAATCTCTGCCCCAATTTTCTTCTTTAGATTTTCAAAATGGAAAGATGCACTGGCTCTGGCTAGCAGGAGACTGTTGCCCAACTGCTCAAAACTGGACGCATAGACGTGAGCTACCCTCCATCTCAACGACTGAAGACTGACATGTTAGAAACCACATGCTTAGAGAATGTGGAGCTGAGGGCTCCCTATTGCTGCGTGGTTTAGAACAAAATGGAAATCTCTTCAGAAGCTCTTCTTGTCTGGCTGCTTCTGATATGTTTGTTGAAAGCTCTAGTCAGCCCTAGCAGTAAACAGCATCTAGAAGCCTTCTCCCCCTCAGAAGAAACCAAAGGAAAGTTGCGTCAAGAATCAGCATCAACAGGTACAGGTGACCTGAGTGGTTACTCTGTTGGCTGAGCCCACTCCTTCCATGCACAATCTTTTAATGTTTTTCATCCTTTTCGGTCTACTTTTTCATGCAGTTACAGCATCTTGTTGGTCTCTCAAATATGTGCACCAGACAAGTGCTGGAACGACTTGAATGATCCTGATGTCTGTTCATTGCTCACCCTCTCAGCCACTCTTTGTCTCCATGAATAAGACAGTAACCTGGACCTTCATTACCTGAACTACAGTCACTAGAATGCCCATGTAGCAAAATATCCAAAAGCCCCTAACCATATCTCCCCATCCACTTTATTTCCAACCCTGAATTCTGAAACACTTTGTATGCACTTTTGAAATGTACTGTTTCGCCACTTTACAGTTTACCACTATGCTTACATTTGTTTAGTGTTTGCTAACTCTAAAATACCAAATATTAAGGGCTTATGGACTCGATAGAAGATAGCACTCCACCCCCGTTCCTGCACTTGTGCCTTTCCACACACTGCATCCCACATCGAGCCAAGGAGTTCCGGGAAAGCCCTACCGTAGAGGTGGCTGCCTAGAATGCATCCGTGCTCATGCAGACCCTGCTGACTCGGATTTTGGATTAGGATTTCCTAGGTGAGAAAAGTGGTTGTACCAGGCAACTTCAGCAACAAACCTCTCTCCGGGCTCAGCTACTGCTGCCTATGCCACTGCTGCTGTTGTGAAGGCAGGAGGCAGGGGAGCTCATCTCTCCTTCGGTGCACTAGCCTGCTCCGCCAGTACACTGCAGCCATTTCTATGCCAAGCCCTCTTGCAGAGATGAGTGGCTCAGGTCTATGGCAGGGTGGAGAAGGCACTACTGGCAGGTGTTGGTGGCTCCCCACAATCTCCCCACAATCGGAGCTGCCCAGACACCAAAGGATCCCTCAGAGACGGGGTCTGGTGGGATTCAATGGGAGAATAACCCCCCCACCCCCCCCAAAAAAAATACCCCCCAAGAATATGCTCGCCAGATCAGCGTGGAGAGACCAGAGACTGCTGGCAGATTGGCCATTTCCAGTTTTCCCATCTTTCTAGTCCTCTATCTATCTGGACTAAACTGGGGGTGTGTGTGGTGGAGGCGACAACATGTCCTGGTGATCTGGTGTGGAGGTAAGTTCCTGTCAGCTAATTTTATTCTTGCAAAGTCTATTTTGATTGACCTTGATTCTCTTGTGCTCCTTTTTTACTCCTCTTGGGTCAACTCTACAACTGCCAGACACCGCTGGATTAACTTTTTGCCCTTCAAGCCTCCTTCAACCCCCATCTTACCGTAGCCCATACCTTATTTTGGCTGGCCTGCAAAGAACGAGGAAATGGAAGCTGCCAAATGGAAAGGATATCATTCTAATTAGCTCCAAACCTGGCCCTAAGTCTGGTACCACCTTGGATTCATTTGTAGTGTGGGCTGTCTGTGTGGTGTCGAAGGAGATCAAGTTGGCAGAGAGACGCCTGTCCCTTGGGTTGGGAGATGGCCCAGTGATGGAGCAAGGTTACACACGTAAAGCGACTTGCTTGTATTCAGCCCTCTTGAAAAATAATATTAATGTACTAACTAACATGTTTTGTCAATTTAATATTACATTACACAACATTTTTAGTATCTAGGGGAAGCTCAACAATGTGCTTTTACTAACTGTAATCCGCTTGCATTAAAATGGCTGCTGCTACTCGGGATTTTCTACTGCGCATGCGTCTGTCACACTCACGTGACATGACGTATTACTCTGTTTGGTGGGAAACTTTTGCTTCTGCGCACTTGAACTAAGATGGCTGTTCTGTGTCTTAACGTGCAAGAAGCTTGCATCGCTGCTTTTGCTAAACTGTTCATTCTGCCTAAACCCTAATGCAATAGTTTAAAATAAAGTAATGGGAATAGAGTAGAGATTAGTGGTATACAGTGCATTAATTTATTCTGTGTTCTAAAACTGTTTCTCTTCTATTTTTCGCATGTATCGCATTTGAGCCTGAAATGTACTTCTGAACTCCATCTTTGGAGGAACTGCGCCTGCGCAAAGAAACTCTTTTTTAAAAAAAAAGAAAATTGTATTCTTTTTTAAAAAATGTTTGTCCTCATATCCACCATGGTTTAAGAAAGCCATCTAGAATAAGCGTAGGTACAACTGGCACAGTGTTATAACTGAAAGGGATCATTTGGAGGGGGGAGGCCACAGATCCCGCAGCTGTCACCAGCTTAATATCATTTTTGGCTACCAATGGGGAGGCCTAATACAGGGCCTGGGCCGGGCTATGATCGGATATCTTCTGGATTTTGGCACCATAGTAGTGCAATCATTGGACCCGGGAAAAAAAAAACCCGGATCTTTATTGTGCCCATACAAGCATGTGCCAGAAAGCCCTTTTACTTTGATTTCCTGGTCTGGCTAGGTCCATACGTGTGGTCTGTAGACTGGATGTCAACCAGTCACCATGAGAAGGAGGAAGGGGATCCTTCCACCTCCTGCAGATTTCCCTCCTTGCAAGTAGGACCGTGTAAAACACCAGGCTTCTGGCTGTAGTTTGAGATGTCCTCAGGATTCTAAAGATCACTAAAGGTAGATCCATGATAACTGGGAAACCCAACAATGCCTTAAGAGTCTTACCTATAGCATCCCAATATGCAGCGACCCGGGGACATTAAAAAAACATGTGAATATCTGAAGCTGCAATCAGCCCGCACCTTGCACATGCCACTGAATTTCCTGTGGCAAATTTGGATAATCTTTGAGGAGAGTAATACGCCCTAAGAAGGGTAAAGAGATGGTTTCTGCGAAGCCATGAGGGTTTCACTAAGCTTTTTAAAAGCTCAAATGAGGTACACCAAAGTTCTTGTATATCTTGGCTCGTTGTTAAATCACCCCAAAGTTGAGCTGGTAGCTTAAATTCCCCATCAGATTCCTCGAGTAGGAGTTTATACCATTGTGAGATCTCACTTTTGGTTGGAGCAATACTCACCAGGTTGGTTATTAAATGACTATGCCCTCCAAGAGGAAACCTGTTTCTTTTTGTAGGTGGATCTTTATAGGCCTGTGTCCAGCTGCTCATTTGTATGTATTTAAACCTCGAGATGGTTGGACCTATTCTATTCTGTAAGTGCTCCCATGAAAGCAGGTCCCCCTCATAGAAGAGATCCCCCCATTCTTTAAGACCTGCCTCTCTCAAGGGAGTGGCTAGAGTATCTTTCAACCAAACTGGACTATCAGGTAACCCCCAAAGCGGTGTTTTTTCGCATTAATACCCCTGTTTAATTGATTTTGTTACCTCAGACCACATTTTCGCCAAACCAAGCAGGACCTTCCATTTGATCTTTTTAAAGAATTTTGGGTTGCCAAATTTGAATAAGTATCTCGACTGGCTGAGACCTTCCCCATCCAACATGGCTGAAAACATTAATCCTACCCCATAGTCAGTAGGTCTTTTTAAGAGCATTCGCGTGTGTGATAGCTGAAACACCCACAGATATAATTTTAAATCTGGTGCGGCTAATCCCCCCTTCTCCCATCGCCGTCTAAGCT
The DNA here is from genome assembly GCF_964263255.1 of Lissotriton vulgaris. Taxonomy (NCBI): domain Eukaryota; kingdom Metazoa; phylum Chordata; class Amphibia; order Caudata; family Salamandridae; genus Lissotriton; species Lissotriton vulgaris. Next base: position 1,387,134,710 of record NC_141694.1, on the reverse strand, counting down.
TCTTCCAGGCTATTCTTGGTAGTTTTTTGTTCCAGATAAAAGAAGTGATATCTGACTGTATTTTAGTTATATGAGTCTGATCAAAATAAAGGGGAATAGTGTTGAAAAGAAATGAAAATTTAGGCAGAATGGACATTTTAATCAAATTAACTCTCCCAATCAAGGATAATTGAAGGTGGGACCATGAAAGCATTAATTTCCTACACTCTTTAGTAATTGCTGTAAGATTTACAGTCTTTTTCAACGAAACAAGGGAACCCAATAGATACCTGCGGACCTTGGGCAAACGACTATTGAAGAAAACAATGGTCCTTAGGATTAGAAATTTTTAACAATTCAATGGAATATAGACTCAAATCAGTCCTTTATCAAAAAGTTTTTCAGTACCCAGCCGGGCCTGAATTTTTATTCAAGTATAAACATAGGTAAGAAGACCACCAGAGAGGTCTGATTCATAGACTGATAGGGTACAAGCCTGTACCTATCCAGAACACACTCGAACAAGGTTCGGAGGGTGAGAGAGGTAAGCAAGAGAAGAAGGTAAAGAATATCAGGCAAAAAGAACGTGGGAGCCAACTGTCCCTTGCATCATTAATACATTTGCAAAGCAAGTTCAGACAGACAATTACTGTAACAATATTAACACAATAGAGGAGTTACAGAATTGTAAAAAGTGTTGACGGCATTTCGATCCCTGGCTCCTAGTGAACTGGGATCATCATCAGGACTTTATAATATATTGCCTGTTTGTACTTTCAAAAAAAGCCTGTTCATAATAGGGAAACAACAAAATGGGGAGAAAGGAGAAAAAGTAAAGTCTTGTTTAAATACTGCACTTGTTTCAGGTACTATGCACATGAAAACACATGAAAACACATGTTATTCTTACGTACCATGCCGGAGTGCTCGACGATAGATTAAAACCATTCATATTAACATCATATTTAAGGTGTTCCAATCTCATGCTTTCCGGGAGAGTGCACGCAAATTTTAAGGTAAAATCAAGACGATCAAGTACAGTGGGCAGCTATCCAATATTTCGTGATTGTGAATAGCGTGTTGGTTTCACATTTGGAGTAGGGGTTGCTACGTTTGTGTACATGCAGAACGTCAAAACGGCGAGGCTTTCTAAGTGCCTATTGTGATTTGTGATTCCGAGGTGTTATTGTGGAGATAGGGGGACAAACCTTCCAGAGCAATATTTAATCTGCTCCAATGGGTCGAGAGAAGGTTTTAATTGATTGCAGCAGGACCGGTGCCTAAAAAATGAAAAAGGGGGGGGGTGGTTTTTAGTTACAAGCGAACAGCGTTGCATGCAAGGCACGCTGTGTGTAATCGGCACATGTAATTACCTCGAGTTTCTACTGGGAAGACAAAAAATTGTGAGCCACTTGTTATAATTCTTCCAGTTCGAAGAAATACTTGAAATTCATCCACACGAGGGTGGGCACTCGAATTGTTTCAGGTCTGGAAAAAACGGGATTTAATTAATTTAAGGACACTTACTGCATGCGAGAACAAGGCAAGGGAAGAGCCTTTTAACCCTTACCTTTGGTCCACAGACGTTGCTGCCTTGCTCAAGAATCGAGCGGAGGTAAAGCGGCGTGCTCAATGGCACTGAGCCGGCACATCGGGAATCCGGAAATGATTTGCGGAACGGCATGGTTCATTTAAGTAAAAAGGGAAGAGGGAGTGAGGGTGCATGCCATAATGGCGGCCATCTTAGAGTGGTGTATATTATCAGGCAATACAGGTGATACAGTGCTCACAGTCATGCATTGGGATTATTTTGAGATCCATTGTGAAGGAGGTTCAGTGAACAGTGCACTCGGTTATCAATTACTTGGACCCAGCTTATGAGCATTTTACACATTCTTTCAACTGTTTTGATTCGTCATGCAAATACACTTCATAAACAGTATGCCCAATTAGTGAGTCTTTGACCAGCATTAGGCATTGTTTAAAAACACCCTTAGCAACAGTTTTTGAAACAATCTTTGGACCCTTCAAGGTTTTCATAAATGTAAATTGCTTTTGAGTCTCTTTCTAACTGTAGACAGGTTTTCAAGTTAGTAATATGAGGAGTTAAAGCAGTCCAGCCCAATCCTCAGTGCGATTCAGGCCATTCTGTATTGTGTCCAAAAGTATTATGCATTTCAGTTCTTCTTTGTTGAGAAGTTGGGTCATGCTTCCTCCTCTAGTAGGTAACTTTAATGCCTTCAGCACAGTCCAGCGTAGCTCATCTTCCTTGTGCCCGGCATTGATGAAATGTTCCACAAGAGGGGCATTGGGAGTTTGACAGCGAATGCGGCTCTTGTGCTGGCAAATCCTTGTTTTTACCTTTTGTGATGTTTGGCCTACATACATTTTGTTACATGGGCATTGAACCATATATATAACATTACAGGTGTTACAGTTTGAAAGAGAAGAACTAGTGAAGGTGATATTATTAAATACTCTTGTCTTTCCTTCAATGGTCACATCACACACACTACAGTTACCGCATTTCACATGTCCAACAATGGGGGACAGACCCCATATGGCTTCAAGCGTGGAAGATTGAGTGGGACTTGGCAATGCTGCTCGGACTAAATGGTCCTTCAAACTTTTGCTTTTTTTAAAAGCAAATAAAGGACGTTCAATTTCCAATATACCTGCATTAATGGTAGGCCAGTGTTTGAGTACCATTTTCCTCATTTTATTAGACACTGGGGAAAAAGTAGTCACACAAGCAAGTCTTTCTTGTGGTGTTTTTGGGGTAGGTGTGAGCAAAGTTTCCCTGGGTCTGTACCATGCTCTCTTGAGTGCATTTTTGACTATTCTCCTTGGATAGCCCCTATTTTTAAGTTTGTCCGCTAGAATGGCACTTTCTTTAAAGTAGTCCTGCCTGCAGGAGCAATTTCTCCTAATTCGCAAGAACTGGGAGAATGGGAGTGAATCACGCAGAGCTCTCGGATGATTACTGGAGTACTCTAACAATGTGTTACGCTCTGTGGTTTTTCTAAACAGTCGGGTCAGAAGAACTCCTTCCTGATGAAAGATTGTGAGATCCAGGAAGTCAATAGAGGATTTATTGGATGTCAGGGTAAAGTGAAGGCCACAACAATTGTTATCCATCCAGTGTAGGAAGTGGCGTAGATCATTGACTTCACATCTCCAAATCATGAAGATATCATCAATGTATCTACGCCACAGACTGATTCCTGAATAGAAGGGGTTAGATGGAGATAAGACCACCTCATTTTCAATCTCATTCATAAAAAGTATAGCCAGATTTGGAGCAAAAATTGCTCCCATACTCGTGCCCTTTATCTGCTGATAGAAAAGGCCATTGAATGTAAAAAAGTTCCTTGTCAAGCAGATTTCAAGAAGTTGTAAAATAAAGGAAGTCGGTATTGCGTGTGGGCGTGGGCGTGTGTCCAGAGTCTTTTGAATCACCTTTAGAGCTGCCACCTGAGGGATATTCGTATAAAGTGACTCAACGTCCATAGTACAGAGGGTGTCTGTTGCTGGGTCAAAAGGCAAATTTTCAACCAGTGAAATCATAGCCATGGAATCTCTCACGTAGCAAGGGGTGGAGGGGACAAATTCCTTTATAAAGAAATCAATGAAGGCTCCTAATGGCTCGAGGATCGATCCACAAGCGGAAACAATAGGGCGACCAGGTGGTGAAGTTAAACTCTTATGAATTTTAGGGAGAGTGTATATCACTGGTGTCCTAGGGCTTTTAATGTTCAAGTAGTTAAATTCTTTCTTAGATAAGAAACCTTCTGCTACTGCGTCTATGGTGATTTTCTTTATCAATTCCTGAATTTCTTTTGTTGGATTGGACGCTAACCTTTGGTAATGTTCCCTATTGTCTAGCTGTCTCTGTATTTCTGAAGTGTAAGTGTCGAGATTTTGGAGAACGATTCCACCTCCCTTATCAGCACTTTTGATGATCAACGAGTTGTTCATTTTTAGTGCAGTAATGGCCTGTTTCTCTTTCAATGTAATATTGTAAGGAATGAAACTGCGTTTGTTTTGCAGGATGGTGAGTTCTTTTAATACTAACTTTTCAAAGGTAATTATTTCAGGAGGAATCATACCAGATGAGGGCAAAAACGTAGAGGGTGGCCGGAAGGGGGTTAGAGCTTTGCTCTCTTCACTGGGATGTAACTGAAAAAAAGCCTTAAGCTGAACTCGTCTAAAGAATCTCATAAGTTCGGTTTGTAATTCCAAATAATTGGGCGGGGTTGTAGGCACAAAGGTGAGTCCTTTTTTGAGGAGGGAAACTTCATCATCACCTAAAGAGTGATTAGAGATGTTAAAAATTGGGATGGTTTCCCTGTATGCGGAAGAAGAGTTTACCACTGATAGTAATTGTTCCTCGTCCGCCGCTCCCCTGGTGGGTTGACCCATCTCTGGGTTTTCTTGACCTTTCCTCTCTGGGGGGTACCTTGCTGGCCTCTCTGTAAAAAAGCGTTTGTGCCGGTGTTCTGATGAGCACCACCCCGTCTAGATGTGCTGCTACCTTCACCTGCGTCCGAATTTTCGGATGATTCAGCTGAGGTATCTGAGAAGCCTACTAAATTCCTACGTCTATTATATCTACCCCAGGGTCTATACTGTTGGGAGTTGGAATATGCCCGATTTGTATAGAAGTCCTTTTGAAAATAAGGATATGTTACCTCAATATTGTATGATTTAATATCCTTTTTGATTTTATTTGATTTTTTATTTTGTTCTATTCTTTGGTACTCCGCGATTGTTTTATCCACCTGTTCAAGAAGTTTCTTGCTATCTTCAGTGGTGCCTGAGTCTTGGATTTGTTTTAAAATATCTGAAATCTCGACTTCAAGGGATTTTAATGTCTCAACAGCAGTATCAATCCCTAGTGCCAGCCAGTGACGTGAACAAGTTGTTCCTATATAGCTGAAACTAGATGTATATTTAGGATTATCTGTAAAAATCCCTGGTATGTTGTGGACTTGTAACCCTAAGGGAATTACGTTGGCTTTTAAGTAATCCGTTAGCATCAGTATCATCAGTTGCAAACGGACTTGTTTTTTTCTGAGTTTTTCTAGTTGTTCGGGGATTGTGGTATTTTCCTGACTAGGGACTTCTGAGTTATCTGATAGGAGAGATGGACCAGAGCAGAGTTGTTTTAGATATTCATCTGTATAGAGTGGAGCATGACCTGACATAGTGCGATATTTGAAGAAAAGTTAAGAAAAATAGAAAATAACGAGTTTTTGGAGAAGGAATAAATGAGATTTGTGAGGGGGATTAGGGTACTAGGAAACCCAAAACCACTAGGGGTTTGGACAATGAAGAGCCCTTGCAAACCAGCGTTTGCGCTCAAGTCTTTTTCAACAAAACAAGGGAACCCAATAGATACCTGCGGACCTTGGGCAAACGACTATTGAAGAAAACAATGGTCCTTAGGATTAGAAATTTTTAACAATTCAATGGAATATAGACTCAAATCAGTCCTATATCAAAAAGTTTTTCAGTACCCAGCCGGGCCTGAATTTTTATTCAAGTATAAACATAGGTAAGAAGACCACCAGAGAGGTCTGATTCATAGACTGATAGGGTACAAGCCTGTACCTATCCAGAACACACTCGAACAAGGTTCGGAGGGTGAGAGAGGTAAGCAAGAGAAGAAGGTAAAGAATATCAGGCAAAAAGAACGTGGGAGCCAACTGTCCCTTGCATCATTAATACATTTGCAAAGCAAGTTCAGACAGACAATTACTGTAACAATATTAACACAATAGAGGAGTTACAGAATTGTAAAAAGTGTCGACGGCGTTTCGATCCCTGGCTCCTAGTGAACTGGGATCATCAGCAGGACTTTATAATATATTGCCTGTTTGTACTTTCAAAAAAAGCCTGTTCATAATAGGGAAACAACAAAATGGGGAGAAAGGAGAAAAAGTAAAGTCTTGTTTAAATACTGCACTTGTTTCAGGTACTATGCACATGAAAACACATGAAAACACATGTTATTCTTACGTACCATGCCGGAGTGCTCGACGATAGATTAAAACCATTCATATTAACATCATATTTAAGGTGTTCCAATCTCATGCTTTCCGGGAGAGTGCACGCAAATTTCAAGGTAAAATCAAGACGATCAAGTACAGTGGGCAGCTATCCAATATTCCGTGATTGTGAATAGCGTGTTGGTTTCACATTTGGAGTAGGGGTTGCTACGTTTGTGTACATGCAGAACGTCAAAACGGCGAGGCTTTCTAAGTGCCTATTGTGATTTGTGATTCCGAGGTGTTATTGTGGAGATAGGGGGACAAACCTTCCAGAGCAATATTTAATCTGCTCCAATGGGTCGAGAGAAGGTTTTAATTGATTGCAGCAGGACCGGTGCCTAAAAAATGAAAAAGGGGGGGGGGGGTGGTTTTTAGTTACAAGCGAACAGCGTTGCATGCAAGGCACGCTGTGTGTAATCGGGACATGTAATTACCTCGAGTTTCTACTGGGAAGACAAAAAATTGTCAGCCACTTGTTATAATTCTTCCAGTTCGAAGAAATACTTGAAATTCATCCACACGAGGGTGGGCACTCGAATTGTTTCAGGTCTGGAAAAAACGGGATTTAATTAATTTAAGGACACTTACTGCATGCGAGAACAAGGCAAGGGAAGAGCCTTTTAACCCTTACCTTTGGTCCACAGACGTTGCTGCCTTGCTCAAGAATCGAGCGGAGGTAAAGCGGCGTGCTCAATGGCACTGAGCCGGCACATCGGGAATCTGGAAATGATTTGCTGAACGGCATGGTTCATTTAAGTAAAAAGGGAAGAGGGAGTGAGGGTGCATGCCATAATGGCGGCCATCTTAGAGTGGTGTATATTATCAGGCAATACAGGTGATACAGTGCTCACAGTCATGCATTGGGATTATTTTGAGATCCATTGTGAAGGAGGTTCAGTGAACAGTGCACTCGGTTATCAATTACTTGGACCCAGCTTATGAGCATTTTACACATTCTTTCAACTGTTTTGATTCGTCATGCAAATACACTTCATAAACAGTATGCCCAATTAGTGAGTCTTTGACCAGCATTAGGCATTGTTTAAAAACACCCTTAGCAACAGTTTTTGAAACAATCTTTGGACCCTTCAAGGTTTTCATAAATGTAAATTGCTTTTGAGTCTCTTTCTAACTGTAGACAGGTTTTCAAGTTAGTAATATGAGGAGTTAAAGCAGTCCAGCCCAATCCTCAGTGCGATTCAGGCCATTCTGTATTGTGTCCAAAAGTATTATGCATTTCAGTTCTTCTTTGTTGAGAAGTTGGGTCATGCTTCCTCCTCTAGTAGGTAACTTTAATGCCTTCAGCACAGTCCAGCGTAGCTCATCTTCCTTGTGCCCGGCATTGATGAAATGTTCCACAAGAGGGGCATTGGGAGTTTGACAGCGAATGCGGCTCTTGTGCTGGCAAATCCTTGTTTTTACCTTTTGTGATGTTTGGCCTACATACATTTTGTTACATGGGCATTGAACCATATATATAACATTACAGGTGTTACAGTTTGAAAGAGAAGAACTAGTGAAGGTGATATTATTAAATACTCTTGTCTTTCCTTCAATGGTCACATCACACACACTACAGTTACCGCATTTCACATGTCCAACAATGGGGGACAGACCCCATATGGCTTCAAGCGTGGAAGATTGAGTGGGACTTGGCAATGCTGCTCGGACTAAATGGTCCTTCAAACTTTTGCTTTTTTTAAAAGCAAATAAAGGACGTTCAATTTCCAATATACCTGCATTAATGGTAGGCCAGTGTTTGAGTACCATTTTCCTCATTTTATTAGACACTGGGGAAAAAGTAGTCACACAAGCAAGTCTTTCTTGTGGTGTTTTTGGGGTAGGTGTGAGCAAAGTTTCCCTGGGTCTGTACCATGCTCTCTTGAGTGCATTTTTGACTATTCTCCTTGGATAGCCCCTATTTTTAAGTTTGTCCGCTAGAATGGCACTTTCTTTAAAGTAGTCCTGCCAGCAGGAGCAATTTCTCCTAATTCGCAAGAACTGGGAGAATGGGAGTGAATCACGCAGAGCTCTCGGATGATTACTCCAGATATTTTAAAACAAATCCAAGACTCAGGCACCACTGCCATTCTAGCGGACAAACTTAAAAATAGGGGCTATCCAAGGAGAATAGTCAAAAATGCACTCAAGAGAGCATGGTACAGACCCAGGGAAACTTTGCTCACACCTACCCCAAAAACACCACAAGAAAGACTTGCTTGTGTGACTACTTTTTCCCCAGTGTCTAATAAAATGAGGAAAATGGTACTCAAACACTGGCCTACCATTAATGCAGGTATATTGGAAATTGAACGTCCTTTATTTGCTTTTAAAAAAAGCAAAAGTTTGAAGGACCATTTAGTCCGAGCAGCATTGCCAAGTCCCACTCAATCTTCCACGCTTGAAGCCATATGGGGTCTGTCCCCCATTGTTGGACATGTGAAATGCGGTAACTGTAGTGTGTGTGATGTGACCATTGAAGGAAAGACAAGAGTATTTAATAATATCACCTTCACTAGTTCTTCTCTTTCAAACTGTAACACCTGTAATGTTATATATATGGTTCAATGCCCATGTAACAAAATGTATGTAGGCCAAACATCACAAAAGGTAAAAACAAGGATTTGCCAGCACAAGAGCCGCATTCGCTGTCAAACTCCCAATGCCCCTCTTGTGGAACATTTCATCAATGCCGGGCACAAGGAAGATGAGCTACGCTGGACTGTGCTGAAGGCATTAAAGTTACCCACTAGAGGAGGAAGCATGACCCAACTTCTCAACAAAGAAGAACTGAAATGCATAATACTTTTGGACACAATACAGAATGGCCTGAATCGCACTGAGGATTGGGCTGGACTGCTTTAACTCCTCATATTACTAACTTGAAAACCTGTCTACAGTTAGAAAGAGACTCAAAAGCAATTTACATTTATGAAAACCTTGAAGGGTCCAAAGATTGTTTCAAAAACTGTTGCTAAGGGTGTTTTTAAACAATGCCTAATGCTGGTCAAAGACTCACTAATTGGGCATACTGTTTATGAAGTGTATTTGCATGACGAATCAAAACAGTTGAAAGAATGTGTAAAATGCTCATAAGCTGGGTCCAAGTAATTGATAACCGAGTGCACTGTTCACTGAACCTCCTTCACAATGGATCTCAAAATAATCCCAATGCATGACTGTGAGCACTGTATCACCTGTATTGCCTGATAATATACACCACTCTAAGATGGCCGCCATTATGGCATGCACCCTCACTCCCTCTTCCCTTTTTACTTAAATGAACCATGCCGTTCAGCAAATCATTTCCGGATTCCCGATGTGCCGGCTCAGTGCCATTGAGCACGCCGCTTTACCTCCGCTCGATTCTTGAGCAAGGCAGCAACGTCTGTGGACCAAAGGTAAGGGTTAAAAGGCTCTTCCCTTGCCTTGTTCTCGCATGCAGTAAGTGTCCTTAAATTAATTAAATCCCGTTTTTTCCAGACCTGAAACAATTCGAGTGCCCACCCTCGTGTGGATGAATTTCAAGTATTTCTTCGAACTGGAAGAATTATAACAAGTGGCTGACAATTTTTTGTCTTCCCAGTAGAAACTCGAGGTAATTACATGTCCCGATTACACACAGCGTGCCTTGCATGCAACGCTGTTCGCTTGTAACTAAAAACCACCCCCCCCCCCCCTTTTTCATTTTTTAGGCACCGGTCCTGCTGCAATCAATTAAAACCTTTTCTCGACCCATTGGAGCAGATTAAATATTGCTCTGGAAGGTTTGTCCCCCTATCTCCACAATAACACCTCGGAATCACAAATCACAATAGGCACTTAGAAAGCCTCGCCGTTTTGACGTTCTGCATGTACACAAACGTAGCAACCCCTACTCCAAATGTGAAACCAACACGCTATTCACAATCACGAAATATTGGATAGCTGCCCACTGTACTTGATCGTCTTGATTTTACCTTAAAATTTGCGTGCACTCTCCCGGAAAGCATGAGATTGGAACACCTTAAATATGATGTTAATATGAATGGTTTTAATCTATCGTCGAGCACTCCGGCATGGTACGTAAGAATAACATGTGTTTTCATGTGTTTTCATGTGCATAGTACCTGAAACAAGTGCAGTATTTAAACAAGACTTTACTTTTTCTCCTTTCTCCCCATTTTGTTGTTTCCCTATTATGAACAGGCTTTTTTTGAAAGTACAAACAGGCAATATATTATAAAGTCCTGCTGATGATCCCAGTTCACTAGGAGCCAGGGATCGAAACGCCGTCGACACTTTTTACAATTCTGTAACTCCTCTATTGTGTTAATATTGTTACAGTAATTGTCTGTCTGAACTTGCTTTGCAAATGTATTAATGATGCAAGGGACAGTTGGCTCCCACGTTCTTTTTGCCTGATATTCTTTACCTTCTTCTCTTGCTTACCTCTCTCACCCTCCGAACCTTGTTCGAGTGTGTTCTGGATAGGTACAGGCTTGTACCCTATCAGTCTATGAATCAGACCTCTCTGGTGGTCTTCTTACCTATGTTTATACTTGAATAAAAATTCAGGCCCGGCTGGGTACTGAAAAACTTTTTGATATAGGACTGATTTGAGTCTATATTCCATTGAATTGTTAAAAATTTCTAATCCTAAGGACCATTGTTTTCTTCAATAGTAAGATTTACAGTAGCAAGTTTGTTAAGATCCTTTATGATGTTTAAGCCCAGATAACGCAATGAATCACCCGCCTGTGTTTCCAATGAACTCGCATCATCATTCCAGACCAGCATCTCTGTTTTTGATGTATTGATCCGGTACCCTGATATCCTTCCAAACCCCTGAGCAATTTCAAATATGACAGGGAGTGCCGTAGTTACATCTGATGTGAGAATAAGCAGGTCGTCAGCATATAACGCCACCTTCTTTTCCCACCCTCTGTGACAGAAAGGACTGATGGCATTCTCTCTCCTCAGTTGTTGTGCGAGAGGCTCAATATAGAAGTCAAACAGAAGGGGGGAAAGCGGGCAACCCTGCCGAGTCCCTCTAGTTATATTGAAAGGGTCTGACAACTCCCCGTTAATTAATAGACTCGCCACTAGGCCGGCATACAACAGACTAACTGCACAACGAAATCTCCTCCCCACTCCAAACTTGGCCAAGGCCCCCGACAGGTAAACCCAATTAACCCTGTCGAAGGCCTTAGTTGCGTCCAGTGTGAGAGCAGTCAAGGGGAAATTCTGTGACACCGCGATATCTATTACCCCTATTAGGTCGTATGTCAGTTCGTATAACTGTCGCCCCTTTACAAATCCTTTTTGATCTATATGGAGGACTGATGGGGCTACCAGGGCCAACCTAGAGGCCAAAACTGTGGTGAAAATCTTATAGTCCACATTTAAGATTGATATTGGCCTATATGATTCACAGGCGTCCTTGGGCTTCCCAGGTTTCAATATGAGTGTAATTGATGCGTTGTCCCATGATGAAGGGGGAGTCTGCCCTTCAAGAAGGATCTGGTTGAACATCTTAGTAAGGAAAGGGGCTATCTCATCCTCTAAGATTCTATAAATTTCTGCAGGTAGCCCATCGGGCCCCGCAGCCTTTCCCTTCTTGCTTCTTTTTATAGCGGCCCTAACTTCTCCTTCGGTGATGGTACCCTCCAAAATTTGGGACTGATCATATGTAAGACTGGGGAGATTCATATGTCTTAGCCAATCGTCGACCTCCCCAGGGCGATTTACAATGTCCTCCTTATAGATAGATTCAAAGAGTTCTTTAAAGGCCTTCCTAATTTCAATGTCCGATATAAAGGAATCGTTGCCCACCTTGATGTTGGCAATGTTGTTCCGGACCTGGTCTGATTTGGTCTTCCAAGCAAGCATTTTGCCTGCGCCTTCGCTGTACTCAAAATTGGCTAATTTGCTTGCTTCCCATCTCTGCTGCAATCTAAGATTCAATACTGAACCCAGATTGACTTTCAGGGTCGCCATTTCTTTTCTATGACTATTGATAATGGACTATCCATAAGACATTGGAGATTTATTATCCTTTCCTCTATTGACGAGATTTGTTCCTTATATTTCTTCCTTTTGTATGACACTTTCCCTGGAATGAGTCCCCTCAAAAATGCTTTGAACGAGTCCCAGATGATCCTTGTAGTTGCTGAGTCATTATTAATCAGAAAAAAGTTGTGTGCTTCTATATTAAGATATATTATGTCCTCAGGTGAAGAGAGAAGTGAACGATCAAAGGACCATCTAGAGGGCAGTCTCTCCGTTTCATAAGTTAGGTCCATTAGTACTGCGGAAGGATCTGAGAGATGCAATGGTAAATATTCGATAGATCTTACGTGTTCAGCCAGCCTCAGACTAATTAAAATGAAGTCTATCCTTGACTGGTGTTTATATTTATAATTCCGGAACAACACTCCTTGCTGGTCCCCGGACCTTTCTCTCCATATGTCAAGGTAGCCGTATGTTTTCATTGCAGACTGTAACACTAACCTAGATTTTGACAGAACTAAGGATCGACTATTGGGGGATTTATCCAAAACTGGGTCTAGGACAATGTTAAAATCGCCCGCTATAATAGTTGGCTCTGAAAAGGAAAGCAGATGTGAAAACATAACCTCCAGTGTAGAATGATCATCCTGGTTCGGCCCATAGTAGCCCAAAACTGTGGTTTGGGAGCCTGCTATTACCACAGACGCGATGGCCCATCTGCCACCTGGGTCGACCAGTTGAAATAGCAGCCTGGCTTTAGCTCCCTTTTTGAAAATTATAGAAACCCCTCTAGTATTACTGGTCTGATTAGTTGAAACCGCAAAGTCTATCCACCTATTTCTTTTAATCAAATCTAACATTTCCAAATGTATTAAATGGGTCTCCTGGAGAATAATGACCCGCGCATCCAAATCCCGTAAGTATTGCATGATTTTATTTGCCTTTGGTTTGGTACGCAGGCCATTGATATTCCAGGAGAAGTATTTTATGTTAATCATCTTGGGCATCAGTGTCCAACAAGCGGAAGAAATAAGTAGATGGAACTAGACCGACCCATTGTTGTCTAAATCTCTTTCCATAAAATTGCGAGATCACTTTCCTTCTATCATATCTTGATTTACTGAGGACTTTTTTACTTTTTTTACACCCCCCACCACCTACCCTAGCTACGTGCCTCCCACCCTCCCACCTCCCAAACCCTGGAAAACCCTTGCGATATCTAACCGGTGCGATGTCCGGTGGATAGCGCCCCTCCGTGAACTCCCGGAGAGATACACCACCTTTATAAGTGAGAGAAATGAAAAAAATTAATCTAATAGTAACACTCAGTTAATTGCGTTGCTTTTATATCATTAAGGATATTAACTTTACTCTATATGCATAAGGACTCAATAAAATCATGGGTTGGCAATAAACACCAGCTCTTATTAATGAATCCCAGAGTTAAGACTCCTCTTTATTTCTTTTTGCTTCCCATCTGCATCAGGAGTTCGTCAGCTGCCTGCACTGACCTGACATTGATCATCTTATTATTATACATTATTTTCATGGCAGCAGGAAATGTTAATTGAGCTGAGGCACCCAACGCTCTAAATGCTTCCAGGCGCCTCCCGAACTCCCATTGTTTCTCCAAAGTAATTCTTGAGAGATCTGACCTTATTAAGAATGTAAACCCCTTTGTGTCCAGAGATTTTTGCTTTAACGCAAGATTAAGTATTTTCTCTTTCAATACATATGTATGAAAGTTTAATAAGATTTTACAAGGTTTAGATCTCTGAGGGTTACGTTTGAAGGGATCCCTATGAACTCTTTGGATGTCCAATGCTAGCTCTTCTAGTGAGAGGTCTAAATTCAGGGACTCTTTCAACAGACCCGTTATAAACTACTTTATGTCAGAGCCCTCTGAGCCTTCGGGCACGTTCAAAATTCGGAGATTTCCCCTCCTCGCGTTGTTTTCTAAAGTCTCCATCCTTTCACTAAGTGCTTGGTCCTCTCTGGAAAGCTTCTGTATATCAACTTTCGCCTGGTCCAAATATACAGAAAATGTTGCTGTAGTCTCTTCAAGGACTCCAGTTCTTATGGCAAGTCCCTCAATTTTATTTTCAAGGGACTCACAGTAGATTCTTATTTCAGCTTGGTTTGCAGAAGACTCCGCGAAACCCTTTCTTATTTCCATCGTAAGAGCTGAAAACATACCTAGTATAGACGCTGGAGTTATGTCATCTTTGGCCTCGAACTTGGATTGATCCGTGAGGGAGTCTATGGGATATTCAATCTGATCAATAAGATCTCCCCCGATTGCCCCGGCTTCTTCATTAGATACACTAGGAGCAGCCTCAGTAACAATCAGGACCTCTGAGTCTCCTAAAGGGAGAACTAATAATGCCCCCTCCTCTGCCTCCTCCTGAGCGAGAGAAGATTGTGATCCTGACCCTTTTTCGTTATCTCCATCTCCGTCTCCAAGACTTAATACACGGACTTCACGTTCTATGACCCCTTCTTCTGTTCCTTGATCTTTTGCCTCTGCAGCCTGCCCCAGAAGGGGAGAAACCTTATCCGTTGAAGGAGAAACTTCCAATTCAGACCCAGATGACATGATTTGATCCCCTGACAGATGTAATATCTGGGGTATTACTTTAAAGTAGGAACGTAAGGAGGGGGTAATCTTAGAGCCTTTCTCAGGAGCAGTGTTCTGGGTTTTAGTTTTAGTTTTAGTTTTAGATTTCGAGCTGTGTTTAGTGCCTCTGCCCTTGACCTCTGTGCTTAAGTAAGAGGAAGATTTTTTGTCTACCACTACTGCTGTGTAGTCTACCACCCCACTAGGTGGACCCAACACTCCAGCCTTATCCACTAACAGAACACCTTTCTTCTTCCGCCCTCTTTTGCCCTAACCTTTACTTAGGGTGGGTGGCGCTTTTCCTGTAGACTCAGGGGCAACTACTGTTTTTATTGTCCCCTCTTGCCCTGACAATAAAATAGTGGGAGGATCCGATGTATCCAGAGGCTCCTTACCTCTTTTACCAGGTATTACCCACCCAACTGTATCCGCCACTGCTGATGGTGTTAATGCTGGGATATGGGTTTGTGTTACCTGTAAGCTTGGCTGCGTACTTGTAATTTCTGGGGCACTGCGCGAAATTGTATCAGAAGAGACTGCGTGATATGGCTGCCCCAGACTCCGCAGTAACCTTCCTCTCCTCAGCTCCAGCGCGGCAGACCGGAGACAAGGTAGAGGTGATTGTTTTTTCTCAGACGCCGTCTCCTGCGAGTACCACCGCAAACGTTTAACAGGAAAATCTAAAAGATGATAAGGGGGGCTCTGTGGGGTGAAACACTGAACCTGCTCCTCAGTCGCAGCCCTCCCAAGGCTTACCTTAGCGTTGAAGACTTCCTCTGCAAAAATTAAATCCTCCTTACATATCTCGCGTAGTGGACACCGCCCCAGCCCCAGCCGCGGGAAGCACGATGCAGTCCACGGCCGTCCAGCTCCGCAACCTCTCGAGCAGCTGTAGTCCGAAGCAGAGCAGAAGTCGGGGCAGTCAAACAATCCTAAACGGCAGCAACCAGCGTTCTCCCCACCCTCAACTGCAGCTCCACACTCGAGCAGAAAGCGGACTGCCGGAGAAGCAGTCCCGATGAAGTGGCTCTGCATTCCAAAAACGCTCACAGCCTTGAAATCCTCCGGTGCAGCAAAGTGGTTGGTGCCCCGAGGTCGAAATTCAACCCTCCCTCGTCTGTTGTGCATGTCACGGATAAAATTAGGGATTATTCTGTGTGATGTGGCGATCCTCTCCGGGAGCTCATTCCGGAGCACCGCGACCGCTTAACCAGCGGCCGCCATGTTTTCCCCAACTGCGCAAAGAAACTCAAGCTATTGAAGCCGTGGCATTGAACCAATGCCAGCATCAGACATGAACCGAGAAAACGAAGAGAATGCGACCTCTTAACCCTGCCAGAGGAAGCTGAATTGTACAATTTGTTAAAACGTATTTTTGATACATTCACCGCCGGGTGGAATAAAGAGTGCATGGGAAAATAAAATTATGGGAGGGAACGTAATTCAAATAGAGAATGCAAGTTACCTCCTATCAATATGATGTGATCATCTCTCCTCATCTTTTGACCAATCAAATTGTGGGATTCACACATTTGCAACATTGGGGGGTGTTACACTGACCTGGAAAATAGTATAACTAGGGTAAGCTTAGCTAGTAAGATTGTCCGACTTGTCTGAAAAGCTGACCTGTCACTGACCCAACGCACTCAATAGGTGATCGAGAGCAGAGGTGCTGGAGGAGAAATCTGTCAGATGATTCGATAACCCAATTGGGGTTCTGGAGAGGAGTTTGATAACCCAATCGGGGTTCAACTGTTAGCTGCAGAGAGGGTTTACAACGCTGGCGTTTGAACTTTAGTTGTAGTGCTGGTCTTAGCCTGTGGTGACCCTGTCCTGATTCAATTTGGTCCGTACCTGTCCTGATTGCTGGTCTGCACCTGTCCTTACCTGCTGGCACCTGCACTTTGGGTTTTTTATCCTTTATCCCAGCCCGTGGCCAGGGTTGGTCTTCACACCTTTCTAGGTAACTATAAAGTGTGGGTTTGTCATTGTACTGTTTTCCCTTTTTCTACCCACCCTATGTTTAAATGCTTGAAAATTATTTCTTTCCTAATTATTGCATATCATGTATCAATCATCATCTTTTTAACTGAATGAGCAATTATTGATTTAATATGGTTTCAGACATTTACAATTCACATAGATAAAGAGTTAAAACTATTCACAAGTCTGTGGTTATTCAATGAGTGCAGCCGTTATTTATTGCCTATTATGCTAACACCCTTGATCCCTAGGTACCGGCGACTAGGATTGGTAAGTCAAATGGTATAGGTCCCGAATGGTTAAACAAAATTGATTGAGTATAGGTTTACCTGTTCAACGTGTATATAGCTTTATGGGCCCAGGTGAGTATGGTAAAACGAGCAGGTGAGCCCGCGCTCTATCACCAGTACCTCACTCTCCACGGCTAGGCCCTTAAAACCAACCGTGGGGACAAGGGGAATTAGTACCCCATCACCACTATTCCATCAGCATGTTTCTGCCTGATGGCCCATCTCAGAAAAAGCCCCCTGAGACGGATGAGGTGTTTCAGGATGTTCAGCAGTTGGAGCTCTGTGAAAAGGGCTTCACCATGAAGATGATTAGCAGTTTGCCAGACTTCAGTACTATCCTATGGTTGCCAAGCTTAGGAAGAAGGTACCTCTTTGAGCTACCAAGTGTCAAACATTGCCCAACTTAACCATCATTACAAACCCACTATTGTCCAGTGGCATCTTTGGATGTGTGGCTGGAGAAACTGCTGCTTGGAATTTCTATCATGAGCAAAAGTCATTATGAGAAGGGCACTTTAGGAGACTAAACTTATTATCATTGTGAGGAGAGTGCAGAGCACATACAAACCTGTGATCAGGTGTCAGCCTGAGTCAGAGGGCTCAGATGAAGTGCAGGTAAGCCCTTGAGGAACTTCCCTAGCCATGGCCTTCATCACACAGCCAACATAATCAAAGATGAGGATTTAGGCCCTAGACCTCTACCCTTTATTAACTGGCTATTCTAGAACTGTTGTTAGGACAAGCTGAAACAACCATTATACCCTTCAGCACACACCTCATGTTTACTAGATTGCACTCATTCCATGCCACTTATGAGCACACTGAGATCTGGTTATGTTGTGGACCGGTCCCCACATATCTCTATTTAAGCAGAACCATTGACAATGACCAGAGGCCAGTAACTTCCTTGGAAAAGGGTGAGGACCTTGTTCCATTGCTTGCCATTATCAAGTTGGGGTTCCAACTAGTCAATTGACTATGGACATGTTGGACGGGTCTTCGAAGAGCATCTCAAAACTCCCACCTGAGGCGCCTAATACCCTAGAGTTTATGCCTCTGCTGAAAACCTACACTGCAACATTCCATGGTCAAGTAAATGGACATCTGAGGAAGTTCAGTTGATTGGATGCCGAATATTCTCCAGGTAGCGACTGATTGGATGCAAAAGATTCTCTCAATGGCACCTAGCATCTTGGGCTCATATCTAATATTTTTAAAGTGTTGCATCTTGAAAATTCTTTACAAACAATAGCAGGACATAACTGCCTTTATTCCTACTGTACATCTTTTGTTCTATTGTACCATGGATTAATCTCACACCACCTCCTTTGAGCTACATCTTTACAGCAGCCCAGAAACTCACAATGTTTGGGATGCTAACTTTTCATCTGTAAGAAAAACGACCTCTTGTATTCTCAGGAAAGACATTTTATCCACCCCACTGTAAGAAACTATAGCGAATGGTGTTGGGGTTAGTATTTGCTGAGTTATCATTCCTGTGTTTAGGTGCTGATCAAATACTCGCACAAAAAAACAGCCTATCACCCATTCTGTCAAGGTGTTCAGGCTCAGATTATTGCTAGAGGGTTAAGGCTAACAAACAGCTGTGGTACAAGAAAACTGCTATCAGAATATCATCTGACATAAATATTGAGCCCTAAATATAATTTTTAGAAATATCGGCCCATGGAGTTAATAATAGAAAATCTTCATCCAGGGGGGCAATCATTTTTGTAAGCAATTTTTAGGATAAAATAATTTTGGCAGAAGATGTTTCTTTATACGATTATTTAGACACACACACACGAAATGTCTATCCTTATATTTGCAATGGATCCAATTTCACTAGTGCATCAGTCACCTACCAAATGTTATCACAAGGTTTATTCTTAGGGCAAGACTATATTTCAGAATCTTGTCATGTTATCAATAAAAACTTGAGAAATGAGTTCTTATCAATTCAACTTCTGTTATATTTGCTCAAAGGAAGAAAACTATCTTTTTTTACAGTACACGAATACAACGCATATTCAACCCCTGGTGCAAAGGGTGTAATTCAAGTCTATATAAAGTCCAAAATAGAAAAGCACATCTTACAGCTACAGAAATGAAAATATGCCTTTTTATAGCACGTAAATAGTGGGCAGAGTGGGCAGGTCCTATTGGGAACTTTGTTTGCAAGCTTTTTTTATTTTATCAAAACAGTTGTCATACATTTTGCAAAGAAAAACTTTCCCAAACATGTTTTGCTTCAGGCTGAGAGGGAAGGAGGTAGTCTCCTTTAGAAAAATTAGGGACGGCTAAAGAATAAACAAGCCTTCTTTTCAAGGTTCTTGCTATTTGAAAAAGTTGTAAAAGCAAGCTATCCGTTAATCAGCAAATCTAAAAGCTGCTTGGGAGCTGGTATAAGCTTGAATTGATCACATCAATCGAAGTTACATGTTGACAAACAGTTATTCTTTTTGAGAGGTATTGTAAGGCTTACCGGTTATGGGATGCATCACTTTAATGGAAACCTAAAAAAAGGGCTCGTACTAAGTGAAAGCACTGTAGATGCTTTAACACTGACTTTATTTATACATTTTTCAACAGTATCAATGTTACTGTTCGAGGCCTATCTTATATTGTGTGTAATAAATGTTTATCTGCAGCACCGTCTTGTACTATGTGCAATTCTTTTTTAAACTAATGACTTACCAATTGACTTTGCTTTCTCTTATAGGATGGGACATCACTATAAATATACATACAACTATTTCCTAATGCACTAAGCGATTCAAATTATTGACCCTTCAGACCTCTGAAGTGATCACATTAACCAACTTAGCTTTCCTGTCAGACGAATGCACTTCCCACAGACTAGTTTATCTCTCAAATCAATCAAAAGAGACTTTATTTCGGTTATATTTCAAACCATAAAAGTACACGTATACACAACAGTTTAAAAACATTACACATATTATTGCCATATATTAAAATCGTTATACAAGACATGTTTCCTTTGTCCCAATACCGATATACAGACAGGATAGTTATAAAGTGCAAACAGTGCATAATAGAATGCAGAAGGCGTAATTTAAAAAGTTCCAGTAAGTTTGCCAAATAAAGTTTGTAGGGTCATTGGTCCAGACAGGTTCTCATTCTGACGGCTAGTTTTAAAAACGATATTATTTGGAGAACACTGTCCTGATGAAGAAGCTGTAGATAAATGAGAGCTGGTCTGATTTGATTAAAATCAAGTTTTCTTAGTAGGGCAACAAGGTAACGACGGCGGAGATATTCATAAAACCTACATAAAAACATAAAATGCAGCATATCCTGTGGAGACTTTCCATTGTAGCCACAGGGAGCTGCACACTTGCTAAAAATGTCCGACTTGAGTCTGATTAAAAGATGGTGAAAGATGTTGAATCTAAACCTTGACAACAGAAATGTTTCATGTGAACTGAATGATCCTGCCAGGTAGGGCTCTATGCTGTCACATGTCTTTAACATGACATATTTCCTAACACTTGGCTTCAACAGTTCCACACTTTCTCTATCGGCCAGCTGATACTTGCAAAATGCTTTTTTAATCGCTATTACATCCCCCTTTACAATCCCGCTAGGGCGAGTAAACAAATCTAAGCGCCCCAGCCTTTCAAAACAGGATTTCAAGTATTTTAGCCAGGAGATGCACATAGAGTTATCCTGAGATACAAGATCTCTCACAATCTGATGAGTAAGAGGTATATCCTCATTTAGCCACAGGTTAACCCAACAAGTCAATGGCCTTAGAGCAAAGTTGTCACATAAGTACTGTGTCCCTAGTTCCTCATGGACTACAAGATTAGGGGTACTGGAGGGGACACATAGAAGACGTTTGAGGAAAGTATTTTCAGAGACCTGTAACTGTTCTCCTGATACATAGCCCCATATTTCACTACCATACACTGCAGTAGCAACTGATTTGGCGTTATACAGTTTAACCATTGCACTGATTGGTTTCTTCCCCAGTTTTGTTGCAAGGTTAAAAATAGATGCGTTGACCCTCAACATTTCCCCCTTTTTCTTGGCCAAGTGAGGGCCCCAGCTGAGTTTAGAGTCAAATAAAACGCCAAGATACGAAAATGTTTCTGTAACGGGGATAGGCACCTCATCAAGTTTAAAAACAAAGTTCCTTTTTGGCTGCCGGCCAACATGCATAATATATGATTTAGAATTGTGGACCAGTAGGTCCCTGTCGGTCATAAAAGCATTTAAAAGCAAGTGGAGCCCCTTCTCCGTCCTTGAGATTAAAACCGCAACGTCTGCGTATAAAAGGACAGGAATACCCCGCCTGCCCACTCTCGCACAGTCTGACTGTACCTTCTGTAAGACAGCATCCAATTCATTCATGTAGAAATTAAAAAGAAAAGCGGCAAGAATACATCCCTAGTTTATCTCTCATTTATCTTTCATTTATTGTGTGTGCATTTTATTTAGGTGAATGGTCAACAAAATAATTACAGATGATTTGCTCTTTCTAGTGATCCTACCCCCATAGCACTCAAGATCACGGATGTATGACGTTAGCACGCATACTATTACCACGCATACCTTTACAACGCGGTATTTACAACGAATACCGTTACAACGCATAGCGCTTTGAGGTGCTGGATAGTGGTAAGTATAATTTTATATTCCAACTCCAGTCCCCGTGGACACTAGGGAAGGTGTTGGATATAAAATTAAACTTATTCCCTATCCTAGAGCGCCCCCAGCGAAATGCGTTGTAATGGTATGCGTGGTAATGCCTGCGTTGTAATGGTAGTGCGTTGTAAAAAATGCGTGCTAAACGTTGTATACCAAGATCACAGTTAGTTCCCATACCATTGATGCAGTTTGACTGCTTCACAGAGATAAATCTTACAGCAGGGCACATGTTTTAATTTATTGCTGATCCCTACAACTCGGACTTCTCTTCCAGAGAAGGATAGGTTTGAGACTTCCATGGAACAAGTGGTAGACCGTGTTGAAGACAAAATCAATCAAGAATAAAACAGGGTAGCACCATCACTGTATGGGCCACTCTGGTCTAGCTCTTCAAATATTCCATGTAAACAATCCTCTTTCCCTCTCAGGTACTGCCATTGTGAATTACTCCCTGAAGAAATCTGCAGAAAAAACCACACATTGGAGGCTTTGTCATATGAAATGATTTCTGACCCTGCACAAGACTCTATTAAGTTGTGTAATTCAGAATGTATTTTTCTGCTTCTGGGAAACAAACTCATTTTGGATTTTATCTGGATTCTGTCTCCATTTCCATTTCCTGTGTCCAACCTTACAGAAGGAGTGACAAACAGTGTTCCATTTCAATACTTCCATATTTGCATTTATTCCAGAATTGTTCACTGCTGTTCCTCTCCCAGGACCTCGCATTTGCTGTAGCCTATTTCTCACACTAACACCTATTTTTTTAAAAAGAGTTTTATATAGCGCAAACTAGACCCGAGGATATGAGGTATCAGAGCACTTTACATGAGCACCAGGTTCGTTACAGATGGGCACATTCATTTTTTTGTTAGGCCCAGGAGATTAAGTGATTTCCCCAGAATCACAGGATGTTGAGCATCGTTGCTGGGACTCGAACCCGGATCCCCAGCTTCAAGGTCGACCACTCTAGCTGTAAGGCCACATCCTCTCCCCCTTGCATCTTAGTCACTCCATTCACTCCGGCATTAACTCCAGCATTGCCAGATTGAACATTTCCCATGTCTAAATCCATCAATGGAATCCAAGCATTTCTGCTTCATTTCAAACGAATCACTTCTGTATTTTGACAACTTCAAAATCTCATCAATACTCTTTGTCTGCCAGCATGTTTCACTTTCTTGTATTTGACTACTTAGCTCTGGGTGCAAACCCATAACTAAGGCAGAAGTAAAACCACTTACACCATTATTCTTGAGATCATCAACTTCACTATGCCTTTTAAAAATTTGTATAAGCCTCTCATATTAAGCATGCACTGACTCATTTCGTTCCTGTGAATTTCTCATACTTTTTGATGAATTACTATCCTTTTAGGTACCTTCTTTATCAAATGTTCAATCACCTGTCTGTATAAATTACTCACTCCTTATGAAGGAGCATTAATAGGGGCAACTCTAGCTTGTTCCTCTGCCGGCCATGCCGCTACAGCTTTGCATTCAGTCCATTAATTATTAGTGATCAGTGTCTTGAATGGAGAATTTAAATCAGTCCACAGCATCTCGAAGATTGCTGTCAACCTATGAACCTGTCTGTGCCAACTCTTTGGCTAACCTCTCAGTTTTTGAAAGTATGTAATAAAAACATCGAGATCAGCTCTCATCCACAGCACCTTTACTAGATTTTCACCGTGTACTTCTTTTGATAGAAACTCCAAAGTTGTTTCTGATCCCACTTCTAAATTACTAGTCAATCCTTTTGCATTGCTTTATGATTCCTTTACCTTCTTATTATGTATTTTGCCTATTTAAATCAAGTGTTCCTTGTTCCATATCCACAAATTATATGTTTTAAAGTCCAACATTAATAGTTATCTCCTTAGGAGTATCTTCGATCAATGTTGTAGTAATAGATCACCTTGAGATTGAGAAACAGCGGGTGCATTTCTGTTAGTACTCCACACCGCGGTCATTACATTTTCAGGTGGGGCACTCACTATTGAACCAGCAACCTCATCTACGGCTCTTCTCTGTCTCTGGATAGCTGTGCTATATCCAGCTGCACCCATAGCAGGTACTCTGCTAGTACCATCACCGGTTCCTTGTGTGCTCTCAGTTCTAGAATTCAAAAGATCAATAATAAAATTACCCTCCTCATCAGTATCCTGACTCTGCTCTTTTTACTTCTTAGTTTTCTTCTTATCCTCAGTTTCTTTAACTATAACAGCATAAAATCCTCACACCTTCCATCGTGTCCTCCTTCTAACATTTCTCCGGACTATCCCACTTGTTCTTCAAACATTCCCCAAACTAACCCTTCACTTGCTTTGTCATTACCTTTCTTTCCATCTCGGTAGCTATTTAATCCCATTGTTTAGTATCTCAAATTGTGAAGGCCTGGGTAACACCTTTTTGTCATTCGTTGCCTGTTTCAGGAAACCTAGCTTTGCAGTATTAGATGTACTTTCTAATGGAACCTGTACATTTTACCAGAAACAATGTAAGTGTGCCATTCAGAAATCCAGGTACACATAGAGATCCCAATGCCCATCATCATTTCATGTGCAGGTGTACCTTCAGCAGGTGATTTCTGACCCTCAGTAGAGGGTACAACAGAAACTTTCATTCTTTTCATTACAGTTCCCATTATTTTTACTCATAAATCATGTAAAACTACTAGCGAACACAGACAAATCCCTTACATTTGTGTCTCTATAATTCCTTTGGGGTTTCCTGAACTCTTTGCACAGTGTAATTAAGTTTGGTGCAGTACATAGATAGCCTGCTTCCTCCAGTGATTTCATTCAGTTGTACTGGCATGTGTTACGGTGCATAGCCTAAGTTGGCAAACTGTGTAAATTGTTTTCGACATATTACCGCAAGTTAACCATTTGCAAAATACTTCTCTAACTCTAAGTCAACAGCAGTTTGTAGTAGGCCTTTATCAATCTTGTCACTTGGTAAAGAACACATATGTTAAAGTAATGCATTGTGCACACATCTATGGCTAAACCATCCTAAACAGAAAACCTACTCAGGTTCTGTGGTTTGTGCACATTTTCTGAAAACATTTGGCTTTTTCAATCACTTTGACTCCTTAGCCTCTGAGTCTTTCCTCCACATCTCCCCCTTCTTCCTTCCCTGTGCTGAGCCTTTATGATCTGGCTAGAAAGCTCAGGTGTCAACACACCATTATGTGAGCATTATTACAAAAAGACTTCAGCTGCACCTACATATTGAGAGCCAGGAGAAAATGCTTTGATTAAGTAGGTGTTGTGTGCTTCCACAATAAAGTGCTCACCCTCTACACAGCTGCGATAATTATTTTTATTTATCCAGCTGGCTAATGTTGACCTTAAGGGGCAGACACATGACATTGTAATGCTGTTAAAGTGTCTTCACTAACTAGATAAGTACGGTGTTTTTCTTTCTCAGCAGCACAGTTGGATGAGGGCAGTCATTAAGCTACATGGGCTTGTAGGTCTGGCATGACAGTGCATTTATCAGCCAGACCGATTCACATTATCAGTGCTTGTTTGTGACACTTCACACTTAAGCCTTCATAAAATTTACCCAGATTACATTGTGTACATTTTACCCAAGTTTTGGGAATTCTGAAGGTACACAGGGTTTGTGGATTCCCCTGGAGGGAACTGAAAACATAGCCAACATGTGGCAACATGTGTGATTTTCTTGTAAAACGTGCTGCAAAAAAAAGCATATGTTGTTTTGTAAACATTGCACCAAGAAAGGGTTTGTTGTGCAAAGATCACATCTCCCCAGCTTTCATGAAGCAGCAAATTTGTAAATAAAAATCATACTTTTTGCATTTTTCTCTATATTTTGTGGTTTTTACCTACTCACAGTTTGTGGGGAAACAGGTGTGAAACCCATGGGTGTGCCTTCCAAGCTATGTTTTGAAAAATCGATCAAATTTCCAAATTCAGCAAGAGGTCATTCATGTAGATTGCTGATGGTTTTCTCAAATAAAATAATAGTTAAAATAAAAGAATATTAAAATAAATAAGAAGGAAAAAAAGCAATAGGGGACAAAGGTTTCATCTGTAATATTTTTGCCATGATGGCTGATTTACAAAACTAATGCACAGTGTTATGTCCGTTAGTTCCTTTTGGTTGTAGGAATATATAAAGTATGTTGTTTTTCCTAAAACAGGTGGTACCCAATGGCAAAATCGTAGCTGCAGCTCAGAATGGTATCTCATTGTGTACATACTAAACATTTAATCATACAGTAAAATCTAATATATATGAATACATTTAAAATGGGTAGAAAGAAACCTAGGCATTTTTAAATGTGTCCAGTTTACTGAGTTTAGGAATATTGGTTATTTATCCAACTCTGAATTTGGGATTACCCATTCTATCATGTGATTCAGAGAGCATTTTGCAAAATGTCTAATTAATTTTCACATTGGATTACATTATAATGCAAACAAAGGTGAGAAATTCAATAGATAAGAACAAAATGAAGTGACCTCAAACCACAGTAAGTTGAGGAAGAAAGTACCTTTATTACCGTTTGTCTCCACAGCTTTCAGGGAAATACATCAACAGCCCTGGGAGCTTCAAGTGTAAACATTCTATCACCAAGGAGGTGACAGAACACTAGAATGACATATTAGAACAGCTTGACATTACTAGCTTAACATTACTACAATATCTTCTTTCCTCATAAATAAAGAAAAAAATAAAAAAAAAACAGAGAAGAAAATAAGGAAAAAAACATACTTAATGGAAATGAAGCAATTAGACAAAAAGTACAATGAAATAGCATAAAAATTGCAGTTATAAGACATAAAGCACAATAACATTGCATATCATAAAATGCATTACATATCCTACGAAATATGGAATAGAAAGCACTCAATAAACTGAAGACACAATAAAAATAAAAAGAGAGAAGCATTACATATCCAAACGTTTGGGAGGAACCCTCTTCCGACTACTTCTCTGCAAAGGTGGAACAGATGTTCCAGGAGAAGAAGAGAACCCTTTATTCTTATCAGAACCAGTACCTCGATGATCTGATTTATTGGAAGAAAAAACAAGAGTAGATTCTAATCCCATTTTCCGTGCAACTTTATCAGGAAGTTTATAAATTCTTGAAATGTTTCACCAATTCTTTCCATTGACTCTGACAGCATACCATGAGATAGAATCTACACAAGCAGGTGGACTGAATTTAGACATGCGTTTGGATACATTGTGAGGGATCCTGATTTTTACCCAATCTCCCACCTTGATTTTATGTAACCAAACTTTTTGTAGGAACTTGCTTCTGAAGAAAGAAGACTATTCTTGTTATTCACACCACTAGAACCGGGCAAGGAAATCTCACCACTAGCTCTCATATTGGATGTAAATGTAGACATTTTAGAAAATAAACCCCACTGTCTTATCCATGCAGGACACATACTAAAAGTGGCTACTCTCCCTTCGCAACAATTCAAAAGGACTTTTCCCCAAATCTGTACAAGGAGTGGTTTGGTGAGCCCATAACATGCTTTGCACAGCCTCTTTTACCCCAACTTCGCTAGATACAGCCCACTGTACAAACTCAACCAAAATACGGTTCATGCGCTCAATAAAACCGTTTCCTTGAGGATGATAGAGTGCAACATGACGGTGAACAATACCTGATTGACCTAAAAAATTGACAACTCCTTCTAAACAAACTGGACCCCGTTGTCTGACACTAGTTCTTTGGGAAATCCCTCTCTGGCAAAAAGACTCTGTGGAAAAAGGTAGGGCCGATGACCTTTTTCAGAGTTGCCCGGCGTTAACCGCCTCTATACCCGCTCAAGTTACCAAATAAAGAGGCAGGCGCTGGAGACTGGAAGGCAGGAAACAGAAGTTTTATTCCGACGGAGCAGAACACATCAAATCAGACAACAGGGTATCTTCTCGAGGTGCTCTAACCGCATCTCTGAGGCCTGGCCTCTTATACACAGGTTTACGATCTTTATTGCATGTCACACATTCTTGTAATGCTTTGAAGTATGAAAGGACATCCTCAGAATCCCAGCTTCAGGCCCGTTCCCACACACATTTACAGTTGAAGTCCCCACCCCGGTCACAACAGGTGAGGATTGTCGCACAGCTGGACATTCCGCCGATTCACGGAATGTATGAGGTTGATCGGATCTCATAGGGTGGGGGGCTTTGATCAACTCGAGGATCCTTTGATGGGGGAAGCTTCCTACTGTACAGGGGGGGGGGTAATAAATAGTATCCGCAGGGCCAGGTGGTGGCCTGGGAACGAGTAAGACAAACGGGCACACAGGAAAAGGGGG
Organism: Lissotriton vulgaris; assembly: GCF_964263255.1. Classification (NCBI taxonomy): domain Eukaryota; kingdom Metazoa; phylum Chordata; class Amphibia; order Caudata; family Salamandridae; genus Lissotriton; species Lissotriton vulgaris. The sequence goes on along the minus strand of NC_141694.1, from coordinate 1,387,106,810 downwards.
TTTTATCAAAGGACCCGGGACCATGAAAGGAATGAAGGGAGGTGTCGCGCTGGGAACAGGATGGGGTTCTGAGGCAGAGCTGCGCTGAAGAGGGGTTTATGACCCAAGGCATGTGAGAGCGGGGGCTGTCAGCGTGTGGGGGATGCTTGCGAGGTCAGGAGAGAGAGAGAGAGAGACGCGCTGGCTATCAGCGATGGGCAGAGAGGCCATGGTACTCAAAATGGCTGCCGCTTACGCACACGAACGGGCTCGAAAAGGGGGCAAGATGGCGCCGATAATGTTGACGCTGCAGCCTAAGTTTTAACAGTCCTCCCTTTTCAACATATCTAGCCAGCTTGTCTACTTAATGTCGATCTTCATTAAATTCCTAACCTCGACATCATATAATGCTCCCATGCGTTCATTTCCAAAGCCCACAGTCTTAGGGCAAATACAATTCGTACATAATGAACACAGAGGCGGCAGGCATTGAATTCCTAAGCATAATCCACATATTACAACTACAGGAATCAGGATAATGGTAAACAGTCTCCAGCCCCAGTTCTTAACAGTACTTCAGAACCATCCACCAAGCGACCATTCTTCCTGCTCCTGATGGACTTCTGAAGAGAGTCTGTGGAGGTGTTCGATGGCCTTGTACACTGAGGGTGAATTGTCCGGAATATATGTACAGCAGCTGGACCCAATAATGCGGCATGCTCCACCACGGTCCGCAAGAACTACATCTAGAACAAGGCGGTTCTGGAGAGCCACCAGGCGGACCGCTTGAAGCTCGGCTGTGTTGTTTGCAAGGATACCAGCTGTGATGTTCATTGTTGTCTCGACTGCCTGAGTCAGATGTCGGATGGCACGGCTGTTTGCCATCGGGCCCCAGAGTGGAACAAGTCCCTTCATAGCGTCGAGGAACTGTGCTCCTGTTGAGTCGGCTTGTTCAATGTCCTTGGCTCGCTTTTGTCTATGGTGATTTGCTGGGGATACATAGGTCGGAGGAAGGATGAAGGAGATGAAACACGTGCCCCCCCAGCCTTTGGGGAGCCAGGTGTAAGCCTTTGTACCGCAAACGAAGTACATGTTTGGAGAGGATACAAAGGAAGGTGGATCGGTAGAGTCCAAAGTTCTGGTGAAACGGCAAGCACTGCGGCCTACCAGCTGTGTCCCAAGCCCTTCTATGCACATGTGGCCTGTGACGTTGATGACAGATAGAGCCACAGTCAGAGTGGCAGCCGTTCGTTTCCGTAGGTAGGAGAAGGTGGGTCTGGTTGGATTGTTGAACACCTGCATCTCAATTCGTTCTTTAGCAGGGATGTCCATGTGGATAGAGTCGTTGGAGGTCTGCGGGCAGAAATGTGTCTTTGTTTTGTTTCGCCAGACCTCATGAAAGAAATGCGTCATGGTTTTGCTGGAGGTGGCATTGTCCTTATAGCTTTCTTGCAGGAGGATTAGCCAAGCAAGGCAGGAGCCATGAATTGAGAAGGGTGAAGGGATGAAAGGTATCGAATGTCCAGTGGCGTGGGGTAGCAACCCACAGATCCAGCAGTTGGTGGCATTGGTGGCGAGATTGTGCTGGTGCAGTAGCTGCACAAAGGAGTTGTTCCAGAACTCCTTTCGCCTTTCTCTGAGTTGAGGAGAGAGCGAGATCAAATAATGTTCCTTCATGGTAGTAGGCTGCGCAGTGGTTAGCAATATCTGATGAGCAGGTGTGCTTTCCTCCAAGATCCAGAAGGAAGTCATGAGGAGAAGGCAAAAGAGGAAGACAATGAAGAAAGCGATTGTCTTTGATTTGTGCATATTGTCAGTCTTTGGGTTCCTGTAGTGGGTATTTCCAGTTGCTTCCATCATCTTCCTATTTGGCGCTTCCATCATCTTCTTATCTGGCGCTTCCATCATCTTCAAGGTGCTTGGTAGCGGGCAGAACCACAGACTTCGTTTAGCTTCTCTCCGGGTAACCCTTGGTGGTGTTTAGGTCACCGTTCTGAGATTTAACTTAGTCCGTGGTCTACTTAGCCGAAGCTCCCTCCTTTCGATGCAGGAAATACCCTTCTCTGGATGGCACAGTGGGATCAGAGAATTTTGCAAGTTCAAGTGCCTCTGTATCAGGATAGCAGTTCAGTGATGGTCGATCCTTGTTCAGGAGCTCTTCCTGGTCGTCGATGTTTTCTGTTGTGGCCAGGGTCGAGGAGACCTTCTTGCAGTGGTGTGCGTGCAGCCAGTGCCGTTTCCCCTCCACTCGAAGCGCCGTCCGGGTGGTGATCAGTACTTGCCAGGGGCCCGTCCACCGGGGTTCCAAACTCTTCGCCCGTTGAAAATTCCGGACTAACACATAGTCCCCCGGTTGGATGTCGTGGCCCGGACCCCTGGAAGCATTGGAGATGGCCTGCTGCACCTGCTGATGAATGACAGACAGAGTTTCAGTCAACTTATACAAATAATCAGACATTAAGACGTCCGGGACGTCATGAATGGAGGTCGGTTTTGGTGCAGACCAGACGCTCATGGGTCGGCCGAAAACGACCTCGTAAGGTGTCAAGTGGTGTTTGGTGGGGGTGGAACGCATCGATAGCAATGCCAGTGGGAGAGCGTCTGGCCATTTCAGTCCTGTGGTAGCCACTATCTTGGCAAGTTTTAGCTTTAGTGTGGCATTGTGTCGCTCGACAAGTCCAGCAGACTGGGGGTGGAAGACTGCGTGGAACTTTTGCTTGATACCCAGCCCCTTTAAGATGAGCTGGATGACTTCGGCTATGAAGTGGGGGCCATTGTCGCTCCATAAAATTCGACAAAGGCCGTAGCGAGGGAAGAATTCTTTTAACAGTACTTTTGCAGTGGCCATAGCAGTGTTATCACGGGTTGGGTATGCTTCCACCCACTTGCTAAATGCACACACCACTACAAGCACATATTTCAGGCCTTGGCATCTGTCTAGTTGGATGTAGTCCATCTGTAGGACCTCAAATGGGTGATTGGGAACCCCAAACCCTCCCCGGGGTACCACAGTTCCTTTCCCAGGGTTATGCTGCAGGCATATCAAGCATTGTTGAACCAGACGTTTGGCGGAGTCTGTGATTTTGTCATTGTGCCAAACTCTGGAGACAAGTTCAATCATGGGGGCTGATCCTATGTGAGCAGGGGAGTGTGCCATAGTCAGTATGGGAATCAGGTATGAGTCAGGTAGCAACCATTTGTTCGTGTCTTTTGTCCGCCAGCAGCCTTCATCGTCTTTTAATCCCACCCGTGCCCATTCAGTCAATTTGTGTTGTGTGCTAGCCATTTGAATGTCCCTAATAGTGTCCCTAGCGTCGGTCCATTTCTCTGCTTGTGACCTGGTCACGTACATGCGTGTCGTCGTCCTATTTTCAGCTGTGGCTCGAGCAGTGATGTCGGCTAGTGCATTTCCCTGTCCAATAATGTCTGTCACTTTCGTGTGTGCCTGGCATTTGATAACAGCAAGTCTTTTGGGGAGAAGGACAGCTTCAATCAGGGCGGAGACTAAATCTCCATGTAAGATGGGAGTGCCGTGTGAGGTCAAGAATCCTCTTTCCTTCCAAAGGAGCCCAAAATGGTGAACCACCCCGAAGGCATACTGGCTATCGGTGTATATGTTCGCTGTGGTTCCTGCTGCTAGGATGCATGCCCGTGTCAGGGCAATCAGTTCCGCTGCCTGTGCAGATCGTTGTGTAATGCGGGCTGTCTCGACTACAGTTCGAGCCGTGGTGACTGTATAGGCAGCTGAAGTGGTGCCATCGGGGAGTTTGATGCAAGAGCCGTCCACCCACAGCTCTCCGTCAGGGTCAGGAAAAGCTGTGTCTCTGAGGTCAACCCTACTTCTAGTCTGTTCGTCCGTGAGGGTCACACAGTCGTGTACAGGGGGCACATTGGGATCGTTCTCTGGTAGGGGTAACAAAGTTCCCGGGTTCAGTGTGGTGCATCTTTTCAGGGTGATATGGGGTGCAAGCAGAGTCAGTTCGTATCCAGTCAGTCGTGCAGTCGTCAGGTGTTGCGTCTTAGTTTGGTTCAGGAGGGTGTCAACTGCATGGGGTACTAGTACCGTGAGGGAATTCGAGAGCACGATCCCCTCACTCTGTCGGATAGAGATAGCAGCGGCAGCTACAGCTCGAAGGCAGGCAGGCAAGGCTCTGGCTACGGGGTCAAGAGTGGCAGAGAAGTAAGCGCACGGTCTTTGCTTTGGGCCAATGGACTGGGTCAGGACAGATAAAGCACACCCCTCCCTTTCGTGAGTGTAGAGGGAGAAGGGCTTTGTGTAATCGGGGGTACCTAGGACAGGGGCCGAACAAAGGGCATCTCGTAGTTCCATGAAGGAGGATTGGCATTCAGTGGTCCAAGGGAGGGGGAAAGGGACATCTTTAGCTAGCAGAGAAAGCAGCGGTTTCACAATGAGGCTGAAGTTTGGTAACCACTGTCGGCAGAAGGAGGTGAGGCCTAGTAGGGAGCGGACCTGTTTCTGAGTCTTAGGGACAGGGGTGTCAAGAATGGTTTGGATCCGGTCGGGAGTAAGTTTCCTTCCGTCTTTGGACAGGAGGTGGCCTAAGTAAGTGACCTGGGGTTGGCAGAATTGCAACTTCTTTTTGGAGACCTTGTGGCCATTTTCCGCAAGGAAGTGCAGGAGTTGAATGGTGGCTGTGACTGCTAGTGGAGTGGTGTCGGCCACCAAAAGGATGTCATCGACGTATTGTACTAACACCACTCCATCGGGTAACTGGACCTGATCCAGCTGTCTCTTGAGGGCCTGACTGTAGATACTGGGGCTTTCTGTGTAGCCTTGGGGTGCTCGGCAGAACCTATATGAGCAGGCCTTTAGAGTGAAGCCGAAGAGATATCGGCTGTCTGGGTGGATGGGGATAGAGAAAAATGCGTTTTTGAGGTCAATGACAGTGAAGGTGGCGGCAGTAGAAGGAATCAAAGTCAGGATAGTGGTGATGTCTGAGACCACGGGGTACTGGGGTACAACCACTTTGTTGATCTCTCGAAGGTCAATGATGAAGCGGTATGCTTTCTCATCTGCCTCTCCTTGTTTCTTGATGATGGGCAAGATAGGGCTGTTGCAAACGTTGCTAACCACTTCCTCTACCACTCCTGCGTCTATCAATGACTGAATAATCTTTACCAATGCCTTCTCGCCCTCGGGCGATATCCGATATTGTGGAAGTTTTGGGAGTATTGCGTCCGGTCGGACAGTAATGTGCACTGGGTCAATCATCATGCGCCCTACGTCCGAATCTGTCTTGGCCCACAGATACGGAGGCAGAGTGTCAAGCAGGGACGTGTCAGCGTCATTGATAGAAAACATGCGTCGGGAAGGGCTATGTCTAAGCAGAATGGGGTTGTCGTACAGGAAAACTCGAACTCCGTCTTGAGAACATCTAATAGTCGCTCGGAAATGCTTCAGTAAGTCAAGTCCCATAATGGCGTCAGGAGTATTGGCAGAAAGCAAAAACGTCGTGTCAGTGGTATTGTTCTCTAAGTCGAAGGGGATCGGAGTGGACAAAGGGTTAGTGGAGGGCGTTCCATCGAAACCTATCGATGTCACAAGTGAGCCAGACAAGGGTGCCCTTGGAATCAGTCGTTTAGATAACGCACTACGTGTTGCGCCAGTGTCTACCAGAAATGGAGACTTTGTACCCAGGACCTTAGCAGTGACATAAGGGCCTTGCTGATCCACATAGAGCTCGACTGGATCCCTCCCTTGCCCTTGGCAGTCCTATGCGAAGTTGTGGGCATTGTCGCAGTCAGACTGCTGGTATTGGTTCTGTTTGGGTCGGTCAAATGTATTTGGTCTGTTTGATCTATCGTTAGTCGTGTCATTTGTGGGCCCCCGTTGCTGTCCTCTATTTCTCAGTCCACCCGCTACGTCCTTGGGGTCCCTATTTCTGTTCATCTCCAAAAGAACCGGGCACTGGGATTTCCAATGGCCGAATCCTTTACAGAAGGCGCACTGATCCTCTCTAATGTCTGTACGTCCAATGTGGGGTGTCGGGGTGCGGTCTTTAGGAGGTGCGTTCTTAGGGACATTTGTCTGATAGTTTCCTTTGTATTGCTCTCGTCCTATAGTCACCCCTTGCAATTGTGCAATCATCACCCTTTCTTTTAAGTCTTTCTTCTTTTTCTCTGTTGCCCTGTCATTTTCATTTTTCTGGTGTTCGTAATATTGGGCGATCTGAAGGATAGCCGCAGGTTTGGAGGCCGCCCAACTACTCTCGCTGGCCTGTAGTTTCTGGGAGACCTCCGGTGACAAACCCTTAACATAATTCTGGACAAACAGATGGTGTCCGGTTGCAGTGGTCATGTCCTGGCCGCTGTAATCGGAGAACACCGTTTCAAACCGGGAGAAGTAGTCTGATACGTCCTCCAGGGGTTTCTGACGGCAAGCTGTTACTATCGACCAGTCCACTTTCTTTTCTGGAATCAGGGTTTTCAGTTTCTGTACGATTTTATCTGGGAGGTCTAAAATGGGTTTCAAAGGCTTCTGTCCAGGTTCTCGTTGCCTATCTATGCCATCGAGTTGTGACCAGGTATGTCCGAACAGCTCAAGGTGGTCGACTTTCCGGATTTGCTTCCACACATCAGCTGGCAGACATAACCCGAAAAACAAGACAGCCAGGGTCATAATCGTTGAACCTAGGGCTGTACCCAATTCAGTATAGAAGGCAGTGGGGTTTTTACGTAAATCAGGCAGAGATTTCTGAAATGTCAGAATATCTTGCCGATCCCATGGCTGGTAAACCCAGTTGTACACAACCCTCCCTCTTGCATCTTGGTCGTTGACGTCATCGTGAGTTCCTAGACCTCGTGGAGGAACCCAGTAAGGGGCAGCCTCTCTTATTGGCATCATGGTGCTAGCTCGCTCAGTTTGTGGTTCGGTTGCTACAGGTGTCGTGGGTTTAGCTTCCGATTCCTGTTCAGTGAGGTGGTGGAAAACCTCAAGCGTACGCGTAAGGAGGTCCGTCACGTCACACTCGCCCTCATCCCCGATATCGACCTTCCTATACAGAGTCGTAAGGCTCTCGGGACCTTTGTCTCGATATCGGTCCTCGTACGCATTCAAGACATGGTAATAATAATAATAATAATAATAAGCATTTATTAAGCGCCTGGCTGCACAAGACTGTGTGTCCCCGCGCTGACTGCAAATGCCAACCCGTCAAAAAGAGCAAGAACTTAGGGAGCTAAGGTTTAGTATCTGGGAAATAGGTGAGTTTTAAGTTTAGCTCTAAAACTCATTTCAGATGGCTCCATACGCAGGTGGATGGGCAGAGCATTCCAGAGTTTGCTGGCTAGGTAGCGGAAGGATTTTCCGCCCATCCTAGCTTTTGTGATGCGAGGGATTTTAAATAGCATCCTGCCCGACGATCTTAGGTCTCTGATCGGCCTATGGATGGTAATAAGATCTCTCAAATAGCCAGGACCTTTGTTTTGGGCAATACGGTGTGCATAGCAGAGAGTTTTGAATATAATTCTCTCTTTGATTGGGAGCCAGTGAAGCTTGGCAAGCGCATGTTTAGTAGATGATCTTCGAGGGAGACCAAGCACCAGACGTGCTGCTGAATTCTGAATGCATTGTAACTGGTGCAGCCCCTTTTGATTTACACCGAGTAGGAGAACATTGCCATAGTCCAGGTGAGGGGATATTAATGCATGGACAATGGTTTTTCTCGCTTCGGTCGGCAGAAGATCAAGTACTTTACGGAGTACCTTTAAGGTGCCATAGCATTTGTTAGTAACTTTGTTCACCTGGGCTTTGCCAGAGAGGTCGGCGTCAAGCATGACTCCGAGGTTTTTCGCTGTCTCCACAGGCAGCGGTAGTTCTCCTAGCTCGCTCGGCCACCAAGCTTGTGACCAAACAGAGGCATTTTTCCCTACTATCAATACCTCAGTTTTATCTCCGTTTAAACGGAGACAGTTGGTGTTCATCCATGTCGCTATTGATAGCATACAGTTAGAGAAGTTGGCAGCTGAGTCTCTGTTATCTGGCGTTATTTTAAAACCAACTGGGTGTCGTCAGCGTAACTGACTGATGGTAACACAGTCGTACGGCAAAATGTCGTCTGTGGCTCCCTGTATACGTGTTGAACATGTCCGTGACGTGCTCTTCACTTTCTTTTCTTTCTACCAATGTTCTCACTACCTTGTCAATCCCTGCTCGCTCATCCTTGCTTAATCTGTTCGTTCTTATGGAATCTGCCTTTCGGGTCTCTGGGTTATCTAACACTGTCGCTTGTGCTGTATCTAATACAAGGGGTTCGGCCGGCACAGAGGCCACGGGGGCCGAAGCTCTGGTACTACTCTTGTCTGTGCTTGGGGGTGGTGGGTGCTGTGCTAAGGGTTGGGAAGGGGCATATGGAGGGGGCATGTAGATGATCGGAGGACCTAACAAAAGATCATCGTTGGCTCGCTGTTTCAAGGGCAATTCAGGATAGAGCATAGAGGGCGTTCTAACTGGACACTGGCTTGATGTTTCTACCTCTAGTTTCTGTTTGGCTTCCTCTCTTTCCTTAATCTCTTCTTCTAGTTTCTTAGCAGCTAGGTGGGCTGCCTTTCGCAGCTCTTTTCCCAACCTACTCTCATTTCTCTTTTTACGCTGTTCGGTTTCTTTGCGCCACATGCCGAGACTATCAAGCATAGTGTTTACCAAGGGCTGTTTCTAGCGCGCTTATTTTATCTTCATCGAAGGATCCTATCAGTGGCCACTGACTTTCTCGATCCTTTTTCGTATATTTATGCCACAGCTTGCTATAAGCTATAGCGATCAATCCATGCTTCATGAACATGTCCTTATTAGGGCTGCCTTCCAGTGGAGCCGGATGGTTCATCTCTAATAAGCGGTCCGGGCTAAACAGGCTACCAATCAGTGGGGAGAAGACAGGCATGACGGATTACAACGGGGACAAAAGTCTGCACTACCTATCTTATCACTGCGTGCAAAGACTAGACAGAATATTTCTATTCTTCGTTGTTTACAGGCGGTGAATACCTCAAATGAACCAATATCGAACAGTCAATGTTCGGTCAATCAAACAATCAATGGGGAGAATAAGTTGGCACGACGGGTTACAACGGGGACAAAAGTCTGCGTTACCTACCCTTTCACTACCTGCAAAGAGAGAACCTGTTCTTCCCTGTTTGCAGACAGAGAATCTCCAGAAAACAATCCACGAACAATAGTTCGGGCCAAACAATCAATCAGTGGGGGAGGAAGATAGGCACGACGGATTACAACGGGGACAAAAGTCTGCGTTACCTATCCTTCACTGCTTGCAAAGAGAGAGCCTGTTGTTTCTCCGTTTGCAGACAGTGAATCTCCAAACAAATCAACAAAAGAGTAATACTAGTATTTTCCAAACAATCAAACAATCATTTCGCAATTCGTTGTGTTTACACGACCTTACCCGGACCGCATGGACAGTTTCTGGTCTTCCGAATCCAGCGCCTGATCGTCCTCTATTCTTCGTGATCTTCGCGGCACTCCTGATGGTTCCCAGTCAGGACCGTAGATCACTCGAGAGAGGTCTGTTCGGAATCAGTGAAGTTCGGATGATCGGCTGTCAGGCGAGGGTCTATCGGACAGGAGCTCTCCCGATCGTTGCAGTCGTTCACTCTGTCGTCGGGACCTCTCCCACTGGATCCACGAGTCGCTGATGGGCCCCACGTTTGGGACGCCAATTGTGGAAAAAGGTAGGGCCGATGACCTTTTTCAGAGTTGCCCGGCGTTAACCGCCTCTATACCCGCTCAAGTTACCAAATAAAGAGGCAGGCGCTGGAGACTGGAAGGCAGGAAACAGAAGTTTTATTCCGACGGAGCAGAACACATCAAATCAGACAACAGGGTATCTTCTCGAGGTGCTCTAACCGCATCTCTGAGGCCTGGCCTCTTATACACAGGTTTACGATCTTTATTGCATGTCACACATTCTTGTAATGCTTTGAAGTATGAAAGGACATCCTCGGAATCCCAGCTTCAGGCCCGTTCCCACACACATTTACAGTTGAAGTCCCCACCCCGGTCACAACAGGTGAGGATTGTCGCACAGCTGGACATTCCGCCGATTCACGGAATGTATGAGGTTGATCGGATCTCATAGGGTGGGGGGCTTTGATCAACTCGAGGATCCTTTGATGGGGGAAGCTTCCTACTGTACAGGGGGGGGGGTAATAAATAGTATCCGCAGGGCCAGGTGGTGGCCTGGGAACGAGTAAGACAAACGGGCACACAGGAAAAGGGGGTTTTATCAAAGGACCCGGGACCATGAAAGGAATGAAGGGAGGTGTCGCGCTGGGAACAGGATGGGGTTCCGAGGCAGAGCTGCGCTGAAGAGGGGTTTATGACCCAAGGCATGTGAGAGCGGGGGCTGTCAGCGTGTGGGGGATGCTTGCGAGGTCAGGAGAGAGAGAGAGAGAGACGCGCTGGCTATCAGCGATGGGCAGAGAGGCCATGGTACTCAAAATGGCTGCCGCTTACGCGCACGAACGGGCTCGAAAAGGGGGCAAGATGGCGCCGATAATGTTGACGCTGCAGCCTAAGTTTTAACAACTCTCCAAAAACCTAATGACTTCATGTGTGTTGGGATCAACCATAAAATGCATCTCCCACCATTTGCTGTAATAATCAGCAATGACCAACGCAAACTTATACTTATTTGATAATGCATTGAAAGGCCAATAAAATCTAAGGCAAACTTCATCCATGGACCAGATGGTAACTCAACCTTCACTTTAGGAGGGGTAACAGTTTTGATCACTTTGTCACTCGAACAACAAGTGATACAATTTTCAATCACATTCTCGATTTGACGATCCATTGAAGGCCACCAATATATTGCTCGAATTCTGCGTTTGGTACAAGTTTGTCCAAGGTGACCCTCGTGAGAATATCACGGTGGCAGGGAGGAAAGCCAGAAGAAACAGTGCTTCGGTACCTCGTAAGTAATGATGTCCAAAACTTGTCTCGTGCAAGTGTATCAAAATTGGGAAAATCGGTAGTTTCTTCAATGTCAGCTGGGACACTTTGTCCCATCGGCGATTACCCGACCAAATGCACTTCTGAGAATTATACTGTAATTTTTTTTCATTTTTTTAAAATCCAGCAACTATATCCCTGGTGTCTAAATAAAAGCATGTTGGAGAGATCTGTGTGGGAGGTGGTGTTAATTAGTGGCAGTTAGTGTTTTTTGTGGCTGGGTGTATGTGAAGGGATGGATGATGATGATGATGATGATTAATTGTTAAGGTTAGGTCTTATTTTATTGATTTTGTCCATGAGGAAAATGTTAATAGCATTGTATATGTTGGCTGACGGCAAGATACTGGGTTGTGGGATGGGACTGCTTGACAACATAAAAGAGGTCTATGCTTCTATTGATTGCTTTATTGATGATGGTGTTGTAGTAAGTGACTTTAGTGGCATTGATCATGGTATGATGTTTGGGGCAGAGTGATTTTCAGAGGGATAATCTGCTTGATATTTTGATCTTCGTCATTCTTCCACCTCTCTTTGTACAGAACTCCTTTTTTGAGAATTTTTTTATTGTAACACGGTGCGGGCGGATTAGGCTTGAAGGTGCAAGTTTTCAGAGGAGAATATCATTCTATGGAAGTTTTCACAGTGGTGTAGATGTTGATAATGGTGTACTCATCTATTGAGTGCTGGAAGTGTCTGTGTGGATTCATTATATCTTCTTGGAATTATTCTAGATCATGGGTACTCCTAAACTTTCTCTCTTTGGGCCACATTTACAATGCGGTTTGTGGCAGAGGGCTGCACCGGTGGGGTGAGTGGGGGTGGGGCTAGAGCAACAAAAACAAACTGTGACCATGAGGTTGAACACAAGTCCCTGTGGCAGGCTCATCTGACACTCTCTCTCTCTCTCTCTCTATCTCTATATCTCTTTTCGCTATCTCTCTCTCACTATCTCTCTCTCTCTCTCTCTCTCTATATATATATATATATATAAATATATATATATATATATATATATATAACTCTCTCTGTCTCTGTCTCTCTCTGTCTTAATGTCTCTGCCTCTATCTGTCTCTCTCTGTCTCTATCTATCTCTGTCTCTATCTGTCTCTGTCTCTCTCTCTCTGTCTCTCCCTCTCTCTGTCTGTCTCTATCTGTCTCTATCTCTCTGTGTCTATATCTGTCTCTCTGTCTGTCTCTATCTGTCTCTGTCTCTCTCTCTCTCTGTCTGTCTCTGTCTCTGTCTCTGTCTCTATCTGTCTGTCTCTGTCTCTATCTGTCTTCGTCTCTATCTGTCTCTGTCTCCATTGGTCTCTGTCCCTATCTGTCTCTGCCTCTATCTGTATTTGACTCTATCTGTCTCTGTCTCTGTCTGTGTCTGTCTGTCTCTACCTGTCTTTATCTGTGTCTGTGTCTGTCTCTGTCTCTATCTGTCTCTCTCTCTCTCTCTCTCTCTCTCTCTCTCTCTCTCTCTCTCTCTCTCTCTCTCTCTGTGTCTCTCAGTCTGTCTCTATCTGTCTCTACCTCTCTCTCTCTCTGTGTCTCTCTCTCTGTCTGTCTCTGTCTCTCTGTCTGTCTGTCTGTCTGTCTCTCTGTCTGCCTCTGTCTCTATCTGTCTATCTGTGTTTACTGCTGGCCTCACTAGAAACGTAGACACGGCAAGGCAAGGTCTGCGGGCTGCCAATGAAGGCCTGCCGGGCCGCTGGTGGCCCGCGGGCCGTACTTTGAGTACCATGGTTCTAGATAGATAGCCTGGTTGGAACTGAAGGTAATTTCTCCTTTTTCAGCTGCCTTTCATGTGGGGGAGCGGCATAAAGGGTCAGAGAGATGATGAGTCCAACCCAGGGGTAATGGGGGCTGGTAGTGGATATTGGGGATGCTGAGAGTGTGAGGTGCAACGTGTTACTTTTGGACTGAGTTTGGTCGGTGACATGATGTTTTATTTCTATGGTGTTGAGTAGAGAGTTGAAACCTTTCTTCGTGGTTTTGGTGCTGCAATAGCCAGGGACATTGATGTCTCTGAGTTGATGACACACAGCTGGTGGTGTCCCCAACACAAGCTCACAATAAGCCAGCCATCAATTTCTCGGCGTGCCTACAAGAACTGGCGTCCTGGATGGCTAATAACTGCCTGAAACTTAATGGCAACAAAACAGAAATACTAGTGATAGGCAAAACACCCTCAATCTGTTCCTCAGCATGGTGGCCTCAGACGTTGAGACCAACCAGCCCCCATAGTGATCAGGTAAAGAACCTAGGAATGAGGTTGGATACCAAACTATCCTTCGAGATTCACACCAGACGGGTGGCTGGAAAATGTTTTGGGGTTCTGCGAGGACTCCGGAAGACCCTAGATATACTTCCTGTTACAGCGAGGAAAACTATTGTCCTCGCTCTGGTGACGTCACGCTTGGACTATGGGAACGCCCTCTACTTAGGAGCGAGTATCAAATGTGTACAGAGACTCCAATGTATTCAGAATGCTGCGGCTCATCTCGTTCTAATGCCACTGAGGAGAGCTCCCTCTAACAAGTCCCTAGCTTCCCTTCACTGGCTTCCGGTTAGAGAACAAATTCTTTTTAAAGCTCTGTGTGTCAGCCACTGCATCCTACAGAGAAAAGGGCCCACCTATCTGCATGACCTACTTACCCTATACGCTCCGACCAGCCGATTGAAATCAAGTGGGACGGGGCAGGTTAGCATTCCAACCATCAGAAGAGCAAGGATGGGTCCTTCTGCTTTTTAGCAGCCAAACACTGGAAGAAACTCCCCACGGGGCTCTGGCTGGAGTCTTCATAGACAATTTTGTCGGAAAAAGCTTAAAACCTGGCCCTCTCCATCTTTATGCCCCTGTCTAATTTTTCTTTGTTCTCACTCTACTGCCCGGAACTTGGTCTTTTCTGCCGCAGCGCAGTGACACACTACCTAGTGTAGGCATGCGCATGATAAACTTGTTTATTATTATTATTATTATTATTATTATTATTATTATTATTATTATTATTATTATTATTATTATGGTGGGAGTTTTGAATGGAATTAGAGGTGATGAGGTCTGACATTTCTTCTATGAAGTCCTTATGGGTTCCAAGTGGTCTCAAAATGAGATGAAAGGAGGCTGTTTTGTGGACTGAGAGAAGAAAGTGACAAGAAAGGTAGTCATATTCAGGGATGCAACACAGGCCCCGCATCCCCCGCGGTGCGAGGAGCCACCCAGCTGCAGGTGGCCCCCTCAGCACAGTACTCAGGTCTGAGCGATCCAGATAAAATCCAGAGCGGGGGGCCCCCTCCGTGTGCATTGCAGGGGGGCCCCTTAAACTTTTGCTACGCCACTCGTCATATTGAAGATGGTGCAGGTCCATGTTGACTTGTGTATGAATGCAAGCCTCCCTCCATTTGTGCAAGTGTTTTGTATGTTTTAAATGTTGTATTCACAAGGGAGGGAGATGTTAATAATGTATGTGGAGGAGGGTGTGTTCCAGGTTTCTGCGATGAAAAGAACATCTAGGTTGTGCTTTAACTTCATAGAAAGGAAAACCAGGCATTGTGGATACTCAAATGCTAAAAGCATCACATAGTATTAGAGAGGTGCCCTGAAAGAGCTCTATACTAAATATGTTTCTAAACATATTCGCAAAGCCACTTTTGAGTACTAAAGTTGTGTTCCTGTAGGACTATTATATGCACTGAACAAAGTCAAGCGCACACACCCAGTGTTTGTGATATGAGTAATCACAGTATGTTGGTAAGGATAAACTCGCACACAAGTGTTCTTTCTGTGTGTTTTTATTGGGTTGGTGGAAGGTCCTCCTATTATAGGAGACCAAAAGGAGCAAGAAACCAGCCGACACGTGTTTCGTCAGATCGGGTGTTAACCCGTGACTCTTCAGGGCTGAGTACAAGTAGAAAGACGCTGTATCGGGGGAACGGTGATAATTCCAACCCGGTCCTGGCCGGATGTTTTGATCAAAAGCGTCAACACCAAAAGGTGCGTGGTAGGTAAACGGCTGTAGGTGAACAGCAGGTGATAATAAAGGCGGGTAATGCCTTCTAATGCACCGGCTAGTTTGCCGAAGATCAATGGAGTAGCGAACTCGGTTCACCGGATACGCACTGGTTAATTAGCTCCACAACATTGAAAATAGAAATAAAATGGGAATATTCAGGGAATGTTCATAGACAATTAGTACAAATAAAAAGGATTGTACCTTCTTTGCACTTTTACCAATAGGGAGTTTTAAGCTCCAGCTAATTTACCAAGGAATACAAGAGTACATATAAGTGTAGTCCTGCAGTATTACTTCAAGTAATTCTAAAAGTTTTTCTGATTTGGCCCGGTGTATTTTATTAGCTCCTGGTACTCACTCTTTTTTAACTCTCCTGGTATTTCCTACTTTCTCTCCAATTCCTCCCAACGTATTTGAGTGGGTTACTCTGATCCTGTTTTATTTATTATTTGTCACAGACCCTTGTGTTCCGTAAAATACTTTAAGAAAGAAAGAAGTACAGGCCCAAATAATCCAAGGCTGCCAGTCCAGAGCCTTGTGACGCCTCATTCTGCGTGAGCCAGGTATGAAGCTGAAAGACATGTTGATCCTTGAGCGTTCTAATGAACTCTCAAACAGTCAAACTGAACAGATAAAGGAAGCCATGTGGAAAACAGGACTCACAAACTTGATGGTTTCTCTTGGGTGGGTGAAACAAGAGACAGTGGACCAAATTTGAGAAGCACGAGCCCCACAGCCAACAGCAAGAACCCTACCGCTTAGAAACACTTGTGACAACTGTGGACAAGCATAGCACACAATGTTCCAATGCCCAGCACAAGGAATAGTATGTGCAAAATACAGCATTAGAAACAACATTTTGCAAATTTGCAGAGGTGGTAGTCGGAGTAGGTGGGGTGCCAGCAGGGCAGCACTTTCTGCCGAATATATGACGTTACAATGCAAACAATTACAATGCATGACTTTGCAACACAGTTTTTACATCGCAACTACCATTACAGTGCATGATTTTATAACACATGCCATTACAGTGCATTTTTAGAAACTACCATTACAACACATACCATTACAATGTATACCATTACAATGCATAATACTTTTGGGGAAACTGTGGGGTGAGTGTTGTATAGTGTAGGGGTCAAAATTACTATTCCCACTCAAGTGAGTGCAACAGTAGGGTAAGTGTTGGATAGTGTAGGGGTAAAAATTACCAATCCCACTCCACTGAGTGCAACAGTAGGGTAAGTGTTTGATAGTGTAGAGGTGAAAATACTATCCCCATGTACCCCAAAACCCATACCCATACTAAAACTAAAAAATACCCATTACATACCTTATAATGTGTTGTAATGGCACGTGTTGTAATGGTATGTGTTGTACTGGCATGCGTTGTAGTGATGTGACATGCATTGTCATGGCATGCGTTGTAATGGCATTTCGAACACAGAGACCCGGGAGACTAAAAAGAAACGAGACGTCTTTCAGACATCGAACTAACACGAGGCCATAGAGCAACCTCTTTTCAGTCCTCAATCTACAAACCCTGAGATATTGAGTGAACCGATATTATTTTTATCACTTTATCTTCTCCCGGGTGACCAACAAAAGCGCATTACGCTTGCAAGCTAGTTTACTTTACTTGAATATTGAAATTTGCTGGTCTTGAGCCCTTCCGGGTCGGAAGTATCACCGGAAGAGCGACCTATTGGTCCAAGCACAACCATTGGAGCCCTGAAGATTCGCGAGATGCGATGAAACACGTGTCGGCTGGTTGTTTTCAAGCTTTGTTCCATTAAACACGGAAACCAAGACCTTTTTCAACACATGTCCATTTATTACTGTCTATTACTGTTGTTTCTCTGCACCATATTGGACTTTTGTGTTAAGCCACATTGTGGCCATTTGTACTTATTGAGTGTGTGCATAGGGTAGGTTTCTCTTTATGGTATGTGTTGTACTGGCATGCGTTGTAGTGATGTGACATGCATTGTCATGGCATGCGTTGTAATGGCATTTGATGTGAAGGCAGTGCGTTGTAAGAGCTGCGTTGTAAAGGTAGTGCGTTGTAATGACTGCATTGTAATGGTTGTTTCCCCTTCCTGCCCCAGTGCGGACTATTGTCACTGGTTGCTGATGGACAGAAGGTGACCTCCACAGGGACGTTCCATGTGAATCTGATTAAGAGAAGAGGAAGAAGATGTGCCCCTCATTTCATAGCCAGAAGTCAAAAGACTGCGACCAGTCTGCAATATCAAGATAGAGTGGTTTGTTTCCGCACTTATCAAACTGGAGGTTTCTGTAAATGTAATTGACATTCACCAGTATAAAGCAATCAAAGAAAAGCTTCACTGTCTTCCTAGACAAAAATATTTGCATACCGAGGTAACACCCCACTGCCACTACTCAGGACATTTGAGGAGATCCTCTGACATAGTGACCAACATGTATGAGCTAAATCCTATATAACCACTGAAGACTGAGGCACCCTACTTAGCTGCCTAAGCACAGAAGAACAAGGGCTAGTAGCAATTGCTCTACCAAGCTACAATCACCAAGTGGAACAACTACTGCAAGAGTTTGAGCATGTCTTCAAGGGACTGGGATGCTTCAAAAAATTATGTTGTCAAGCTGCACATAGATGAATCTGTAAAGCCTGCAGAATTGAGCCACCAACATGTCCCATTCCATCTATGGGCACAAGTAGAAGAAGAACTAGAAAGGATTGAAAACCTAGGAATCGTTGAAAAAGTATATACTCAACCCCCCCCACCCCCAGCTGTTGACGGTGGTGGTCGCCCCCAAGCTGAAGCAACCTGGGGCAGTGAGGCTGCGCATCGATATGTGGCTCCCCAACCAAGAAATCAAGCTGGAGAGCAGTGGGAGTGCAGCATCACCTGACGATGGACGGCATAATTGCAGATATCACAGGAGAACAGGTACACGCAAACTCTGGTTCCCTCCAACTTCAACTGACTGCCGGCCTGGCTGCCTGAACTTTCTGAGACTGGCTCTCTTTAATAAGGCCGGCCTGCAGAACTCCATGTCTATCTGGGGGTTGGCACGTGAATATTGCTGTTTTCTGGCAATTTGAACGGGCACCACCCCTAGTCTGTGACCTCTTTCCTTTGGCAGCTCGGGATTCAGCCAGCTGTTGTCACCTCTCTCTGAGGCTCTCTCATGTCTTGTCAGTCTTGGGTCATGTCAGGTCCAACGTGGACATACTGTGTGTTGGGAAGGAGCCGTGTCAGTCAACGCATGCTGTGGCAGAATTTTCAATTTCCTTCTCACCGACTGGGACCCCAGGCACCCAGGAATTCATTGCTGTTGTGCCGCCCACCCTGCATGGCTCCCAATTAAAGAGGAAGAAGCCACCTGCTCATCTCCTCCTGACCTCGACCTGTGCTGTTGCTGTTGCTGTTTTCTGCCCAGGTAGAACCCAACTTCTGCCCGGGACTTGTCACACCGGTGTTAGTCTCACAGTGAGAGCAGGTAGCACAGGCTGAGGCAGTGCAGCACGGTTTGTTTTCTGACTCTCTGAAGAAGACACAGGCTTAGCAACCTTTGCAATGAAACCCGCAGTTCCTCTGACACTCTCAGAGACTTAAGGATCAAATAATTTCAATAACCCGCTGCTGACAATTAACGTTTGTTCAAAGAATTGGCGGGAGAGAGGGGCTCCAGCAGGGCATAGCAGCGTGCAAATGGGTACACTTTTGCCTCATGCACTGACATACTAAGATTAGATTCTTCAAGGGAAAAAATCTGCATATTTTCCAGAGCATGATCCTGATCAGAGCAGTGGCGGCAAGCACAGGTAAGAGCGGTGAGGTGGAAGCATAGCAGGGTGGTGGGCTGAAGTCGACAGACGGTGGGTTAGGTAAATTTAAACACAAAAATGTATTAAATGACTTACCTTGGGCTCACCGCATCACTGACTCGGTGATGCGCCGAGCGCAAAGTAAGTGGTTTTATTTATTTTTTTATTTAATTTTATCTATCCTGTCGTCTGTTGACTTCCCTCCTCACCCCGTCCTCAGGGTCGGATTGGGATCACAATTTGGCCCGGGCACTGACGAACAAAGTGGCCCACATTCAAGGGGCGTGGCCTACAATGAAGGGGGGGGGCCCACATTCAAGGGGCGTGCCTTTTCATGAAACACCATTTGGTTACACATGTCAATGTCCTTGAATATTAGATGTAAATACATTAAGAATTTGGACAAGTATGGTAGTGCACTGTCTAGTGACCAGCTGAAAGAGGGCAACAAAGAGCAGAAATTGGATTATAAATTCAAATCTGTTCCGAACAGGGGCCCAAAAATATGTTTGGCCCAGGGCCCCCAAAATCCTTAAGTTGTTTGGCACAGACAAGGAATGAAAGTGAGAGGATACTGTTCTTGCACAGGACACAGGGCCAAGGTGACAATGGCGCTATGCTGAGCAACTAAAAAAACAGCAAGGCCCCTTTCTGTCACAAAATTATTCGAGCCCTCCAGGGAAGGTGCACCTAATAAGCAGCGAAGCCCCTGCTATTACTAACCTACTCAGCCCTCCCCAGACCTTCAGCTCAGGAGCACATGAATAGCAGTAAGGCCCCTACAATTAGTAAATTAATCAGCCCTCCCCAGCCCTCCAGGCCTCAGGGCAATGTCCTGGCAGGGGAGCACAAAACACAGCTGCTGGGTCATCCATGGTAGCCAGGGGGATGCTGAGGTGAAGATAGTGCAAGTTGCAAAGATCACCTGGCCCCCACAGCGACACCCATTCTTCCTCACCCACTATGCCCTGAATGTGAAGGGCTGTGGGTGAGGTGTTAAAACTAACACTGTTCATGTGCTGCATGGGCCCCAGGGGGGCCGAGGTGAAAATGTCTCAAAGGCCTGAGCAACACCTGGCCCCCAGGGAGGCCGATTTTTTCAAACAATCACCCCCTCCCCAGCCACCCTCAGCGTGATTGCTTTGCAGGGCAGGGGGGGAAGGAGAGGCCACAGTGGATAATCGCTGTACAGCCGCGCAGTGTCTCTGTGCCCTCTGTGGGCCGTTTTTTTCCTCCCCTTTCCTAGTCCACAGAGAGCACAGAGACAGACAGAGAACTGAATGCAGCTTCACTGTGCGGCTAGGAGCCCACAGAGGGCACGGAGACACCGGTCCTTCGGCCAATGCCCGAATGCCCGCATTGCCAACCCGCCCCTGCCTGTCCTGACCCACCCCGCCCCACCTCTCCACTGCTCTTGCCTGTGCTGGCCGCCACTGGATCAGATTGTGGTGAATCAGAGTCCATTTGGAACAAACCAGGACTATGTGCCTGCCATAATTACAGGTGTTGTGTCTCCACTTTGAAAGTTAAGATCATGCACCTAATGCAGTTGAGGAATCTCACGAAAGAAGGTTGTTCCAGGCGTTTCATTGTGGCAGCAAAGGAAGCCCTTAGTTGTGCATCAGGCTTTATTTTCCCAGCACTGTGAGATTTGGTCAGAGATAAGGCTGGTGAGTAATGTTCCTGTTGGAGAGAGGTCGGAGTTATATCTACTGTTAGTTTTGACTCTCACCATAAAGTACCAGAGAGGGTTAATATGCCTGTTGCACAGAAAGTCTACCAGCATTTACAGAACTGTATTGTATGATGTTATAGCTCAGTGGGTTCCTGCTTTTGTGACAGTGATCCCTTGGTTACTTGTGGTTTAGCCGCACCTGGTGCTGAGGTTGGGGTGAACGGTGCGGATTATTTAGAAACAATAGGTTTAAAAGCACCTGCGGCAGAGTTTGAGTTTCTCGTTGCTCAAATGAGTGTGATTTCTGATATTTGTATGGTTCCATGGACATCATTGCACAATTTTGCTCACGAGAAAGTGTCACTCATAGTCGTTGAATGTCACTCATAAGTACACTGAAAACGACGAAAATGTCACACATAAGCAGTCTGAAACCTTGGCAGCTATGCCTGGCCAGTTGTTTGACCCCCATATATGTGTCTGGGCCATCCTCATCACTACACACGGACCTAGGGCCCAGAACCCTACACTGAGCACTGGTCTCGGTTTACGGTTTATGCTTGCTGGGTGAGCACACTGCTCTTTGCATTGGTCACCCGGAGTGGGACAGGCATGCCCAGAAGTGTGTCCTGTGCTCTCCTTGCCACTGGAGTCAAGCTAGCCTGGCTGATGAAGGGTGATGATCCGAAACCGGTTCTAGGATACTTGTTTGCAGTCCAGGGAGAACCTGGTCTGGCAGTTCGGGCTGGACTGTTACCATGGGAATCAGGGTCAAGACTGATTTGCTTATGGCTGGGTTTAAACTGGAATGGCATGGTGAGCAAAAAAACGATGGATTGAGGCCCAGATTTCTGTACTGGGGTGAATGCTTGTCATTGTGCAGCATTCTGTCGATCAGCTGTTCTTTTTGCACAGAACCATACACTGAGCACTGGCGTTGGTGTACCGTGTATGCTTGCTGGGTGAGCGCACGCGTTGGGCGCACTGCGGGGGCACATTACTAGTTTCAGGCTGCATCTGTGCAACTAATTGTGCAGTGTTTATCTTCACCATCGGCCTTCCTGGTTGGATCCCACTTCGGCTAAACTATCCCATTCTATGTTGCCTTGATAAATAACGACCTAATAACCGATAGGGACAGTGATTTCACCTCCATAAATAATTACCAAAAAATTACTCAGAAAAAAGGAAAGATTAACAAGAAAGCCTCGAAAGCGACAAAAAGGCACCGAACGTACTTTTTTGATTTTAACTAAGGGTGTGTTGGAGGGCGCTGCGTAGCTAGAATTATGTAAACCCTAAAGGTTCCACTGTCACTTGCCCGAAAGACATCGCTCGTTACAATAGATGTGTAGGAGCTGCCCTCTAGTGGCAGACGTGACGTGTTCGTCGATATTGTGCTCAAGGCTACATTGCACTTTTTGCGCTCTCTCTGATTGTGTTATATCAAGACTCACTGCTTCATCCTCAAAGAAAAGTTAAAAAAATGATTATTTTATAAGTTGGTCATCAGACGCTACTCCCCTCCCAGTTTTTGTTTCTGTGTAGACCAAACCATTATTTGTATACAAACGGGTGGAAGTAATCCTTCACACACTCCTGTCGTGAAATTATCTGGCAAGCTCTCCTGCCGCGCAGACCACTGTTCTCAGCATGCAAGTGTAAACGTAACTTAAAAGAAGTGTCCAAAAAAAGGAAGCTTTCTACTTAAAATTGGCTAGATAATCATAAAAGCTAGACATTCGAGAATTATTTTAAATACTTTCGGCAACTTGCCTTTCCAAAGAATTTAACAGTACAAATATTGATGTAATAACAATTAATTTAAAAACAAAGGGAACCAGGGAACTTGTAGTTAAGAAATGGGGGGGCATATTATCAAGTGGGTTTATCTCCGCTTTTTTGGCTTTAAAAGCCAAGAAAGCGGAGATAAAATTATCTCCCTATTACCTAGCTGTCGCTAACACCAGTTAGCGACAGCTAGTAGGAGATAGCGACCATCTTGGGCCCCACTTTGCATGTCAGTGATATTTATCACTAATGACATGCAAAGGGGGTGTGCCAAGATGTTAGCGACTGAAAACAGTTGCTAACATCGCTATCTCCTATTACCAACTTTTGGAGATATTCGCGCTAAGCGCGAATATCTCCAAAAGCTAACACCTGCCCTGAGCAGTTCTTTGCCATGTTATCCAATGGGAGGTGGATAACATGGCTAAGAGCATTAGCTCGGTAATGCATGAATATCGCTGACTTTTCAGCGATATTCATGCATTGCGGCGATTTTTTATCGCATTTGCGTTAAACCTTGGTAATACCAAGGTTTATTTGCGGTAAAAATCGCCGCAGTGCTGCAGTAAATTTTTGTCTCTAACCAAGCAATAGCGATAATTATCGCTATTGCTTGGTAATATGCCCCGGTGTTCTTTGTGTGTGCCATCATATTTTGTTATGTTATGTGCCAGAACTTTATGTGCGATAACTTTAACCCTTTCGACAAAGGAGCGTTTCCTCATGTGTGTGCCAGGTTATTTTTCTGCAATGTTTACCTATTTGCTTGTTCTAACGCACGCCCCCTTTGCCTTTCGTTGAACCAAAACATGTGTTTTTATTATTTGGCATAATTTTGGCATTTGCTTATACGTTAGACATTGCTCAATATTTTGTAATGTTTGTCAGACAAGCACAAATCCCGGATCGCTAACGTCAGAAGCATCCTGAAAATCCAATACCAAATATAAAAATCTGATTATGAGGATGTGCCCTGCACATACACTGATATATTTGTTTATACAATAACGTTACAACCAGTGAACACGATTTACTATTTAGCGCATAACAGTTTCAAATCCTAGGGCCTTAGTGAAATTAACACAAATGTATATATTTTCTATGACTGAACACACAAAGAAATCAATTAGTAAGGGGCATACTTCCCTTGTCTAGATAGATGCACCGAGACAGCTTGAGGCACATTGTGTTTGTTAGTAAATTGTGAAAAAAAGAGAAATTTACCATGCCCACCATCATTGATCATTTTGCTACTGTTCATTTTGCTCATTCATCTCTGAATAAGCGGGTGGGCATATATTATACAGACTGTGAACAAAAAAAACCTACTTGCTCAGAAACTCTAAATCTTATTTATTTAAAAGGTTTAATATAGCGCTGGCTGGACCCGAGGGTATCAGAGCGCTTTACATGGGTATTAGTTACAATATAGCAAAATTACAATGAGGCAATATTCAAAACCAATACAAACAGTAAAAAACAGCTCAAATGTTACACAATCTAATTACATAAATTGCAACGGGGTCAAGCAAGTTCTGAGAGATTAGGCTAGCGTGGGAGGGAAAGGAAGGAGAAGAGGGAGGTAGGGTATAGGAATGGGGAGAGGCTGAGGAGGGGGAGAGATTAAGGCAATACCATACCGCTTTACATGGGTATTAATTGCAATGTAATAGATTTACAATGAAGTAGCACTCCGAACCAATACAGACAGTAAAAAACAGCTCAAATTTTACACAATCTAATTACATATATTGCAATAAGCAACAGCATCTCCGGAGAGATTAGGTTAGCGTGGGAGGACCTTAAACAGTAGAAGGTCAGGTGGGATGAGTGCCCGGGGGAGGGATTAAGGACCCCAGTATTGTTGAGAAGGAGGCGTGTGAGGTAATTTTTTGAAGCTGACGTCAGAGGCGTTACAACAAAGTTCTTTAGGGAGGGAGTTCCAGATGTTAGGCACGTTTCCAGTAAAGGAGCGTGATTGTGTGGATTTATTGTTTAACAGAGGAGAGTCAAGAGTGAAAGTGTTGGAGCTCCTCAATGCTCTAGAGCAGCCAGCTTTGTGAAGTTTATCTGGGAGGTACTGAGGGGAGCGTTGATGCAGGGCTTTGTGCGTAATGCAAGCTGTCTTGTAGGAAGTTCTTTCTTCAATGGGAAGGCAATTAAGGGCAGGGGAGATGTGATCGAACTGTTTGAGGTCGGTAATGACCCTAGCAGCCAGGTTCAGAACAGATTTGATTGGGGCTAGGTGGACTTTAGGTGTTCCAGAGAGGATGTCGTTACCATAGCCGATTTTCGACAAGACCAGCGATTCAACGACTAATTTAAAGTCATCTGCAGGAATGAGGGGTTTTATTTTCTTGAGATGATGGAGAGTGAAGAGAGCACTTTTGGCCGATTTTTTAATGTAGGGGATTAGAGTAAGGTTCTTGTCAATGTTAAATCCGATGGATTTAACTGAGTTTGATATAGTGAGAGAGAAGTTGAGTGGGGTTAGGTCAGAGATGCAGGATAGAATGGGGAGCGAGTTGTTCTTAGGGGAAAAAAGAATGATTTCAGTCTTTTTTGGATTGAGTTTGAGGTGGTCGTAGTGGAACCAGGATTGAATCTTACTCAAGGCATCGTTGAGGTGAAGAATAGGCAGTCGTGAATTTTAATTTGCTGGCGTCTGTGTTGGAAAAAGGAGGTGAACCATTTGAGGACTGAACCGTTGAGGCCAAAATGATCTTTAAGTGTGTTAAGTAGATTAGAGTGGTTAACAGTGTCGAAAGCAGCAGAGAGATCAAGGAGAATGAAAAGGGAGGACTCGCCTTTGTTGAGGTAGTGATGGATGTCATCAATTATATTTAGCATGGCCGTTTCTGTACTACAGCCCTTTCTGAAGCCTGATTGGAAGGAGTCTAAAAAAATGAATGAATCAATTTCAAGGGCTTTTGAGAGAAGAGGAAGGTGAGAGATAGGACGAAGGTTATTTGAGTCATGTGGGTCACCCACAGGATTTTTGAGAATGGGAGTGATTTGTCCCAGTTGAAGGGAAGCAGGGACACAATCCGAGGTAAAGGAGGAGTTTATGATAGTGGTCCAATAGGGGACAATGATATGGACAATGATATGTTTTAGATCTTGGACAAGGTTGGAAGGGAGAGGGTCTTTGGTGTGAGATGATGGTTTAAGTCTAGTATTGACGTTAAGAACATCAAGTTCAGTGACTGGATGGAAGTTGAGCCAGGAAGCATTATTTATTTGCTTGAGTATGGTGGGGATGGGTTCAAGAATAGGGATGGCAGAGGGAAACGATGAGGAGTCATGAAGAAGCATTGAGAATGAAGGAGAATTGGAGGAAATGTGCAGGGAGGGAAGTAGGCTAAGAGAAAGGGGAGTTAAGGCAAAAGATTGATCAATTTTGGCGATTTTTTTTTAGAAGTAGTTGCCAATTTCTTTGTATCTTTCGGTGGTGGCCATCACCTTGGGGGGTGCAGAGGATGTTGGCTTTTAACAATGCTGAATAGTTCACTAGGTCTGTTTTTGTCCGGGTCGAGTTGGGAGCGGAGGAAGGATATCTTAGCATTGACAATGTGTTTTTTATAATTGGACCTAGGCATGGCAGCAAGTAGCGTCAGGGGGCAACAGCAAGTAGCGGCAGGAGGCAACAGCCATCATTGTTAGTTGGATGCATCACCAGGGCGTAATCACTTGAACGCGCCAACCAAGACTCCCTCATACCCGGCAAGGATGAGAAGCAGCAGAGGGAGAACACCAGCAAGCTCTATCGCCTCGAGGATACTCAGCATCTCCGACTGCCACCGGAAAGAACCTGCGGATATAACCAAACCGGGACCCACATCAAGTTCAAGTTCAAGTTCAGAAATTTGTATAGCGCACTACTCACCCAGAGGGTCTCAAGGCGCTTGAGGGAGGGGGCGTGCATTACTTATCGAATATCCAAGTTTTTAGTTTCTTTCTGAAGGAGAGGTGGTTCTGTGTAAGGCGGAGGTGGGTGGGGAGAGAATTCCAGGTTTTTGCCGCTAAGTAGGAGAAGGATCTACCCCCATGGTGGATTTATGGATGCGCGGAATATCGGCGAGGGCTTGATTGGATGATCGTAGATGGCGGGTGGGGGTGTAGAAGGACAGTCGTGAGTTGAGGCATTCGGGTCCTAGGTTATAAAGGGCTTTGTGTGTGTGGGTGAGGAGACGAAACGTTATTCTCTTGTTGACGGGAAGCCAGTGGAGGTCTTTCAAGTGATCGGAAATGTGAGCTTGGTGGGGGATGTCTAGGATGAGTCTGGCTGAGGCGTTTTGGATGTGTTGGAGTTTTTTCTGTAGTTTGGCTGTGGTTCCGACGTAAAGGGTATTTCCGTAATCCAGTCGGCTTGTGACCAGTGCGTGGGTGACCGTCTTTCTTGTTTCGGTGGGGATCCAGCGGAAGATTTTTTTGAGCATGCGTAGGATGTTGAAGCATGATGATGACACGGCGTTGACTTGTCTGGTCATCGAGAGGGAGGAGTCCAGGATGAAGCCCAGGTTACGTGCGTGATCCGTGGGTATGGGTGCTGTTCCCAGGGCCGGTGGCCACCATGAGTCGTCCCAGGCAGAGGGGGATGAACCAAGGATGAGGACTTTCGTCTTGTCCGAGTTTAGTTTTAAACGGCTGTTCTTCATCCACTCGGCTACTTCTTTCATTCCGTCGTGTAAGTTGGTTTTGGCGGTGTTTGGGTCTTTGGTGAGTGAAAGGATCAGCTGGGTGTCGTCTGCATAGGAGATGATGTTGAGGTTATGTTGGCGCGCGATGGATGCGAGGGGACTCATGTATACGTTGAAGAGGGTGGGACTGAGTGATGAACCTTGTGGTACGCTGCAGATGACTTCGGTGGCCTCTGATTTGAAAGGGGGGAGGCGGACTCTTTGTGTTCTTCCGGCGAGGAACGAGATGATCCAGTCTAATGCTTTTCCTTGTATTCCGACGTTGTTGAGGCGTTGTATGAGGGTGCTATGACAGACTGTGTCAAAGGCTGCGGAGAGGTCAAGTAGGATGAGGGCGGCTGTTTCTCAGTTGTCCAGTAGAGTTCGAATGTCGTCGGTTGCTGCGATGAGGGCGGTCTCGGTGCTGTGTTTGGCTCGGAAGCCGGACTGAGATGGGTCGAGGGATTTGTTGGATTCAAGGAAGGCGGCGAGCTGATTATTGACGGCCTTCTCAATGACTTTGGTAGGAAAAGGGAGGAGCGAGATGGGGCGGTAGTTCTTAAGTTCAGTGGGGTCTGCTGTGGGTTTCTTCAGAAAGGCGCTGAGTTCGACATGTTTCCAGCTTTCCGGGAAGGTGGCGGAGTTGAAGGAGCAGTTGATGACGTCGCGGAGATGGGGTGCGATAATGGAGTCTGCGTTGTTGAAAATGTGGTGGGGACATGGGTCGGTTGGCGATCCTGAGTGGATGGAGTTCGTCAGGCGGATGGTGTCTTCAGTGGTGATTGGGTTCCAGGCGCTAAGGTTGTTAGAGTGCGGTTTTGGTTCGGAGGTGGGTGGAGTGGATAGGTCTTCGGACTGGTTTTCGAAGCTGTTATGTATGTCGACGATTTTGTTGTGGAAGAATGATGATAGAGAGTAGCAAAGGTGTTGGGAGGGAGTGATGTCATTGGTGCCGGTGGTGGGGTTGGTAAATTCTTTGACGATGTTGAATAGTTCCTTGCTGTTTTGGGCGTTGTTATCAAGTCGATCCTTGAATGCTGATTTCTTGGTGGATCGGATCAGCTGGTGGTGTTTGGGGGTGGCGTTCTTGAAGGTGGCCAGGTTGTCCGTGGTTGGGTTTTTTCTCCAGGCTTTCTCCAGGGTACGACAGAACTTCTTGGATTTCTTAAGGTCATTGTTGAACCAGGGAAACCAGGGCGGAAAAGCCCCCTATGAATTGCCCCTGCCTAGAGACCATCCAGCCATTCCACAGACGTAGCCCACAAACCCACAAGCCTGTCCAGGGAATTGGGTCCTGGACAAAGGGGGGGGGAGACCCAACCTGCCGAGCCCCAAGCCTCCTGCGAAAATCCAGGAAGTTCAGGACTACATGCTTAATTTATAGTAGACATGACACCCATTGATGATAGTCCGGTGGGAGTCCCCCAAACATTTTGCCTTTACCTGTTATGTTTGATTAATTTGTGTTTGTTGGCTTTTTTTAAAATTTCTGTTCACTTCCCCACAGCTATCTAGTGCCAAAGTGCTTCTGCTCTTTCCCAGAACATGGTAAAAATGGCCTACACCTAATTGACACATTTAATTTACTTGTAAGTCTGTAGTAAATGCTACTATATGTACCCAGGGCCTGTAAATTAAATGCTATTAATGGGTCTGCAACACTTTTAGTGCCCCCCAATAAAGTAGCACTTTAAACATACCGCAGGCCTGCCACTGCAGCCTATAGTGCAGTTTTAAACTGCCATTTCGACCTGACAAAATAAACCTTTTGCAGGGCTTAAACCTTCCTATTAAAATTATGTCAGCCCTAAGGTAGGCCCTAAAAGCTGCGAGGGCAGGGTACATGGTATTTGAAAAATGGGACATGTGGGTTTAAGTTTTACATACCCTGGCAGTGAAAAAGTCCTAAAGTAATTTTTCACTGTTGTAAATTACACTTAGTCCCCTGTACCCCTGCCCACCCCTACACCTTAAAAATACACTTACCACCCTATAGCCCTACCCACCTGTGACTCCTAAAATTACCCTTATCACCCTAGCCCCCAACCCACCCCTAAACTCTCAAATTACCCTTATCACCCTACCCACCCCAAAACCGAAAAAATTACCCTACCCCCAGTTAAACCCTAAAATTACCGTTACCACCCTATATGCCTGCCCACCCAATGCCCTAGAATTGCCCTTACCACCCTATGCCCCTACCCACCCTGTAGTCCTAAAATTATCCTCAGTACCCTATACTCCTACCCACCCGTAACCCTATCATTAGCCTCATCACCCTATTCCCCTACCCACCCCTAAATCCTAAAATTACCCTTACCACTCTATAGAACTCACCCCAACCCTAAATATACTCTTACCACCCTATACCACTACTCACCACTAAACCCCAGAATTACCCTTGCCCCTTATATATATATATATATATTTACCTTAAATATACTTAGCTTGCACGGTAAAGGCATTTGTGTGGTAAAGGCGTGCTTGGTAAAGGCATCTGCATGGTGAAGGCATGCATGGTAAAGGATGCTTAGTACAGGCATTGCGTGGTAAAGGCAGCATGGAAAAGGCTGTTTCCCCGCCCCCAAGAGGTGACCTCTAGGTCTTGGACCCTTCACTGGCATCAGTAAGAACGTATCTTAAAGAAAAGGGTGAAAATCCAGAAGTTTGGGCTCCTCAAAAGCATGAACGGGCCTGTTCACACCAAAACTCTGCAGCCCATGACGACAGCCAACAAGAAAGTTCCATGAAACCTGCTGTTCGTTTTCCCAGTGACCGTTTGTGACCTTCCATGACGACGACTAATGTGAAACTTGCACTTCACCTTGATAGCGACTGTGACTGTCCACGACGATCCACAACCGTGAAGCTCCAGCAACGACTAGGACTTTGCGCAGAAAGTTTCCTCCTCCTCGCAGCCCCCTCCAACGGCAACAAAACTCTTTATGCCAGACTTGAGAAGGCAACTCATCAGCTTGACTACCCTGCCTGAACTTGTGACTTTACCCCGGTCCAGCATGACCACATAACAATGAATGGGGCTCTATGCTTCTTGGCACTATTTTCACTAAAAACTTTAAAATTCAATATCTCCCAGTTCTACTGACTGGAATGTCTTTGTTGGTGTCATTTTAATGATTACAAATTGATCTATGTTTCTAAATAGGATTGGAATTTGTCTTGTATTGTGTGTCTACTTGATAACTGTTTGAATGCTGGATAAATATTTTACAGATTGCCTCTAAGTTAAGCCTAACTGCCTTTGTGTCAAGCTACCTGAGGGTGAAGCACTGCTTAATTTAGTGACTACTATTGTTCACCCTGACAAGGACTGTGGTGTTACTTGAGTGGTGCTTCCACCCCTCTCACCCAATAACCCAATTTCTTACATTGGTGTTCAGTGATGGGTATCAGTACATTTGTTTGTGCAGTGCCACTCAGTGGTTTGCGTAAACTGAAAATCCCTCTCTGGTGGTCAACAAATGACCCAATTACTTACACTTTCCTAGCATCCATTTACGGTGCAACAATATATCAGCTCTCCGCCTTTCAGAAAACCTCACTCGTTTAGTTGTGAACTAATGCTTACCTCTCATTTCTTTTTATATAGCTGAAGATATCCAGAGTTTTAGCACAGCTTCTTGTGGATTTGAATAGCATTTCAAACACAGTGAACTAAGAACAAAAAATCAGGAACTGCCTCCAAGCATAGCACGGACCAGAGGTGAGCTGACTTCTTCTCTTCTTTCTTCCAATCAATTCTTTTCTCCCCCTTTTTTAAAATACCTTACAGTGTCTTTGCTGGGTGAGTCAGGTAAGGTAAAAAGAGGATGTGGGTGTAATAGGGGTTGGAAGAGAGAAAAGGCCCTGTTTCGTATGCATGTCTGAAAGGTTGAAGAGCCCACTTCTTTTCAGTATTCAGTCTTAGAAGTCAGGGAAATAGAGGTATAAAAAAGAGGAAACTCTTAGTGGTCTTCATGGCTTACATCCTACTGACAATACCCTAAACCATCACTAATCTTTAGACCAGACACATGCATAAAGACACTAAATGTTGGGTAAGCAGGATTGATTTCAGTCTTGAAATTGATATTATATTTTTGCCTATTATATTTTTTTACAAAGAAATTACCCAAAAAATATAGATCTTAGAGATAAAATTCAAAAGATCTTAAGAATTGTCCATAGTTGAAAGATTTATTAGCATTTTTTAGTGGCAATTATGGAGTTCCATAAAGTGCCACCGTATAGACTAGGAGGAGTGTTAATCCCATAAGGATTTTGGTGCTTCCTCCCCACCCCGTCCAAGCCTGGCCATCAAATCAAACACATTTATTAATATGTGAAGTACATCAAGCTCCACAAGAAGGACAACGAGTATTTAGTATCAAACCATGAAGGTTTATTAAAAGTTGATGGTTTGCAGAAAGCACAAATCTGATTAGTAGCAATTAATAATCAAAATGAGCATGCACCAAAATATGTACAATTTAAATTAAGTCAACATCTTATAAATCAAATGACGATCTAGCATGGAGTCGCCTCAGTGGAATGGTAAAGAAAAGCCAGTACCCTATAATGTTGTGCCCTGCTCTTCACTAAAGACACACCAGCTAGAACACTTTACACATTCGCATGCCATTTCCAAGAAACTGTCCAAGCAGTTTAAGCAAAATGTTACAATTACATATTCAATACGTTCTCAATTTCTCGCAATACAAGCTTATTCTGCGTCCTTCAAACTTACATTAAATGTAACTAGATTAGATACATGGACTGGTGTAAACACTGCAGCTGTATCTTGAATCCGCAGTTTGTTATGACATTCCACTAATATCACCATGAAAAGAAAACATTTCTTCACATTTGAAAGTAGGAAAAAGAGCATCATTGGACAATTAGAACTCTAGGTTGCCTAGAAATAAAACATTCACGTGACACAAAATAATTTTGAAATTCAGGGCAACATTAGCTATAGTCAATCTAAATGTGAATAACTTTATTTCTCTCTACAAATATCATTAGGATGTCTAAGTGTTTAAGTCGTGATGCAAATATTCATTAAATCAACAAAACAAATATTCACTCCAGATGCAATAAAGTTCCAATAATGGTAACCCTCTTTATCTTGTGGTGTGAGAGCACCCTTCTTGTTGGTTTATACATCAGATGTCTTTCCTACACAAGTTGTAGGCAATTGGAAGAGGTTCTTATTACATTTCAAATGTTTAATAGCTTTGGACCTAGGTTCTTCAATGGGTTTCGCCTACAGCCAGCCTTAATGCGTTTTGCATGATTGCTTCCCTGCTTCCTCAGGCATGAGAACTTCAAAAAAACAACCCAAAATACATTTTGAGTTTTCTTTTTGGGAGAACATACAAGCCGATCTTGATCTACACCAATCATCCCTCTAATGATGGAGGAGCACTTTGATAACCAGAGTAGAGTATCTCATTCATTTAATCGAAAAGAAGCTATTGATCCCAACTGTCCAGGACATAGAGTATGGATGCCATCAGATTAGACTATTTTAGAGCATTACTTCCTGCACCAGCATTGGTACACCTAGCATCAGCTTCATAAGCACTACAGTAATTTAAATTCCTTATTCAGTCGTTTCATTACCTGCTCTTGAATAGTATCACAGAGACCCACAGAGAACACATATATTTGTAGAACAATACAATCTATGCTTTCTTCATCACCTGGTTATCTTTCCAGATGCAAAGTGCAGAATTGTGTTTATATAGGCATATTCCTTGGTAGAGCCATCATTTTCGTTGATTAGCTAATCAACCGAGAGTACTCCAAAGCTAAACTATTTAGATTTGTTTAGGAGACAGCAAATGACAACATGCAATAAATGATTAGTACTCAAATAAGTGAACAGCATGTTCATTCAATGTAATCAATGAAATAGAGGCAAATTGACAAGCAGCTCAAATCAACAGGTTGGTAGTTACACCAGAATTGTACGAAGCCGCAACATCTGTCACTTTCATCTTGGTTTGAGAGACAGAGGGAAAATTTGTATAGACCAGTACACCAATTGCTTTACTGCGTGTTCATGGTAGAACTAATCAATTTGGATTCTCAGCATAGAAAGGAAAGGAAACGAAGAATAGGAATTCTTTATCCCTAGCTTTGGTAGGAAAACAACTTGAATTTGGAGTGTTAAGAAGTAGGGCTAGTCTAGAGCTAGTGCAAATTAGGGCAGGAAGAGCCAGTAAGAGGTGGAGTCAGCAAAGGAGAAGTTGAGAAAAATCCAAACTAATGGGGTCATTAGGATCGCGGACGGACTTGAGTCTGTCCGCGACGCCTGAGGAGGAGGGAACGTCCGCAGGGACTGCGGCGTTCCCTCCGAGTAGATTAGGATGTGACCGCCAGGGTGGGGGTCACATCCTCTATCTTTTACATTGCAGCTGGTGCAGCTTCAGGCTGCACCCACCGCAAGGTTAAAAATGCATGCATCGCATTTGCATGCACAAAGCGGCAGGCACTGCGCAGTGCCTGCCGCTTTGTGCACGCAAATGCATGAGGGGTACCATAGGTACCCCCCATGTGCGCCCCCCACCCCCCCTTCACCCAGGGGGCCCTCAACGGGCCCTCGAAGTGAAAGTCTGTATGCTTTTCCACGGCGGAAAAGCCACAGTGGAAAAGCATGTATTCACCACCATCCTAATATGGCTGGCGGTGTCTGATAGACACCGCCAGCCATGTTAGAACTTTTCTAGTGGAAAAGCTACGGACGGAATTCCAGACCCACCAGCCATCCTTATTTGGCGGTGGGTCTTTGGAGGCTCTGCAGCGGTTTTTCCTCATACTCCGGGCCGGCGGTGGCTTCCGCCGGCCCAGAGGATGCGGAAAACCCGCTATCATAATCGGCCCCTAAATCAATGCTCATTCTTTGGCAATGATGGGCAGTTCCTAATAGTGTACCCAAAAATCCAAAAGATGACATTAAGGGAAAAGTACAGTGCTGGGAGTTGGCTAACTAAGCAGAAGTTCCATTAAACACCACCAGATGGTCTGGTGGCCAATGCCTTATGGTCAGCTGTTCAAGATCTGACTATGCCAACATAAATATTTTTCTAGAACAGAATCGTTGAGTCCATTGCCATCAGAAATTCTGAAGCAACTAGACATTTATACAATATTAATTTTACATAGAGACTAGGCATCTTCATTGCTAAAAAAAGAGAGCTTAACCAGTAAGGGTGGTGACCAGCACAGCTCAGACATCCAGACCAATTAAACAGTATACAGGGGATATTAGAGTCACTTGTTAGTCAGTGGGGCCAGACAGACCTTTCATTCAACTGACATCTCTCTGGAAGGCAGGATCCTTTGGAGGTCAGTTTCGAAAGACCAGGGCTACTCATGGTGCCTCTCACACATTCCTTAGCTCCCTGAGGTTAATTGCATGAGACACGGGGAGGCTTTAGGAGACAAAAAGAGAGGGAGTGAGGGGGGAGAATGTGAGAACGTGATCAGAGAGGTAGAAGATATTGAGTGAGGGGAGAAGGAGAGAGAAAGAATGGATGGCTGGATGAAAAGAGAAAGATAGCGCAAGGAGAAGAATGAAGCTGGGCTGGTTGTGCATTTTTGCCAGGGCTCCTTTTGGTTCACCGGTAAGGCACTGTTAGCCATGGCATTCAGAAGACTTACAATGTATCAAAATTGGTGTCCCTCAATTTAACCTTAATTTTGGAAATGCCTTGCCTCCATGAAACTGGCAGGCCTTACCCATAGCCATTTATTCTTCTTTATGCTAATTCATGTATTGTTCTAAAGGTGCATAATAGAGTGATTAATAGTAGCTAGCTACCTCAGCAGTGCATGCACTTAATAGATATCTCTAGTGAAACAAAAGCTGAAATGTTGGTTCTACAATTGCTATTTGATTGCAGAATACAATTTGGGCCAAGTGCAGGCATTTCTTTCAGCTGTATGCATGAAAAGAAAAGAAGCATCTTAGATTTACAAAAAAAACATCTGAAGACTTTTATTGTGATCCTGGTTATGTTCTACCCTTTTAATAGTGCCCAGGAAAGGGATTCAAATAAAGAACCTTTGTAGACTATATCGACCAATACAAGAAGAGAATGATCAAGAATAGTTGAATTCTAGTACTCAACCCATTCCACAGGACTAACTTAAAGAGGCATACATTTACTCCAAACAACACTTTAGATTGGCTGATCATCTTTTGCGGGTGAATGCATCAGATGTATGGAAGATATCATATAGGACCAAGTTAGGTCTGCTCAGATGTGACACCATGCCTAATTAACACACCAAGTTTCTTCACATATGTAAGTTTGTAAGTATGTGCTGGTGTTTCCAAATTACAAGGTTTTTCAGGAGGGAAAGTTCGAGCAAGGCTGTTTTAGTCTTGGCAATGTGTTTTTTAAGTGACAGGTACTAAGTGAGAGGTTCAAGTTGAGGATGAATCCAAGTCCCGTTCTGTCAGTTGGGGTGTGAAGCCAATTAATTTAAAGTTGGACAGACATGATTGAATCAGAGATTGCTTGGTATTTTTGGCAAAGAGGCAAAATTCGTCTTTGTGGGGTTTAGCATCAGGTAGTTTATTGACATCCAGGTTTGGATGCACTTGAGGCAGAGTTTGAGTCTCTGTATTTTGTTGGTTGAGAAAACTCTGTTGTAGAGTAGGGTGATGTTAGCATAGTGGTGGATCTTGATCGTGTTGCCTTCAAGGATGGCTCCCAAGGTTTCTATAAAGATTGACAATACTGGGTGACAGGATGGAGCAATAATATTCTGCACAGTCATATGGACAAATTCAAAATCATTGGTTTTAATAACATTTTGATGCTTTCTGTGTAAACATGAACTACATGAATGAGCAATCCTAATGAGCGAAGAGAGCAAAGTCTATTTGAAAGATTAGATTGATGCTTGGTTTAGAAGGAGATGCAAGCAATCCTTAAAAGGCCTTTTCCTTCCTGTGTCAGTGATGACCACAATTTAGAGCATTTGCTTGTTCTATCTTTAGATTCATATGTAGTTACCAACATGACTATGACTTTCATAAAAATCACTCTATTGCTTTAGGCAGAGGTCCCTGAGGAGTCTTTTTGGTTTCTAAAACAGCAACTCACAACTGTTTCTAAAAATCATTCTTTGCTATTGGCTGAGGCTTTGCTGCTATTAAATCGCGGGGGAAGATACTTTGCAGACACCACAGAAAGATAAGGCAAATCCCTCCTGTCGCCTGAAATTTGCGCAATTGAAGAAAAGCCAAAAGGACATAAATTGCCTGATACTGAAAACAGTTTTCCAAACGTGGTATCAGCACCCACTTGGATCAAGACAAACAGTACCAGCCTGGATCATATGACATGAAATTACATTTTATTAAGTTGACAAACCGTTTCTCTGCAAATAACTGTGATGGACACCATGGTTTTCTGATTTCGATTCATATTACTATACAGACCTGTGAGGACTACTGGAAAGGCAGATGCTTTTTTCAAATTTTTATATCAGCAATTAATACAATGATCAAGATAGGGCCCCTGCACATCTTACATGGCTCAGAATTATTTCCTGCTCTGGCAGATTTACTTTGAGCACCCACTCATTAACCAGACAGCTTCAATGTGTTACCTTTAGGGGCTTCATATTATTAAACATCAGTTTTCTTCTATTTCTGCCCAAATAATTATCTGGCTATCTTAATCCATTGAATATGCACTGACTCTCCATAAAATAATCTTTTTTGAATCGCCCAACTATAAGTTTGATTTATTTTATAAACATTTAAATACACACATGATTGGGGAGTGATGTGATTAAGCTCTGGAATGTGAAGATATGACTGCCTTATCCTCCAATTCCAATGAGAAAAGATGCATGCATTAGAAAGATTTTCTTTGTACAAAATAATGTTGGAATTTAAGGCAAAAGCTTCCCTTGGATCCCAACATTGTTTTTTTGCTAACATTATGACATGCAACACACTCACATCATTTAGACAGAAGGTGAAAGCAGTTATAACCATTAGGTACAGACTGGTTTCACTTTATTTGGTGCTCAGGGGCATAACTCTGTCCCGAGCACTGATTTGAGTAGGAGAAGTTGTCTTGGAAATTAAGTGTCCCATTTCCAGTGCTAATTCTCTTTATTGTATCACTGCTTGAGGATCGCCGCAGAAAGGGGTTGTTTCCACAGTTGTACCATACAAAGCTGTGCTGCAAGGAGTAGTTGGGACAAAAGGCTAGCTGCGGAGTCATTAAGGGAAAAATGCGATCGGCCCATGGAACGCCGAGTAAAAATGGGCTCGAGGGGAAGGTAACATTGGCGATGGCCCACATTATTCTCTGTATCTCTATCCAGAACAACTGAATCACAGGACATGCCCAAAAAGGTTCCCCTCTTACCACAGCCCTTCCAACATAGAGCAGAGCACTCGAACATCCTTGCCAAATGAACTAGTGTTAGGTACCAATGAGTCAATATCTTGTAGGCATTCTCTTTATAATAAATACAGATCGACGATTGTGCCACTCTCTGTCAGATAGCCTCCCAAGCATCAGCAGAAAACTCTGAACCCAAATCCCTCCCCCACTGTAACACATAAGCATGCTTCTAAGAGGGAGTCAGCAGCAGCAGACAGCGATAAAGCCACGAGATTGCTTTATGACGCATACCATTGGATATTATTAGAGTTACCTTATTATATTTACCAAGCTATAATATTCCAATCGGAAAAGGTAAACAGTTCATGTTTGGTGTCTTTGTTATTGTAATGAAAAATTCTCTTTTATGGTGAAGTCAGATTTGTGGTTACAATTTTGAAAAAGCCACTTTTAGAAAGTTGCCATTTTCCTGTGTGGTTGTTTTTTGCGTATTCCAACTAGTCAGCCGCACACAATGGAGAGCTTAGTTGTGCCTGGATAGGCTGTCAGGGGTAGTATGGGAGGGGAGAGCCAGACACAGCCCTACTTACATCTGAATAGGTTGTGTCCAGCCTTCACATACAGGAAATACATACCCCTGCCATTACTCTGTAGCCAGGAACAAGGAGGCAGGAAACCTCAGCACTTCAAAGGGAATCTTCTAAAAGTTTCTCCTACCTCAAAGAAGGCACAAGGTCTAAATATTGGACCTCCAACACCAACTCTTCAGTACACTCTTGGACCTGTGCATACTGCAGACAATGGACTGCTGTAAAGAACTGGCACTCTGCTGCTCTGCTACTATGCTGCCAAGCTTGCTTAGAAGGACAATTGGACCTGCACCCTTCATGCCAGGCTGAAGTGACTGCATGGGTCAGTCAGCTGACCTCCTGTTCTGAGCTACAGAGACATAGCACATTCTAGAGGCCCCCTGCTACTGCCCAGATGACCTGCTGACTGGACCTACAACTGGATCTGCTTGAGCCTTGCTGGCCTCTGTTCGGGTGAGTTCCTGACCCGCCAAGTGGTGCCCATAAGGTCCTGGACCTTTTGTGTGGCCTCAGTTGAGCTCCCCCGAAGTTGTTGGGCTCTTCGTGACTGAGAATGGGCCAGTTAATGCCAAGACAGCTCCACCCGCCAATGCAAAGTTCCGACGAACTAACTCCGCTCTAAACCATCTACTGCCGCGGTGATCGCCAATGCGCAGCTCCAGCCACGACAGCCTATGACACTGACAGGATCTTTGTGCTAGAATAACTGTCCACGGCGTACGGTCGGCGGAGACATGCAATGGTCCTCCTGCTTCTTGCGGCTTCTTCCACTGCAAATAGAGCTATTGGCGCTGGACTGAGAAGATAGTTCTTTCAAAGTGACTAATCTGGTCCCTGTGTTCAATCCTCACTCCATCGCGGTTGGTCTGAACCTGTGACTTTTTCCTGTTCATGCATGACCAGATAGCCACCAGAAGCACTTTGGGCTTGTAGGCGCTGTTTTCATCTACATCTTTATAATTGCATATCTGCAGTTCTACCGATTAGATTTATGTTGTTTTGGTGACAAATTATTTATTAAACTCTACTTTATTTTTTAAAATGGTGTGGGACTTTTCTTGTGCTTTATTTTCACTGTATTGTCGTTTGAAGTGCTTCATAAATACTTTGCACATTGCCTCAAAGTTAAGACTGACTACCCATGTGCTCCAATCTTTGAGCACATGCTAATTTGGGGTTTGCCTATGACTTCACACAGATTGTCTTTGAGGCTTGAGTAGGGTTTCACCTCCCTCAACCAGCAACCCAATTTCTTACAACTGCCCTTCGCCCAACCATCCACTGCCTTGTAAAAGTTGTCCATGAAAGCCACTCAGGACTGATGGACCAGCTTCTAGCTGTCCCTAAACCTCTGCCCACAGTTTTTTGGGTGAGGCTAAACTTTCTGATAAGGGGTTCCTTCGTGGAGGGGTAACTCAGCTTTTCCCCCTTTTCCAGGGCCAGCAGGGCATCCCTCCCTTCACTAGGTATGCACCCCCAGGCGCTGGCCCCATCCTTTTCAGGGACCCTATGAATCTCCAAAGCAACCTCATAGGCTTCAAACCACTTATCAATGTCATCCCCCACAACACAGTTGGCCACTAGATCCTTTGGAATATAGATCATGATATCATCGGAGGGCCCTGTGAGTATGCTGCCACCACTACTGCCGGACTCTGCCTGCTGCCCTCTGATGTCCAGCTCTCTGTCATGAGCCAGTTGCTCCAAAGTAGGCTTTCCCTCCGGGAAACAGGAACAGGAGTACCAACAGAACCAGAAGCCTGCCGCTTTGATTATGCAAATGCGTGCATTTGTTTTTAAAATTGTGGCGGGCGGTGCAGTGAGCACCGCCCGCCACAATGTTAATTTGAGGAATGCGCCCGCCACTGTGGCGGGAGCATCCTAATGCCAATGTCGGGACCCCCGCCCTTTAGGCGGGCGGTCCCGATGTCCGTTAGGGTGGCGGGCGGACTTTTTCCGCCCGCCATCCTAATGGACCCCTTAGTGGTTGGAATTTTGTATATCCCACAGATTCTGGAAATTACCCATACAGGAATGTGAGGAAAATGTGGGAATTGAGCCAACGTTGGATGTTTCCAAGGCATTCTGGGTAAACAAAGGCATGGGATTAACACAAGTCACACCTCACTAGACTCTCTTGGGTGTCTCATTTTCAGAAATGTCTAGGTTTAGGATGATTCCCCGGGTGGCAGCTGAGTCTGGGCCAAAATGCTGTACCTGCTCACAGCTACAAAATGGACCAATGTTCATGGCAAGAATTTTATGTCTCCACATTAATTGTTGGGGCCTATCATATCATAGGCTGAAGGGCAAGCCTCACAAATGGTGAACCCTTTTTAATCGGAGAAGTGTGAGAATATAGAATAGTTAAACATTTGGTATCAATTGCATTTCTCTCTATTTTTGGCTTCCAAATGTACGACAGTGTGCAAGAAAGAACACATTTTGTATAATGTCTTCTGAATCACATGATACTATGGGTAACCACAAGTTCTGCATCAGCAGCTAAGGGTTTAAAATGTGTGAGATACTTAACCTTTTGTCTTAAATGAGAGAGTTCATATGTTTTCATAATAAACAGTTGTAGACTGTGTCTAGCGGTGAAAAGGAGAATTGTTCCCAGAGGACTTATCAGTGTCAGGTTAACAAAGTCCATAAACCAAGACAATAATCTTTAGTAAAGATTAACCATTATTCCATCAAACAATTTGAAAGAGAACCTTTGGTTAGATGTAGTGAGGTTTATCCAGCTATCAAAATTTTATTGAGTTGTAGGAGAATATACACAGTTTTGGGAAACATCCATTACAACGCAACTTTTAGGACGCACTACCATCACAACGCAACTATTACAATGCATGCAATTACAACGCAGATGTCATTACAACGCATGTCATTATAATGCATTTATGGGTACGTTTATTTTATTTTTTAAATTTAATTGTTATTAGTTTAAATATATTTTTTTTAAATAATTTTGAAAATAAGTTTAATTTATTAAAATTAATATTAATTGAAAAAAGAGGTTTATTAAACTATTGTATTTATTATAACAATAGAGTATTATTTTAAATACCCTAGTATTAATCAATCATGGTGTAAGACTGGTCTACAAACATTTTTTTATTGTATTTAATTAGATATAAATAATACATATATATATTTAAAAAAAAGATTTATTTAATACTATAGTATTTATTTTAATATTTGAGTATTATTTTAAATACCCTAGTATTAATTAATCATGGTGTACGACTAGTCTAAAAAAATTGTTAATTGTATTTAATTAGATATAAATAATAGTTTTTTTTTAAAGACTTTTTTAAATACTATAGTATTTATTTTAATATTCGAGTATTATTTTTAATACCCTAGTATTAATCAATCATGGTGTAAGACTAGTCTAAAAAATTGTTAATTGTATTTAATTATATATAAATAATAGTTTATTTTTTTTAAACAAAGACTTTTTTAAATACTACAGTATTAATGTTAATACAAGAGTATTTTTTAATATTTTCCTTGAACAAAATTAATTTATACCCTTCAAGTACCCCAAACATACTCTAGTATAACACAGAACCTGGAGTAAGAATAGTAATTTATACCCCTCCAATATCCCTCCCTTGAGTTAGATTAGTAATATAAATTCCTCCACTATCCCACATATACTCTAGTTTTACATCCCCCTGGAGTAAGAATACTAATTTATACCCTTCCACTATCCCACAGATACTCTAGTATTACATCCATCTGGCGTTAGAATATTAATTGATACCCCTCCACTATCCAAAACATACCCTAGTATTACACCCCCCTGGAGTTAGAATAGTAATTTCTACTCCTCCACTAACCAACACATACCCTAGTATTACAACCCCCGCCCCCAGGAGTTAAAATAGTAATTTATACCCCTCCACTATCCAAAACATACCCTAATATTACACCCCTTTTGGAGTTAAAATAGTAATTTATACCCCTCCACTATGTCACACATACCCTAGAATTACACCCCTCTGGAGTTAGATTATTAATTTATATCCCTTCACTATCCCACACATAAAATAGTATTACATCCCCCTGGAGTTAGAATAGTAATTTATATCCCTTCAGTAACCCAAACTTACTTTAGTATTACATCCTTTCAGGAGTTAGATTAGTAATTTTAATTTTAATATTATTCAACATTAAAAAAAATATATATTTTTTAAAATTAATATTATATTATTAGAGAACATTACTTTATATAGATTTTTTTTAAATGCAAATAGTGGGTAATTAAAAAATTTAACAGTAATTAAAAAAAATTCCCATGCTTTTACATTGATTTCAATGTAAAGTCAAGTCCTTCATTTATTTCTATGGTTCACTATGTGAATCCCGCGGCAATGAAATATGAAGCTTGTTGGCGTGTAAGGAGCTTCGAATAGAAACAAAAGGTAGTATGCTGAAGGTAAGAATAACATTTTATAATTTTATACATTTTTAAAACATTAATTAATCAATGTAAATATAAATAACATATTGTAAAAAAACTCACACAACACAATTTATGTATGTTTATTGATAAAAATATTTATTGAATAACTAAAAATATTTTTAATAATTTTCTGACATTTCAAAACATTTATTGAATAATATTTTATATTAAAAAAATATTTTTAATATACAGTCTTAATAAATAAAGTAAAATAAATAATTGTCCTTTTTCTTTTTTTGCAGCTTTTGATGACCTATACGCGTGAACTTCAAATGCGTAGGCAGCCATATTGAGTGGCGTCGCTGGACAGAGCAGTAGCAAGAAGACCTGCGCTCAGGTAGGGAAGTTTTTGAACTTATTATTTTATGAAAAACAATGTTAAGATATATATTTATTGCAAGGAAAGAAAAGGGAGTTTTAGAATAGTTAAATAATAGGTTTAATATTAGATTTAGCATGTCGTCGAACACATTGTTAGTGTATGTCCACGTTGGGTTTGTTAAACATTATGTCATTGTTTGTATTTAATAAGTGAAATAATAGTTAAACAATGCTTTATGTATGTTTTACTGTGACATTGTTTAATATGGTATACATCGGAAGCAAAAGAAGATCGATTTACGAACATGGGTATTCGAGAGGAGGAAAAGGATCATTTTTCTTGGTTTATTTTGGAATTGTGAAACACATCTTTGGATTGCTTTTTGGGATTTGGTTTTGGATTGTTTTCCTTTTTTGTAAAAGCATTTTGAAGGAGTGCTGATTTCGAGTACAGCAAGAAGATGGATCGTATCTTCGATTTTTTGGGAGTTCGGATTTCGAGAGTAGGAAGAAGAAGGAACCTATTTTGAATTATTGGGAGTTGGAGATTGTTTCGATTTGGAGAATACATCTTTTTTGGGGAATTTTTTGTTGTAAATTGATCTTCAAAAAGGAATACTTTATTTTGGAAATGCACTTTTTTGGGAATGGATTTTATCTAATGGAATACAAAACAAGCATGGTTTTGCTTTGGATTAAAGAAGAAAAAGAATGAAAAAAGAAGACTCCTAAGGTAAGGTGACCCGACTTTAAATTTAGTTAAAAAATGTTTTGAAAAATGCCAATTGTAATTAGAAAATGTAATTTAGGGCAAAACAGGAAAGTAATACTGTAGGGTGAATTAGTAGTGGAGTATGCGTGCAACATTA
Source organism: Lissotriton vulgaris (assembly GCF_964263255.1). Classification (NCBI taxonomy): domain Eukaryota; kingdom Metazoa; phylum Chordata; class Amphibia; order Caudata; family Salamandridae; genus Lissotriton; species Lissotriton vulgaris. The sequence continues at coordinate 1,387,063,233 of NC_141694.1, read as the reverse complement.
TCTAGGTAGTCTGAAGCCACACACAACGAAAACTGTTGTAAAATAGCCAATAGTCGTTCTGACATTTTCTTTGATCTTTTAGAGATGTGTGGGTTCAGACTACCTGTTAATGCTTGTGACATTCTCATTTCTTGGAAACTTTGCTCCTTCCTCAAAGTTTCCAAAAAACGATAAAGATTAGGATGAGGTTTTCCAATTGTGTGGCTGAAGGAGTTGTACTAACTTTTGGAAAAGGGCGCACTACGTCTTTGTTAGGAATCTCTACGGTTGTATGGTGCTCCGAGGTATCACTCTCTGATACTAGTGTGAAGAAATAATCCTATGGTTGCACCCCCATGTATTTGGGGTATGTCCCCCGGGCTCCAATTGGTCCTCCTATGTAGAGGTTAAATAAATTCATACCATGGTTTGTTAGTGAACTTTTGCGTTTTTATTTCTTCATAAATACATCACTTGGATGTCAAATTTATGCTTTATTCATTTTATTCATGAGCAAACATTTCCATTTTTCCCACTGAACATTTTGAATCTCCCAATGCATTTCGGCATGTAGAATGCCTTCTTCCAGGGGATATTTCTATGAATCAAAAACAGAATAATGCAGCATTTAAAGTCTATTCCATAACCTATATGTGCATAATGTATCATAAATACAACATGTTAATCCACAAAGTACATTTTCATTCCTTAACTAATAACCTCGTGTCTAAACGATCTATCCTCCAGTCTAAAATAAACTGAAAACGGTATATAATGCATATCAAGAGGTCCTCTCTTCTAATGTGCGTGTAAGGTGTCCGAATTATGTTTTGCTCTACGGAAATCATTTCCGTTAGTTAACAGTGAAATGAATATTACAAAACTGTGCTCCGGGATGTTAATTTAAATTAAATACCACAACGTAGACTAACGTTATTCAAAAATACCGAGGCTTTTATGCACTCAAAAAAACGGGCTTGCCGAGAAATGTTTTGTGTCTCCCGCGAATCCTTTTCTGAACCGGAAGTGTTCGGTGTTGTGCTCCGGAAGCGTATGTTATAAATGACGGCTGTTACTAGGCAACGCTCGATGGATACAAACAAAAATACTGTTAGTGTTTTATATAATAAGTAGAACTCTAGCGTGTGTTACGTATTATTAATACGAGTGGTCTATCCGCTAAATGTGTATATAAACAAATATACGTGAAAGTATGAAAAAGCTTAATTGGCGTGTTTCAGTGTATCTCTATAAAGTATGATTGTGAAAAAACAGGGTTATGAGATGTAATGTGATTTCCAACAACTATGGGGTCCATTAGGATGTCGGGCGGATTGCCTCCGCCAGGGTGGCGGTGGCCACCGCCACCCTGGCGGAGGCAATCCGCCCGACATCCTTCCCTGCATTCCCCCCCCGCCATATTACGATGGCGGAGGGGACCGCAGCGGTGGGAAACACCGCCCGCCTGTTTTCCGCCCCGGTCGCCTTGCGGCCGGGGCGGAAAAGGGATAACATGGTGGCGGTGTCTATCAGACGCCGCCAGCCATATTATAATGGGCATTTTTCAATGCCTTTCCGTGGCGTCAATGCCGCCACGGAAAGGCATGCGGTCTTCACTCTGGAGGCCCCCTGCGGGCCCCCAGAGTGAAGTACAGTTGGGGGGGTGCACATAGGGGGTACCTGTGGTACCCCCTTCATTGTCATTTGCAAAGCGGCCGGCACCGCGCGGTGCCTGCCGCTTTGCAAATGAAAATGTGAAAGTGAATTTTCAGCATTGTGGCGGGCGGTGCAGAGAGCACCGCCCGCCACAATGCTGAAAATACAGGATGTGCCCGCCACTGTGGCGGGCACATCCTAATGGCACCGCCGGGACCCCCGCCCTTATGGCGGGCGGTCCCGATTTACGATAGGATGACGGGCGGGCAAAGTCCGCCCGTCATCCTAATGGACCCCTAAATGTTTCTGTGAGGTTGTAAATTGACAATGTAGGTTATTTATACGTTAAAACAGATGGTATTAATAGTCACGTTTTGGATTAGAGGAACAATAAACATATTTACAAATAGCAGGTAAATTCCATACGGTCATTAAGGCCGTATGGGGTCATGCTGGTCAATAAAGGGATCCAATAATTTTCTCTTTGTAATAGTCTTTTTTTGTGATCTTGTCCTTCCCTTTTGTGTACATTCTCAAGAACACAAAATCTCAATTGGCTGATGTTGTGGTTCATTTCCACAAAGTGTTGAGCTACTGTGGATTTCAATTGCACATATAGGTTATGGAATAGACATTAAATGCTGCATTATTCTGTTTTTGATTCATAGAAATATCCCTAGGAAGAAGGCATTCTACATGCCGAAATGCATTGGGAGATTTGAAATGTTCAGTGGGAAAAATGGAAATGTTTGCTCATGAATAAAATGAACAAAGCATACATTTGACATCCAAGTGATGGATTTATGAAGAAATAAAAACGCAAAAGTTCACTAACAAACCATGGTATGAATTTATTTAACCTCTACATAGGAGGACCAATTGGATCCCGGGGGACATACCCCAAATACATGGGGGTGCAACCATAGGCTGAAGGAGTTGTGCCATCCCTCTATGGCATTGTTTGTCTTTGCCTTTCCTAAGCAGGTTGTGTAGCAGTTCCACCACTCCACATGGAAACGTGGCTTCCTCCTGCGACCCAACCTGCTTAGATGTCCAATCCATGTGTCTTCGAAATAATTTAGCAGGGGTGCCAATTTTTCTTCATTTGTTGTAAAAAATTCAGATTCAGAAATTGCAGTGTAGTACTCCTCTAAACTATCAGGAGGTACAAAGCAAAGCGCTGTAAGTTTTTTTAGTTTGAATTGCAGTTTGCTGTCTGATATGTAATTCGCAACTAGGGATGATTTTTGTATCTTATGCCAAAATGCCTGGGAAAAATGGAAAAAACATCCCTGAATTTGGGTATCCGTGTACGTTTTGGTTATAACATTTATCATTGCGAATTCAAAATCTATAATTATTTTCCTAGGACTTTTGTTGGATGTTTTAGATTTAACCACTGTTACCCACTGTAACCACTGTGACCCTTGGCCCGGTCACTCTACTACCGCACGGCCCCCGAATGCCCGGATTCTGCTGCTGCTGCCGCTGCCTGCTTGGCCCTCTTGCTGCCGCCACTCCTTAGGGCCCCTGCTCTCCAGGCTTGCCCTCGCTCCCCAGGCTTGCCCAGGCTTGCCCTCGCTCTCCAGGCTTGCCCAGGCTTGCCCTCGCTCTCCCCCACTCTCCTTTCCCGCTCTTTCCAACCCCCCCTCTGCTCCCCGCCACTGCTCTCCTGCAGCCCCGCCCCCTTTTCCTGTCTCCCGCTCCCCATTCGCCGCCCCGCTCCCGCCTGTTCCTCACTCCCACTTCGCCATAAATGCCGGGACCGCGCGTACGCGCTGCGGCCACGCGCAGCGGGCGTGCCGATTGCTCGCCAAAGGCAAGTCCGTCTATGACCCGTCCGTGCCTGGACCGTGCCCAGCGCCAGAAGCCCTGGACTCCGCCAAAGCCAGCCAACCCGACTGAGCTACGACGCCGCCATCCTCCACACACTCAACACCGGCCGACATCCAGCCTTCTACCAAGCCACCCCGAAACGCACCCACAGAGCCTTCACCTGCCACGCCTGCTACTTCACCTGCACTCGGTCCTGCACCGCGCCAGCCAAAACAGCCGCCAACAACAACCACCTCAAGTGCAGCCTTCTCAACACCCGCTCCATCCACAGGCATGCCATCGAACTATGGGACCTCCTTGACAAAACGGCACCAGACGTCGCCTTCTTCACGGAAACCTGGATGAACGCCTCCTCAGCCCGCGACATCGCCATTGCCATCCCGGACGGCTACAAGATCATCCGGAGGGACCGCGTCAACCAGACCGGAGGAGGCATCGCCATCGCCCACAGAAACACTATCCGCATCACGACCAACACCGACGACACCCTCACCACCGCAGAGAACCTGCACTTCCAGATTCACACCGACCCCAAGACCACCCTCAGAGGAACCCTCATCTACAGACCCCCGGGACCAGGCTTACACTTCAGCGAGGCCATCGCAGACTTCATCAGCCCACTCGCCCTCGCCTCCACCGACTACATCCTCCTAGGAGACCTCAATTTCCACCTGGAGAACGACCAGGACAACAACACCACCGCACTACTAGACAAACTCGCCAACCTTGGATTCAAGCAACTGGTCAATACCCCCACCCATTACGCCGGCCACACGCTCGACCCTGTCTTCTCCTCCAGCTACCACCCCAGCGAGCTCCACTGGACCGACCACAGCTGTGTACACTTCAACTTCAGGAAAACAACGACCCACCACCGCCCTCAACAAACCCCCCGAAGATGCTGGAGCAAGATCACCACCGACCAACTCACTACCTCCTTGCGTCTAAACCCTCCCACCAACACTACGGACCCAACGAAGGAGCCCGAAACCTCACACAGTGGATCACCGACTGTGCGACACCCTTGCTCCACTGAAAAACCCTTCCAGCAACCTCAACAGCAAGAAAGCCACGTGGTTCCCCAACGATCTCAAAGACTCCAAGAAATCCTGCCGTGACCTCGAGAAAGCCTGGAGCCAAAACCAGTCAATGGACAACATGACAGCCTTCAAGAACGCCACCCGCAAACACCACCAGCTGATCCGTACCACTAAAAGGTCACCCTTCAGAGAACGACTGGACAACAACAACCACAACAGCAAGGTACTCTTCAAAGTCATGAAAGAGCTCTCCAACCCCAATGCCAGCAACAACGACATCACACCTTCTCAAGACCTCTGCAACTCTCTGGCCACCTTTTTTTCACTGTAAGATTGTCGACATACACAACAGCTTCGGCGCTCAGAACAGGTACCCCACCACCGAACCTACACCCCCCACCACCACCAGGTGCGCCTGGACTCAGGTCAGGACGGAAGATACTACCCACGCGATGAACACCATCCACTAGGTCTCCCCAGCCGATCCCTGCCCACACCACATCTTCAACAAAGCCGACTCCATCATCGCACCCAAACTTCGGGACATCATCAACAACTCCTTCATATCCGCCACCTTCCCGGAGAGCTGAAGGAAGCAGTGATCAGCGCCCTCCTGAAGAAACCCATAGCAGACCCCTCAGACCTCAAGAACTTCCGCCCCATCTCGCACCTCTCCTTCCCTGCAAAAGTCATCGAGAAAACCATCAACAAACAGCTGACAGCCTTCCTGGAGACGAATGGCTCCCTCAACCCATCGCAGTCCGGATTCCGAGTGAACCACAGCACCGAGACCGCCGTCATCGCAGGCACCGACGACATCCGGACCCTGCTGGACAACGGAGAAACCGCCAGCCTCATCCTGCTCGACATTTCAGCTGCGTTCGACACGGTCTGCCACTGCACCCTGACAACCCGCCTCCGCCACGCCAGGATCCAAGGAAAGGCCCTGGAGTGGATCACCTCCTTCCTCTCCGACAGAACCCAAAGAGTCCATCTCCCGCCCTCCCTCGCAGAAGCCACCAAGATCATCTGCGGCGTACCTCAAGGCTCCTCGCTCAGCCCCACCCTCTTCAACGTCTACATGAGCCCCCTCACAGCCATCGCACGCAAGCACAACCTCAACATCATCTCCTACGCCAACGATACCCAACTGATCCTCTCCCTCACCAACGACCCCACCTCTGCCAGAGCCAGCTGCCAGGACGGAATGAAAGACATCGCAGACTGGATGAAGCTCAGCCGCCTGAAACTGAACTCAGACAAGACGGAAGTCCTCATCCTCGGCCCATCCATCTCTGCCTGGGATGACTCCTGGTGGCCCCCTGCTCTTGGCCCCCAACCCAAGCCCACGGACCTCGCACGCAACCTGGGCTTCATCCTTGACTCCTCCCTCACGATGGCCAAGCAAGTTAACGCCGTTACCTCCTCCTGCTTCAACACTCTCCGCATGCTCCGTAAGATCTTCCGCTGGATCCCCACTGGAACCAGGAAAACGGTCACCCAGGCCCTCGTCATTAGCCGTCTGGACTACGGGAATGCCCTCTACGCTGGGACCACTGCCAAACTACAGAAAAGACTCCAGCGCATCCAGAACGCCTCAGCACGACTCGTCTTGGACATCCCCCGACACAGCCACATCTCTGCCCACCTGAGGGACCTGCACTGGCTCCTCGTCAGCAAAAGGATCACGTTCAGACTTCTCACCCACGCACAAAAGGCTCTCCACGACTTGGGCCCCGAATACCTCAACAACCGCCTCACGTTCTACACGCCAACCTGCCAGCTCCGCTCTGCCAGCCTCGCCCTCGCCACCGTCCCATGGATCCGCAGAACCACCACCAGAGGAAGATCCTTCACCTACCTGGCGGCCAAGACCTGGAACACCCTCCCCACCCACCTACGACTCACCCAGGACCATCTCTCCTTCAGGAAGCAACTCAAGACCTGGCTTTTTGAGCAGTAGCAGTCCCCCCCAGTGCCTTGAGACCCTAGCGGGTGAGTAGCGCGCTTTACAAATACTCTTGATTGATTGATTGATTGATTGATTGATTAAAAGTTCAGTGTACGTTGTGGATTGTTTATCAGGCAGAAAACTGTATACTAGGGGCACTACTGTATGGTTAATTTTAGCATGGATAGTGTTTATTTGGGTGAAAGGATGGGGCGTACTTTTAAACGTCCCATCATTCATCCAAATATCACTATTTTCTAACTTGGCAAGGTTACGGGGTGAGCTAAAGATAATTATTCGTTTCTGAGGGTTTTGGTTGTCATACAGGATAAAAGGTTCGTTAGAAATAGTTAGAGAGAGTTCAGGAGGAATTACAATGTCAGGGAATGTGTGTGGTGTGACTCTTTGTAGGTTACTTGCTTGTTTTTTACATTGAATAATTTGTCTCAGATTAGGTATTATGGGAATACTGCTAGCAATGTAGTCAGGGACATGTTGTGCTACCCCCCTTAAAATTGAACCAGTGGAGTCATTGGAGGTGCTTGCAATATCTTTCATTTCGTTAATGGTTTCTCTTACTTCAATCTCCATTGCTGAAGCAGAGTGGTTATGCTCAGATGTTCTGACAACTGTGTCACCAAGAGTAACCGCTCTGCCTAAGCAATGGGATGAGTGATATTGCACGCACCTCCAATGTCTCCTTGGTTCAGAAATTCTTTTCTTGCAATAAATGTAGCCATTGTAATGTAGGAGTAAGTATGGGCGGAAAATCCGTTAACTCGCGGATTTTGCGGATTTTCGGTAAATTCGCAATCTGCGAGATTTGCGAATTTCCCGCAAAATCCGCAAATTCGCACGCAGCGGATTTTTTTTTTCTTGGTGATACTATTTTGCGGTGCGCGGCGTTTATCATCGTTTGCCGAGTTATTTTTCTTGATATTTTGCGAGTGCTGCGCCATTTTGGATCTTGCTGCGGGATCCCGCGGGAATTTGGCAAGCGCGATTACATAATCGCGGCTTGCCAACTAACGCGAGTACGCCGTGATCACGTATCGCGGTACTTCGCAATTGCGAGCTTTGAGATGCGGTGAGCAGCAACAATCTCGCAGACGCGAAAATATTAAATTTGCAATTCTGCACAAGAAATCCACCAGCAAGCAGCATAAACCTTCTTGAAATGAGGATTTTTATCTGAATAACTCCTTAGGTTGACATTTGCCTGCACTTTTTTTGCGAGGAGTCCATTTTGGGGAGGGGGGGGGGAGGAAGGAAGTGCCCCACAGTCTTCAACTTCCTGTTCCTGTCCAGCAGGCTCCTCCCAGTGCTTTGTCCATCTCCTGGTCACTTTTCATTTGGATCTGGAGCTGGAAGGATTACTTTTTGTGGATGCTGCTGGATATTTGGATTTGAGGCCTTTTTGACTTTCTTTGGATCACTTTTGGATTAGAAATTTCACAAGTAAGTTTGTTTGGGGCATTACAGTTGCTGCAACTACAATTTTGGAATTTTCGATTTTTGGGCTGTTTTGGGGCCTTTTGCCCAGGGGTACTCAGTGGTGGGTGGACTGAGTCTTTCTGTGGGGTGTCTTGAACTTAAACATCATGGAGGGCATGGATGGAATGGGATTGTGCTGATTTTTCAGTGATTTTCGTTTTTTGGGGCTGTACTTGTGGCCTTTTCACCAGGGGTATTGAGTCTAGCATGGGCCTAGTCTTTCTGTGGGGTGTCTTGAACTTAAACATCATGGAGGGCATGGATGGAATGGGATTGTGCTGATTTTTCAGTGATTTTCGTTTTTTGGGGCTGTACTTGTGGCCTTTGCACCAGGGGTATTGAGTCTAGCATGGGCCTAGTCTTTCTGTGGGGTGTCTTGAACTTAAACATCATGGAGGGCATGGATGGAATGGGATTGTGCTGATTTTTCAGTGATTTTCGTTTTTTGGGGCTGTACTTGTGGCCTTTTCACCAGGGGTATTGAGTCTTGCATGGGCCTAGTCTTTCTGTGGGGTGTCTTGAACTTAAACATCATGGAGGGCATGGATGGAATGGGATTGTGCTGATTTTTCAGTGATTTTCGTTTTTTGGGGCTGTACTTGTGGCCTTTTCACCAGGGGTATTGAGTCTTGCATGGGCCTAGTCTTTCTGTGGGGTGTCTTGAACTTAAACATCATGGAGGGCATGGATGGAATGGGATTGTGCTGATTTTTCAGTGCTTTTCGATTTTTCGGGGGTGTTCATGGGGAGGGACAGGCCATGTGGCTGGGGGCCATTTTGAGTGCTGCTACAGGCCCTGGCCATGTGCTGGGAGGCAAGTGGCCATTTTGAATGCAGGCATTGTTGTTAGGCCTGCAACCATTTTGCCTACTTTTCAACCTTCATGCCCAGGGGTATTGAGTCTTGCATGGGCCTTGTCTTTCTGTGGGGTGTCTTGAATTTAAACATCATGGAGGGCATGGATGGAATGGGATTGTGCTGATTTTTCTGTGATTTTCGTTTTTTGGAGTCTGTACTTGTGGCCTTTTCACCAGGGGTATTGAGCTAGCATGGGCCTAGTCTTTCTGTGGCGTGTCTTGAACTTAAACATCATGGAGGGCATGGATGGAATGGGATTGTGCTGATTTTTCAGTGTTTTTCGATTTTTGGGGGTGTTCATGGGGAGGGACAGGCCATGTGGCTGGGGGCCATTTTGAGTGCTGCTACAGGCTCTGGCCATGTGCTGGGAGGCAAGTGGCCATTTTGAATGCATGCATTGTTGTTAGGCCTGCAACCATTTTGCCTACTTTTCAACCTTTATGCCCAGGGGTAGTGAGTCTTGCATGGGCCTAGTCTTTCTGTGGGGTGTCTTGAATTTAAACATCATGGAGGACATGGATGGAATGGGATTGTGCTGATTTTTCAGTGATTTTCGTTTTTTGGGGCTGTAATTGTGGCCTTTTCACCAGGGGTATTGAGTCTAGCATGGGCCTAGTCTTTCTGTGGGGTGTCTTGAACTTAAACATCATGGAGGGCATGGATGGAATGGGATTTTGCTGATTTTTCAGTGTTTTTCGATTTTTGGGGGTGTTCATGGGGAGGGACAGTCCATGTGGCTGGGGGCCATTTTGAGTGCTGCTACAGGCCCTGGCCATGTGCTGGGAGGCAAGTGGCCATTTTGAATGCAGGCATTGTTGTTAGGCCTGCTGCAACCATTTTGCCTACTTTTCAACCTTTATGCCCAGGGGTAGTGAGTCTTGCATGGGCCTAGTCTTTCTGTGGGGTGTCTTGAATTTAAACATCATGGAGGGCATGGATGGAATGGGATTGTGCTGATTTTTCAGTGATTTTCGTTTTTTGGGGCTGTACTTGTGGCCTTTTCACCAGGGGTATTGAGTCTTGCATGGGCCTAGTCTTTCTGTGGGGTGTCTCGAACTTAAACATCATGGAGGGCATGGATGGAATGGGATTGTGCTGATTTTTCAGTCATTTTCGTTTTTGGGGGCTGTACTTGTGGCCTTTTCACCAGGGGTTTTGAGTCTTGCATGGGCCTAGTCTTTCTGTGGGGTGTCTTGAACTTAAACATCATGGAGGGCATGGATGGAATGGGATTGTGCTGATTTTTCAGTGATTTTCGTTTTTTGGGGCTGTACTTGTGGCCTTTTCACCAGGGGTATTGAGTCTAGCATGGGCCTAGTCTTTCTGTGGGGTGTCTTGAACTTAAACATCATGGAGGGCATGGATGGAATGGGATTGTGCTGATTTTTCAGTGATTTTCGTTTTTTGGGGGTGTTTATGGGGAGGGACAGGCCATGTGGCTGGGGGCCATTTTGAGTGCTGCTACAGGCCCTGGCCATGTGCTGGGAGGCAAGTGGCCATTTTGAATGCAGGCATTGTTGTTAGGCCTGCTGCAACCATTTTGCCTACTTTTCAACCTTTATGCCCAGGGGTAGTGAGTCTTGCATGGGCCTAGTCTTTCTGTGGGGTGTCTTGAACTTAAACATCATGGAGGGCATGGATGGAATGGGATTGTGCTGATTTTTCTGTTTTTTTTTCGATTTTTTGGGGGTGTATAACTGAACTGATGTTCCTCTGTCTTCCATTGCTTTTAGGTGCACAAGACTCAAGAGAACCACCAGTGCCAGGAAGAAGTCCTGCAGCGGTGTGTGTGTGCAGCATAACGTCACGCGATGTCACGTCTGGCCTCAGACAACTCTACAATTCGTGCAACTGCGGCCTGCTGTCTGACCTGCTCTGAAGAAGATGGCCCCAAAAAAAGGTCTCCGTAGCTCCTCTAGCAAGAAAGTTGCTAATAAGGAGCAGAAGAAGCAAGTTACCAAGGAGGCTGGTGTGCCGCCCGCCGCGTTTTTTTGGGAGCAAAAAAAAAAGTACGCCTGCAGCAGCAGCAGGATCTGCTGGGGACCAAGCTGGGAGCAGCACCCCCGCTCCATTGGGTTCAGTGCCTCCACCACCACGCGAACTTAAGTCAAAGCCCTTGAGTGCTTCAGAGGCAGTCAGTGTACTTCTCCAATCACCATTGACCAGTGATGTTGGCTCATCGCAAGAAAGTAGCAGCAATGTCCCTGAATCAACACAGGTTGTTGTAAGTCATCTGACAAGTGTTGAACAACCACAGCCGCAACAACAACACCATATGCAAGTACAAGCCCAAGTACATGTGGAAGGAGAGGCAGCGCAAGGAGATGCGCAAGCAGAGGTGCATGGAGGGTCACAAGTGCCCACAATAGTTGTTCCTCCCGACGTAGGGGCACATCAGGAAATCGACAATCAAGGCGAGGTATCATTTGAGGAAGCCACTCCTCCTGATGATCATTCATTGTCTTCCACACCCCTAGCAAGGAAGAGATCAAGGGTGAGGTCTACATCTTCTTCAAGCACACCTCCTTCTGATGATCGGGATGAAGATTGGGAACCAGCAAGGCTGTCTGAGAGTGAGGCACACCATGATCTGACAAAGATACCTAAGCGTAAAAGGAAGGTCGTCGAAAAACTCATAGCTATGGAGTGTGATGAGGCTCAACAAGAAGTGACGCATACTGCTGCTGATGAAGCCCTTCACGACGACGATCCAGTCATCATAATGGTCACTGCAGCCCCAGCGGGCATGCAGCAAAGAGACATTTTGACCCTATCCCGAGAAGCTGCTGAGCGTGATGATGATGTCGACGAGGAGTCAATGGAAACACAACAATCATTGGATTTGGAGTTAACTAGTACACCAACACCTACCGCTTCCATATTTCTTCCTCGCAAGAAGGGAGTGGGACCTCCATCCACCTCGACCTCAATTAGTGGTGGTGAAAGTGCAAAACGTACTGAAGTTCGGCAATCCACATCCTCCACTTCATCTGGCATTAGCAGCAGGACCACCACCACCAGTATCGCCGCCTCCTCCGGCCCCCAAAGACATTTCAAGTCTCCAGTTTGGGACTTCTTTAGTGTTTGCCCAAAAAAGGAAAACGTAGCCATTTGTAGCATTTGTAAGCTTCGAGTTAGTCGTGGTAAGTTTGGTACCAACTATGGTACCGGAGGCCAGAGAGGTCATCTTAGGAGAGCGCACCCTGTCCAATGGTTTGCGCACCTAGAGGCGGTCAAGGAAGCCCGAATTGCACGTAATGAAAACGTTGATTTTTCATCTGATGATGACGAGGAGGAAGAAGACGATTCAAACACTTCACTTACACCCAGTACCCCTGTCAGCAGCACACCCCATGTGAGCCACACTAAGAGTGTGGGAGAGAGTGAGACATCAATGCGAAAAAGTTCATCAGCGAGCGTAACTGGGTCGAAGATATCATCATCATCCCGTAAATCCTTGGTCCAGGGCAACATTAAAAAGATGTTGTTTACAGAAGCGCAATATGAACGCAACCACCCACTGACGCGTCTGTATAACACTAAGCTGGCTAAAATGCTAGCTCTGGACCTTCTCCCTTTTTCTTTTGTAGAAGGGGTTGGTTTTCTAGAATTAGTGGCAGCCCTCTGCCCTAAATGGAAGGTCCCTAGCCGGTTCTATTTTGCCCGAGTTGCGGTTCCAGCACTACATGAAGATGTTCTGAAGGTGATTGGGGCAGCTTTGCAGAAGAGTGCTGTTCACACTATACATCTGACAACAGACATGTGGACCAGTGGCGCAGGCGCTGATTACATGTGCATCACTGCACACTGGGTCTCTTTTTCAGGGGCTAAAGCAAAGCTAAACGCAGGTGTTGACCAGGACATTGTTTTTAAAGCTGCACGGAAACATGCAACACTAGCCATGTTTGGTTTGGAGAAACGTCACACAGCAGAAAACATTTTGGATGTCTTTAACACAAAGGTCCTTAACTGGCTGTCCCCAAAAAAACGCCAGGTTGGTTATGTTTCCACGGACAATGGCGCCAATATAGTTAAGGCCATGAGGCTGTGTGAGTATTTCAGAGTGCCGTGTTTGGCGCACTGTATAAACCTAGTTGTCCAAAAATTCTTGGGTAATAAAGACAGTGCAGCGTACAGAGTATTGGACACCTGCCGAAAAATGTGCAACCATTTCAGCCATTCTTTTAAGGCCCGGAAGCAGCTGAGGAGCCTGCTATATCAACGTCAAATGCCAGTGAAAGCACTCATCCAGGAGGTGGTAACACGTTGGAACTCAACCTTCTACATGCTTGAGCGTCTGTATGAGCAGTATACGGTACTCGATCACTATTTCTTAACACAGGGTACAGCTCAGAAGGAGGACCTGAGGATGGGTGCGGCGCAATGGAACATAGTTAAAAGCCTGACATGCATGCTTCGTCCTTTTGAGTTCTTCACGCGTGCAGTCAGCAAGGAGGACTGTAATTTGGGAAAAGCTATCCCATTGTTGTACATGCTGGAGCACCAACTGAAGGAGGTGTGGTCTGTGTTTGAAAAAGATGAAAAAAACCAAGACTCTTTTGTTCTGGCTGAGAAATTATTAGAGCACCTACAAGGTGATGAACGTCTTAAAATGATCCACTCAGACCAGCATTACATTTGTGCTACTATTCTGGATCCACGCTACAAAAAGGCGCTGGCAGGCCAAGCATTCTTTCCTTTTGCTGATGACGATGTTACAAGTTACAAACGGTGGATAGCCTCCTCAGCCAAGAGGTTTGAAAGAGAACGGCAGCAAATTGAAGGAGAAGGCAGTACATCAGCATCAGCAGGCCATCCCCAGTCACAACAATCCTCTTCTGCACCTGTGGCTGCGGCACAAGTGACCTCTCAGCCGTTAAAGAGACCGGCAACCGGATCATCTGCACCACCAGACGCAACAGTAACATTGGATGCTGAAGAGGATTGGCTAGCTCGGCTTGGGTTTGGTTCTCAAAAGGACACAGCAACAGCTAAGCAAAGAGGAGGAACCTTGGAGGAGAACATTGATTCGATGGTCAAGGACTATCTGAATGACTCAACAGAGGTCTATGTTAATGCTGACCCATTGGCGTATTGGCATGGGAAAAAAGAATTGTGGCCACAGCTCACCAACCTGGCTTTAAACTACTTGTCTTGCCCACTCGCAAGCGTGTCTTCTGAACGTGTTTTCAGTGCTGCTGGTGGCATTGTAACTTCCAAACGGAGCCGCCTCTCGCCCAAAAATGTGGAGAGGTTAACAATGATCAAGATGAATCAGCACCTCATACCACCAGATTTCAGAGTACGAGAAAGCGCGCCGGATGAAGACGAGGTGGCCAGCAACATAGATGAGGGAATTTCTACTCTGTCAGGTGACACTGAGCTCAACCTGCCTGAATTCGCAGAGTATGATGACGAAGCCTTATTCTCATTCCTGGACCGTGATACCGAGCCCTGAAAATGAGACAACGAATCAATCACTTTCTTTTTCGTCCTTATTCACTTTCATTCCTGTGTGTCTGTCTTTCTTTGTTGTGCACAGTTAATATAATTCAAACTTTAATCAGATAATCACAAAAACAAGCCCATCAGCAGAACTGTCTTCACTTGTTTGCTAATTGATTTGAAGGTGCCGCAGTCTGCATTCCTCAGGTTCACAAGTTCAGAAGAACATGCTCCTCTATCCTCCTCCTCCAGACTCCTATTTCCATCAAAGCAGAGGGCTGGTTTACGCCCAATGAAGAAAGACTCAGCACTTGTGGGGGTGTTGTTCTACCTCTTTGCAGGTGAGTTGACGGCTCTGGGGCCATTGCTGGGAAGCTCTAAAAGTGGTTTGGACCAAATCCGAGGCGCACATTTTTTAGTGTTTTTGCTGACTTGCTTGCCTTTGAGGTGCTCTTAGGGGGGGTTCCGTCTGTTTGTGGGTGAGTTTCGGGGTCTGTCAGCACTGCTGGGACACTCTAATCTTGATTGCATTTGCTTTTCAGGAAATCCGTGGTGGCAAAACAGACTTATGGCCAAGCTACGCAGCGCGTTTGGACCGAAGGCCGAGAAATATTGTAAGTAGGAGATGTTGCTTTTGGCCTGTTTGGGGGTGTTATGCTTTTTGGCGGGTGGGTTGGCGGGTCTTGGGCCATTCCTGGGAAGGTCTAATACCGGGTGGAAGTGGTTGAGACAAAATCCAGGCCGATTTTTATTTTGCTATTTCTGACATTTTGCTCAATGTAGCGTTTTCGGGGGCCGGTTTGGGGGGCTTCCTGGTGTTTGTGGGTGGGTTTCTGGGTCTGGGAGCACTGCTGGCTATGGATACTTTACTTTGCAAGAGGTTTGAAGCAAAGCCATGGTGGCAGAGGGGAGTTAGGGCCTAGCTGCAGAGCGCGCGCGGAGTGATTTGGGAAATTTGGCAAAAAATGACTAAGTCCCCATTTTTGTACTTTTGCTCTTTGGCTGTTTGGGGGTCTTCTACTCGTTTTCTCTTGGGTTGACGGCTCTGGGGCCATTGTTGGGAAGCTCTAATACCGGATAAAAGTGGTTTGGACCAAATCCGAGGCGCAAATTTTTTAGTGTTTTTGCTGACTTGCTTGCCTTTGAGGTGCTCTTAGGGGGGGTTCTGTCTGTTTGTGGGTGAGTTTCGGGGTCTGTCAGCACTGCTGGCACACTCTAATCTTGATTGCATTTGCTTTTCAGGAAATCCGTGGTGGCAAAACGGACTTATGGCCAAGCTACGCAGCGCGTTTGGACCGAAGGCCGAGAAATATTGTAAGTAGGAGATGTTGCTTTTGGCCTGTTTGGGGGTGTTATGCTTTTTGGCGGGTGGGTTGGCGGGTCTTGGGCCATTCCTGGGAAGGTCTAATACCGGGTGGAAGTGGTTGAGACAAAATCCAGGCCGATTTTTTTTTTGCTATTTCTGACATTTTGCTCAATGTAGCGTTTTCGGGGGCCAGTTTGGGGGGCTTCCGGGTGTTTGTGGGTGGGTTTCGGGGTCTGGGAGCACTGCGGGCTATGGATGCTTTACTTTGCAAGAGGTTTGAAGCAAATCCATGGTGGCAGAGGGGAGTTAGGGCCTAGCTGCAGAGCGCGCTCGGAGTGTTTGGGAAATTTGGGAAAAAATGACTAAGTCCCCATTTTTGTACTTTTGCTCTTTGGCTGTTTGGGGGTCTTCTACTCGTTTTCTCTTGGGTTGACGGCTCTGGGGCCATTGTTGGGAAGCTCTAATACCGAATAAAAATGGTTTGGACCAAATCCGAGGCGCAAATTTTTTAGTGTTTTTGCTGACTTGCTTGCCTTTGAAGTGCTCTTAGGGGGGGTTCCGTCTGTTTGTGGGTGAGTTTCGGGGTCTGTCAGCACTGCTGGGACACTCTAATCTTGATTGCATTTGCTTTTCAGGAAATCCGTGGTGGCAAAACGGACTTATGGCCAAGCTAACCAGCGCGTTTGGACCGAAGGCCGAGAAATATTGTAAGTAGGAGATGTTGCTTTTGGCCTGTTTGGGGGTGTTATGCTTTTTGGCGGGTGGGTTGGCGGGTCTTGGGCCATTCCTGGGAAGGTCTAATACCGGGTGGAAGTGGTTGAGACAAAATCCAGGCCGATTTTTTTTGTTGCTATTTCTGACATTTTGCTCAATGTAGCGTTTTCGGGGGCCGGTTTGGGGGGCTTCCTGGTGTTTGTGGGTGGGTTTCAGGGTCTGGGAGCACTGCTGGCTATGGATGCTTCACTTTGCAAGAGGTTTGAAGCAAATCCATGGTGGCAGAGGGGAGTTAGGGCCTAGCTGCAGAGCGTGCGCGAAGTGATTTGGGAAATTTGGGAAAAAATGACTAAGTCCCCATTTTTGTACTTTTGCTCTTTGGCTGTTTGGGGGTCTTCTACTCGTTTTCTCTTGGGTTGACGGCTCTGGGGCCATTGTTGGGAAGCTCTAATACCGGATAAAAGTGGTTTGGACCAAATCCGAGGCGCACATTTTTTAGTGTTTTTGCTGACTGTTGGAAATGGGATCCCTGGCTGGCCAAGACTCGCGTCGAGGTCAGTCAGAGACCACCACTCCCAAGGTCAGGGCAAGGGAGTTACACGCCAAGATAACCCCTACTCGCCCTCTAGGTAACATGGCGCGAGCAGTCAAGGCTAAACTTGGAGGCGATGTAAGTTAAGTATTTGCGCACGCACCCCAGCAACAACAACCAAAGGCCCACCACAAAGGAAAACTCCACACAAGGTTATATAAAAATAGCCTTTGTATTATAATAAATATACATCAGATAAAACACACATCTTGTTACACTGTGCCAACAGGCACGGGCGGAATTTACAAGGGATATTTGTACAGGACAGGGCCACTTGGACCACTGTCAAGGGTATCAGCACTTTTAGAAGCAATACTTTCCGAAATAGCACTTTAGAAAGTATAATCAGTGTAGCACACAATATAAACATAGAGCACACAACCAGTAATCACTGGTAACAGGACCTCACTAGCACCACGTGTACTAGGGAGAAAACAACCACCTACACATCACAATACCTGTAGGGGTGTAAAAACAAAACACATGATGCATTAACATTCAGAGGTGTAGCAATAACATTGCGCAAAACTAATATCAGTCACCACCTGTGACAGTCCCTGTGTCTCAATGTCAGGGCCTAAATGTAGCAGTTGCCCACAAAGTGCTGGGCAACTGGTGCAGGGAAAGTTAGGGCAAAGTTGGAGCCTCTCTGGGCTCAAGAACCACCACTGTGGCACTGTTGAGCCTCTCTGGGCTCTGGACAAGAACAATGAACTGGCCCTCCTGAGCCTCTCTCAGGCTCTCAGACCACGGACTCTGCCTCACTAGGCGGGGGGGGTCCCTCACGGGGGACCCAGGCACAACTGGGGAGCCTCTCGGGGCTCTTAAACAAATAAGGGCACTGCTGAGCCTCTCAGGGCTCCAGCAACAAAGGTGCAGCCTCGCTGGGCTGTGGGGTCCCTCTCTGGGGACCCGGAGCAAAGACAAATGCCCTGCAAGAGCCTCGCAGGCTCACGAACGAAATGCCTCTCAGAACCTCTCTGGGCTCGTAACAAATGCAGGCTGGAGCCTCTCTCAGGCTCGTCGAGCAAGGGTGCCGGCAATCGAGCCTCGCAAGGCTCGCTAACAGGAAATGCCCCCAGTGGTCGCGCTACAGAGAGGGGGCGGGGCGGACACCGGCAATGTGTCCCGACGCCCCCCTCTCCTCTCCGCAAGCACCTGCACTCACCGGGTTCTGGCGGCCGCTCCTCGGGTCTCCCGGCTCCTTCTCCCGGGGCTCCTCTCTCCACTCGGGGAGCCTCGGCAGGCTGCTTCTCGGCTCCGCAGCGGGGGCGGGACTTCCGGGTTGACTCTCCCGGGCCGTGCAGCGATTGGCCCGCCGACCCAGCACTTCCGGGTCGCGGTAGGCAGCGCGGCGGCCCAGCGGGGGCAGCACACTCCTGGGCTGCGGCGGTGATCCGAGGACAATGCCGGGTGGGCACCGGCCTCTGCAGACAAAGCGCTCCCAGCGCTAGAGGGGTGACCACAGCGCTCCCAAGCGCTGCAAGCAAAAATAAAGCGCTCTTAAGCGCTAAACAGCAATCAAAAGCGCTCCCAGGCGCTAGGGGCCAACAAGCCCAGCAAAAGTACTTTCAAGGGGCAGGGGGGCAAGGCTGGGCCCAGAGCCAGCACACTGGGTCTCCAGGCAGGGAGACTCCCCAAGTGGCGGTCCTCTGGCCCAGCAGCAGCAACAGCCCCCTCTGGCAGGATCCAAAGTAGAACATTTTCTAAGGGGACACAGCCCCTTCTTATACTGTAAAATCCTTTGTTTCAGGGTGCAGGGCGGGGGGAAAACCAGTCACAGCTGGTTCTGGAGCACTCTTGATGGCCCAACCACCCATTTCTTTCACTGGGGAGGCTAGGGTCGTTAGACACACCACAGGGGGGCGGAGCCAGCATTGTGTGGGGAAAACCCAGCCCATCCAGGACACAGGTACACTCCTCCCACACATCACTCATGCTAATCTCCCACTCACCACCGGGCAAACCCATCTAGACTTCCTGGAGCCTGGCATGCCAGCCAGCTCCAGCCAATCACGCTCCAGCACCCTCACAGCACATGCACACATATCTCAATGTCCAGAAGTAGCACTTCCCTTCTAGACACATACATGCCGCAGACACCATCTTGCAGCATTCACTCTCACGAGTTTAAGCATACTAAACTCGAGCCTGCACTCCCCACGCATCAGGAACTACCAGGGACACACACATTCCCCATGCATTCCTATGGGAGGGCAGGCCAGCCATACTACACGCACGCACTTTCACTCTGGGACTCAGGGGAAAGTGCGCAGAGACCCAAAAATCACTGACACAGGGTCACACATAAGGCAAAAAGTCTAGGGGTGAACCTGCCCTGCGGGCCAAGTCCAACACAACCCCCTTCCAGCCAAAACGCAGGGGAGAACAATCACCACCGTGATGGACTTCCCTGCTTGGGGCGATAGAACACGGACGCAGGCCCGCCACTGCCGGGACACCCTCCTGTTCTATGCCACGGTGAACCCCTAGGGTTCCTTCTAAAGCTACTGTAAGGACCAGCTGGGCTACCCCACTGGTACTCCTCAGCTGTCCGCGGCCAGGACCAGGCCCTAGGCCACCCAGGTGCCACTGGTTCCTGCCTACTCACGAAGTGGGGGGTAGTAACCCCTGGCACATAACAGCCATGCTCCACTCTTCCTGTCTGCAAGACAGGACTAGACTGCCACTGGTTCTCCAGCCTAGGGCCTACAACCTCAGGCGGACCAGGAGTCTCGGGGAAGGCTCTCCTCCCCCTACCTCTTCTTTTAGGGTTCCTCCTCCCCGTGCGAGGGGTACCCTTACAACGCCACTCCAACCCAGGGTTTAACCCCTCAGGTTGCACCGGGGTCAGAGGTGGGCTTTCCCACCCTCTGCACCCCCTTCCAGAGGTCTGCCCTCTCCCAACTGGAGAAGTTCCTCTGGAAGAACCGGTCAGGACACTGGTTACAGTCGTCCTACCCTTCAGGTCAGGCAGAACCTGAACCTGGCCTCCCAACCTCCGGTCTAAAACCTTTGGTGGAATAATTGCCTGGCACTCCAGGACTTCTGGGGACTCACACGCAATCCCCCTGAGGCTGACACATGACCCATGTGTCGTGTGACTGTCTGTCTGGCGCAGATCTCCCGCCTCCTGTCCACCTGACAGTGCGCAAAGATCCCCCAGACCAGAAGTGGCGCCACCCGGGTCCACCCAAGAAGATCTAGCCCAACTGGCTAGTCTCTGGTCCACTGGTGCATCCACTGGGAAACTCATCCCCCAATCACTCCTCACCTCGGACTTCTGTGCACTCCCTCCTGGAGTAGCACTGCCGGACACTGGAACCCCTGGAGCTCTAGTTACAGACGCTCCAGGTTCCCTAGACACTAGGAGATCCTCCTCAAGTGTACTAACCGGACAGCCTAGGTCCCTAACCTGGTGTTCCCTCAAGAAACCACCCAAGTTCTGAGACAGGGCTTCGGGCCTCTGGGGGCTCTCAGCCACCCACTGACTCCTGCTCCACTGAGCCAGGTAGTCAGTCCCTCCACCCTTCTCACTATACTGGGACCTAGCTGGGCTACACTGAGCCTCTTCCACCACGCTGGGCTGGAAGCTCCCTGTACCACTACTGTTGGACTCACTCTCTAATGACTGTACAGAACCTCTAGCACTTTCCCAGCGCTCTGCTTCATCTGCAAGGCCCCAAGGACAAAAACACTTCAACTTCAGCAGGTGCTGACGCAACTCTGGACAGACAACACTGAGCAACTGCTCTTTGAGGAACATATTTACCACACTGTCCACCTCATCATCCACCTCATCGTTCAAGTTAGCCTTCAGCCAGTCCCACATTGCATCTGAACAGTCATCCACAAAATACTTCCATTCCTGGTGAGGCGGTTTTCTAAGGTTCCTAAACCTCAACCTATTCTCCTCCTCTGGAGAAACAGGAACCATACTCTGGGAACTGGGAGTGGGACTGTCATCACCAACACTTAAAAAGCTGCCACCACTGGACTCCTGTACCCTCCCTACCGGAGCGGTACTGCCAGATTCTAGAACCACCGGAGCTCTGGTTACAGACGCTCCAGGTCCTCTAGTTCCTATGAGATCCTCCTCAAATGGGCTAACAGGACAGCCTAGGTCCCCAACCTGGTGTTCCCTCCTGGAACCATCCAAGTCCTGAGGCAGGGCTTCGTGCATCTGGGGACCCTCAGTCACCTACTTACTCCCGCTCCACTGAGCCAGGCAGTAAGGCCCTACACCCTCCTCGCTACCCTGGGACCTAGCTGGGCTCCACTGAGCCTCTTCCACCACGCTGGACTGGAAGACACCTGAACCACTACTTTTGGACTCACTCCCTAGGGACTCTAAAGAACCTCTGGCCCTCTCCCAGCGGTCTGCTTCATCTGCAAGCTCACATGCGTCAGACAATCCACACCCCAACAGGTGTGTGCGCAACCCTGGAGAACAACAACTGAGCAGGTGCTCCTTGACAATCAGCTCAAACAAGACATCAAAATCATCTTTCGTG
Organism: Lissotriton vulgaris; assembly: GCF_964263255.1. Lineage (NCBI taxonomy): Eukaryota > Metazoa > Chordata > Amphibia > Caudata > Salamandridae > Lissotriton > Lissotriton vulgaris. The sequence goes on along the minus strand of NC_141694.1, from coordinate 1,387,041,848 downwards.
TGAACCTTTACCCAATCAAACAGTGTCCCACAACATTCATCCTCAAACTCCTCCCACGACTGGTGAGGCAGCTTCCTACTGCCCCTGAATTTCAACCTTAACTCCTCCTCTGGGGAAACAGGTACCAGACTGGGGGAACTGGGGGTGGGACTGCTCGCACTGGGCTCTACATAGCTGCCACCACTGGACTCCACCCTCCCTGGGGGATCCAGAAAATTATGACTGCGGTCAGGGGATAACCTACACTCTAGGGCTATCTTCTCCCTGGCCAAGGCCCTCTCAGCCTCTGCAGTCCGCTCATTCACACCCAGCTGCGCCATCTCTCTGGCATACTCTAACCTGAGCTTCTCCATGGCCAGCTGGTGCTCCCTCTCTTCTCTCCTATCCACCCACTCCTCTGGGGACAGGGAAAGGGATGGGGTGCTACATCTGACACGGGACCCAGCAAGGGACTCCCTATCTAGGGGGTACTCGCTCTCTGCTGGCGCCCATCCACTGTCAAACTCACTCTCCACATCAGACTCTTCAGGGCTCCCCTCAGACCCACCACCCTCATGGTGTGCGGTCCGGGCCCTCTCCCTCTCACTGTGCTCACGCTCCCAGTCACTCTTCTGCCACAGGATCATGTTATCCCTAAGCTTGGACTGGGTGTCTGACTCACTCACTGGGATGTCTCTCTCCTTACATAACCGTACCAACTCATGCACACTGGGCCCGATTCACAGAATTAACTTACTACTTTTGGCATTCACAGAATGCACTTACTACTTTTGGTATTCACAGAATGAACTTACTCATTTTGGTATTCACAGAAGTTAGGACTACTAACTTTAGGACTCCTAAATGCCTTCTATGAATACCGAAAGTCTTAAAATTACGATTTTTCTCAATTTAGTAGTAGTAAAGTTAGGAGTCCTAACTTTAGGATGCCTTAATGCCTTCTGTGAATACAGAAAGTCTTAAAATTACGATTTTTCTCAATTTAGTAGTAGTAAAGTTAGGAGTCCTAACTTTACTACTACTAAATTGAGAAATATCCTAATTTTAAGACTTTCGGTATTCACAGAAGGCATTTAGGAGTCCTAAAGTTAGTAGTCCTAACTTTACTACTACTAAATTGAGAAAAATCGTAATTTTAGGACTTTCGGTATTCACAGAAGGCATTTAGGAGTCCTAAAGTTAGGAGTCCTAACTTTACTACTACTAAATTGAGAAAAATCCTAAATTTAAGACTTTCGGTATTCACAGAAGGCATTTAGGAGTCCTAAAGTTAGTAGTCCTAACTTCTGTGAATACCGAAATGAGTAAATTCATTCTGTGAATACCAAAAGTAGTAAGTGCATTCTGTGAATACCAAAAGTAGTAAGTTCATTCTGTGAATCGGGCCCACTGTACTTAAACAGGCCACAAAGGTTAAAAAGAGATTCCATCTTGACAGGATGCTCACAGACACATGCAACACAAGGGACCTAGCAATCTGAAGTAAAGTACACAATTCCAAAACTTCCACTCTCCTTAAAAAAAGAACTCACTAATGCGTCCAGGGAAACACACCATTCATCCACACACACCCTCCCCTCGGATCGGTAAGGCAGTTTCTACCACCCCTGACTTCTCAACCTGACCATATGTGACACAGGTACCAAACTCTGGAAGCAGGGCAGGGGACAAATGTACTGAACACAATTATCAAATGACACTCTTCAGGAGAAGCAATAATGGAACTTCACCAAAAACAATAATCCCCAAAATGTGGTTATCTAAAATGCAGAGCTTTGTAGTGGCCAGTTGCCACTGTGGTACAACGCAAACACAAATTCTTATTCTCACCGCTTGCCGCCAATGTTGGAAATGGGATCCCTGGCTGGCCAAGACTCGCGTCGAGGTCAGTCAGAGACCACCACTCCCAAGGTCAGGGCAAGGGAGTTACACGCCAAGATAACCCCTACTCGCCCTCTAGGTAACGTGGCGCGAGCAGTCAAGGCTAAACTTGGAGGCGATGTAAGTTAAGTATTTGCGCACGCACCCCAGCAACAACAACCAAAGGCCCACCACAAAGGAAAACTCCACACAAGGTTATATAAAAATAGCCTTTGTATTATAATAAATATACATCAGATAAAACACACATCTTGTTACACTGTGCCAACAGGCACGGGCGGAATTTACAAGGGATATTTGTACAGGACAGGGCCACTTGGACCACTGTCAAGGGTATCAGCACTTTTAGAAGCAATACTTTCCGAAATAGCACTTTAGAAAGTATAATCAGTGTAGCACACAATATAAACATAGAGCACACAACCAGTAATCACTGGTAACAGGACCTCACTAGCACCACGTGTACTAGGAAGAAAACAACCACCTACACATCACAATACCTGTAGGGGTGTAAAAACAAAACACATGATGCATTAACATTCAGAGGTGTAGCAATAACATTGCGCAAAACTAATATCAGTCACCACCTGTGACAGTCCCTGTGTCCCAATGTCAGGGCCTAAACGTAGCAGTTGCCCACAAAGTGCTGGGAAACTGGTGCAGGGAAAGTTAGGGCAAAGTTGGAGCCTCTCTAGGCTCAAGAACCACCACTGTGGCACTGTTGAGCCTCTCTGGGCTCTGGACAAGAACAATGAACTGGCCCTCCTGAGCCTCTCTCAGGCTCTCAGACCACGGACTCTGCCTCACTAGGCGGGGGGGGTCCCTCACGGGGGACCCAGGCACAACTGGGGAGCCTCTCGGGGCTCTTAAACAAATAAGGGCACTGCTGAGCCTCTCAGGGCTCCAGCAACAAAGGTGCAGCCTCGCTGGGCTGTGGGGTCCCTCTCTGGGGACCCGGAGCAAAGACAAATGCCCTGCAAGAGCCTCGCAGGCTCACGAACGAAATGCCCCTCAGAACCTCTCTGGGCTCGTAACAAATGCAGGCTGGAGCCTCTCTCAGGCTCGTCGAGCAAGGGTGCCGGCAATCGAGCCTCGCAAGGCTCGCTAACAGGAAATGCCCCCGGTGGTAACGCTACAGAGAGGGGGCGGGGCGGACACCGGAAATGTGTCCCGACGCCCCCCTCTCCTCTCCGCAAGCACCTGCACTCACCGGGTTCTGGCGGCCGCTCCTCGGGTCTCCCGGCTCCTTCTCCACTCGGGGAGCCTCGGCAGGCTGCTTCTCGGCTCCGCTGCGGGGGCGGGACTTCCGGGTTGACTCTCCCGGGCCGTGCAGCGATTGGCCCGCCGACCCAGCACTTCCGGGTCGCGGTAGGCAGCGCGGCGGCCCGGCGGGGGCAGCACACTCCTGGGCTGCGGCGGTGATCCGAGGACAATGCCGGGTGGGCAACGGCCTCTGCAGACAAAGCGCTCCCAGCGCTAGAGGGGTGACCACAGCGCTCCCAAGCGCTGCAAGCAAAAATAAAGCGCTCTTAAGCGCTAAACAGCAATCAAAAGCGCTCCCAGGCGCTAGGGGCCAACAAGCCCAGCAAAAGTCCTTTCAAGGGGCAGGGGGGCAAGGCTGGGCCCAGAGCCAGCACACTGGGTCTCCAGGCAGGGAGACTCCCCAAGTGGCGGTCCTCTGGCCCAGCAGCAGCAACAGCCCCCTCTGGCAGGATCCAAAGTAGAACATTTTCTAAGGGGATACAGCCCCTTCTTATACTGTAAAATCCTTTGTTTCAGGGTGCAGGGTGGGGGGAAAACCAGTCGCAGCTGGTTCTGGAGCACTCTTGATGGCCCAACCACCCATTTCTTTCACTGGGGAGGCGAGGGTCATTAGACACACCACAGGGGGGCGGAGCCAGCATTGTGTGGGGAAAACCCAGCCCATCCAGGACACAGGTACACTCCTCCCACACATCACTCATGCTAATCTCCCACTCACCACCGGGCAAACCCATCTAGACTTCCTGGAGCCTGGCATGCCAGCCAGCTCCAGCCAATCACGCTCCAGCACCCTCACAGCACATGCACACATATCTCAATGTCCAGAAGTAGCACTTCCCTTCTAGACACATACATGCCGCAGACACCATCTTGCAGCATTCACTCTCACGAGTTTAAGCATACTAAACTCGAGCCTGCACTCCCCACGCATCAGGAACTACCAGGGACACACACATTCCCCATGCATTCCTATGGGAGGGCAGGCCAGCCATACTACACGCACGCACTTTCACTCTGGGACTCAGGGGAAAGTGCGCAGAGACCCAAAAATCACTGACACAGGGTCACACATAAGGCAAAAAGTCTAGGGGTGAACCTGCCCTGCGGGCCAAGTCCAACACTGACATGCTTGCCTTTGAGGTGCTCTTAGGGGGGGTTCCGTCTGTTTGTGGGTGAGTTTCGGGGTCTGTCAGCACTGCTGGGACACTCTAATCTTCATTGCATTTGCTTTTCAGGAAATCCATGGTGGCAAAACGGACTTATGGCCAAGCTACGCAGCGCGTTTGGACCGAAGGCCGAGAAATATTGTAAGTAGGAGACGTCGCTTTTGGCCTGTTTGGGGGTGTTATGCTTTTTGGCGGGTGGGTTGGCGGGTCTTGGGCCATTCCTGGGAAGGTCTAATACCGGGTGTAAGTGGTTGGGACAAAATCCACGCCGAAAAGCATTTTGGCACTTTTTGTAACTTAAGGTTCGTTAGCCCTAGCAGCAGGATTGCATGTGTTTCGGGGTGTTCTACATTTTTGCAACTGAGTTCTGGGGTCTTAGAGCACTCGTGAGAATGTGTAATTTTGGTTGCAAGTCATTTGAAGAAAATCCATGGTGGGAAAGGGGGGATTTGGCATAGTTAAAGAAAGCCTTTGCCACTATTCTTAACTTAGGGTTCATTAGGGTTAGCAGTATTTCGATTGCATGTGTTTGGGTGGGGGGGTTTTCGAGTCTTGGAGCGATGCTGGCTATGGATACTTTTGCTTGGTTGCTTGCAAGTGGTTTGAATGCAAGCCACGGTGGGTAAGGGGGTATTTGGGCCTACTTTTACTTTCAAAGTACGTTTTGTCACCAGTTTTCTGCTAGGCCTCGTTTTTTGCGATTTGATTGGGGGTCTTCTACATTTTTGCGACTGGCTTTAGTAAGGGTCTGGGTGGGAGCACTGCTGGGAAGATCTAATTTTGTTCTAAAACACAGTTTACAGTACACCTAGCTTGAGGGGAAAGATCTGCTACATTAATTTGCCCATACTTATTTATCCTTCAAAAGGTGACTCAGACAGAGTACGCACTGTCAAAAATATTGTACTGTCTACTAGGAAAATCAAAGTGTGAGTTTTTGCACTCCACAGCCTACATACCTTATATTTATTTATCAGTGGTGTTGTAATATTATATCACTTCCTGTTTTTCGTTGAATAATTACAGGCCGGGTTTCAGTCTGTGCAATGGGGAAAAAAGGATGGAGTCAGACTTCACATTAGCGAGCCGCAATTCAGCATCCGCCAGGCAGGGAGTGGACAGGGTGTCTTCTGGTCACCAACATTGATGGACGAAGCGTCAGATGGAATGGAGGAGTGCCGCTAATAAAAGGATTTTTTTTCTGCATGCAACTTACTTACCAAATTCAACAGGACAACTACAACAACATACAGATACAGTATCCATTGTGTTTTTCTAGGACTGTGACTGCATTTCTTGGATCTCTCTCTGCTTCTAAATTGATCCTTTAACACATCACTTAGTCCACTCCACTATCACATCTGCACCACACATAGTCATTTGTAAGTGCTCCTACGTAATTCGCAAGTCGCAGCACGCCCCAGCCCGTAGAGGACTGGGATGGCCCCAATGATGAAGCATGTCACCAAGGGGCAACCCTGGTGAGTGAGGGGACACCTAGAAAAAGAGCAATTTCTCCTTTTCTATCTACTACACCTTCCAGACCAACCCCATTGAGTGTTGTGAATGGATTTATAGTGACCACCAAGGCTCTCAGGTATCTGGCAACAGAGACCTTATGTTGAATATAGTTATCAATAATTCCACACACGCCCTGTACTGTCGCATTCTTTCTCCCACAGTTGTCGAAAGTACTACTTACTTTTCACTGACATGCATGCACTAGTGCATGCACTTTCAAAGATTGATGGATAGGTTTGTACCCAAAGCTTTGATTATGTTCACAATTGTTTGTCCATGCTGTGCTATTTTTTCTTGTCTCCCAAAACCTTTCCCAAAAAACCCCGTACCCATCCATTTTTCAAACCCTAACCCTCTTCCCCCGGGCTGTGTGGTTTTGATTGATGTGTGACTAAATTACAGCAATAAATCCACACACTTGCTGGGGAGGATAAGGTGATAGCAACAGGCTGGTGAAGAAATCCGAGGATATATTCTTACTCTGCTTGACAAAGACCCATGGCTAATGTCAAAGAACTTCAACCGAATTAGTAGTTATACTTTACCATTTGTTAGGCTACAATGTGGCACTGTTCTAGTGTACTGTCACCTGCTATATTCTCTATTGTACCGTTCTATTGCTCAGGAGGACAAACCATATTTCATTTTCTTTTTTTCATAGGCATGCAACTGCCACTGTGTCACACCACTAGTACCACCGCTATGAGGAAATTTTATCCGCCCAGGATCGCCAACCTTATTCGCTGTTTCCCCTTGAGCCAGCCCGGGGTCTAGTCCTACTTTAAAACACAAATTACAGGTAAGATAAGCGTTTGGTGGGAGGGAGTACAATGGAGTATTAGGAGAGACGAGAGACTGACGGTAGTACTACTAAAGTCCTTGAATTCACTTCACTTACTCTGTGAGAGGCACTTAGTGTTGAAAACATTTGGGCATTGACACTTAAAGGAAGAAAATGGAACTAAACTGTCAGGAAAACAAAGTTACTGTTAAACCCCCACCCACCAGGCAAGCAGTAAAAAACAGGTATGCTCAGATAAAGTTTGAAAAAGTATATTTATATCCCTAACAAAATAATCTCCCGCAAGACCCTCCCTAACCCCAACGTTTGTCCTTTAAAAGTCCCAAACCCAACTCCCGCTTCCCACCCCCCAAAAGTCTCTAAAAAAGGGGCAAGGGACACTATGGGTGGATGCTGTTTACTTTTTGGGCCAGGGCATCATACTCCTTGCGGAGCAAGGCGTGCTCTACGCGGAGCCCCTCCAACACGTTTGTGAAGTGGTTTGAGTCCTGCTGAAGGCGGGACACCCTCAGGGTACTGCGGCGCAGGCGTGCCTTGCAGTTACAATGGCTGTGAGAGGCAGCTGTTGTCCTTGCTGCTCGGCGGTGGCGTTTGGCTTTGGCAGCCCGGCTCAGTCTGGCTGGAGCACTGTGCTGGGTGGCAGCCCGTGGGGGCACGGAGGCCGATGCAGGCGACGTTGTTGTTGTGGTCGACTGCACACTTTCGCCGTCCTCCAGGGCCACCAGCCGCCAATATTCTGCAACAGTGGCAGCGATCCTCCGTTGCCGGGCCGCTCTAGCCAGCTCCTTCCTCCTTGTTCGTTTGGAAGGAGCATCTATATGAAGAAAGAAAGACATAGTCTGTAACCAATGCTCTTTAAGATTAACTCAATCATTCAGCAGAAATTTGTGGTGCAGTACAACTAGCAACTTGCAAGCGCATTACATAACTATTGAGGCCAGTATCTATCTAACCTCCTACTTCTTCATCCTTGCTCTAACATTAGTGGGAGTTTAAGGAACAAATTCTACGAGCACTATGGACTTCCATTGGAGTCGACTATGAAAGTACACCAGTTTTATTCTTCTTCTTGTCTCTTGTTTAGGAAAATTGGTACGTTATCTTCTGCAAGCCGGCATAATGCCAGCGCAGTGAACTTGCACCCGAGAAAAAGAGACGCACGCCATGATGAGTGACCTAGACTTGCGTTACTGTACCGGTCCAGTACATGCAGGTGGTGAAGCTCTTACTTTTCTATTACGGGTGGCACTGACAATACTCTGTTACAAGGGCTACTGCTTAATTAATTTAACTTTCACCCTACAGTGCAAATGAGTACTAGAAATGGAAAATGAAGAAGATAAATAATCTGATTATCTATCACCTCACATGGGATGTTTTTGCTTACATATGGGATGACTTTAGGTGCTTTGCTTTTTATTGAGTGACCAGTGATACATCCACACATGAATGACTGAGTACTACTAAACTTATGAAGAGAGGTAGGGAGTGGCCACCGTAATAACCGGATCTATGCTGTGCTTGCAATACAAACTACTGCTACTATTGATGGTAGTATTTGGACAAAATTACAACTTCTTTTCCTTGCCTTTCCTACACTGGAACGGACGTGCGGGTGCAGTGTTACATGCTCTTCAAAGTTACACTTAGTTCATCCACTGACCGTCTACTCTCTCTAGATCATGGGTACTCACAAACTTTCTCTCAGGGGCTAAATTTACAGTGTAGTTTGTGGCCGAGGGCCGCACTGGTGGGGGCGGAGTCAGAGGGGGCGGGGCAAAAAAACAAAAACTTGTGACCATAAGGTTGCACACAGGTCCCTGCAGCAGATGCCTTCATCCACTGAGCCACCAGACCCAGCATTTACATACATCTCTCTCCCTCCTGCTCTCCCTCCTGCCCTCCCTCTCCATCTCTCTCTCCCTCCTGCCCTCCCTCTCCCTCCCCCTCTGTCATCTCACTGTGTGTGTGTGTGTCTGTCTGTGTCAGCCTTCAACCCGGGCTGAGACAGCTTCCTCAACGCGCACACACAGACAGCCACACCAAAGTACTTAACAGGTCTTTAAAAGACCATTAACATATTATTGAGGCTTTGTTTGTTGTAGCGCCCCTGCATCTCCACCCTGACAATCATTGCTTGCCCGGCCCCACAGAGCAGAGGCTTTGTTCTATTTCACCTCTTTGTGGCCCTGCATCTCCACTCTGCTCTGTGGGGGCCGGGGGAGCAGTGATTGTCAGAGTGGAGATGCAGGGGCGCTAACAGGTGAAATACAACAAAGCCTCTGCTCTGTGGGGGCCGGGGGAGCAGTGACTGTCTGCAAGGTCTGTGCACCGCCAAGGAAGGCTTGCCGGGCCGCCACCGGCCCGCGGGCCGTACTATCAGTACCCCTGCTCTATACACATATGCTATCTAAGAGTCAGATAGTAGCATGATCCAGGTATATTATGGACACATACAGTTTCTGTGTCACCCACCCAGGATGTTGTCCTTCCACCAATCATTGCTTCATCATTCACCCAGCCATGCATCTCATATTCTTTCCTTCCCAGCCACGTCTTCAATCTCAATAAGTAAGGAATATATAAGAGTTTACCTCTGCCCGCCACCACCACCGTCTGAACTCTCACAGCCGGCACTGGAACCGCCGCATCCTCCCCTGAGGAATTGCCCTCCGCCTCCGTGTCGAGCACCACCACCTCCGCGTTGGCCCCGCCACCAGATGTTCCACCTACAAAGTACATTTAAGAATGTTAGAATAAACCACTCACTAGTATTTGGTCTAGGAATGAAGACATGTGAAAACAATGTAATTTGTGACTGTGTACTCTAAAGTAAAAAAAAATGTCCCTTTTTCCAGGGAAGGGTGTTGTCTTGCTGCACTTTTTGGCACAACTGATGAAGGCTGGCTTTTTAACACGCACCATTTTTCTCCACACAGACAAAAGATGGACTTCTAACAACAAGATCAAGTTGAAACAAGGTGAGAGCTCGGCTCGACCACAAGAAATGTCTTCAATTAATCGTCAGCACTAACCACTTTTCCAGTCTCAGTTAAACGTTTAGTTTTTTTATTATGACTTCATTTTAATAAATGTGTTTACTTTTAATAAAGCTTTTAAACTTAAATAGACTCTGTGTTTTTTGGTCCAGACTAGAGTGACTGAGCGAAAGGTTTTGCAATTTTTGCAAGCATGAGTCCGTGCCTCTGACACTTCTTGACTCTGACTCCGAGTCCGTACTCTTGAGCTACGTTGGATAATCATGATTGGAGATCAATCATCGATGAATTCGGGAGGTAAATGACTGTGCCACACTATGTAGTCAGTCAGTAAGGACATTGGGGGTTCAAAGTCTGTTATCACAGAGGTATTCGGAAACTCTAACAGCGCCTATTATAATTGATAAGCAATGCACTATTTATTGTCCATAGTTCTGTTTCTGCAGAAGAATTGTCCCCGCAACAGTAGTGGTATGGATTGTCCTCCTATCCAAACCAAAAGGTAGTATCTTATTCGTTCTTGGTGGTCATGCACATTTTATAGTTGGGAATTTTCAAAGCAGACAGAACACTTCAAAAGACATTATGGACAATCCCAGAGGACTGCACTATGTTGATAGAGCTATTGCTGACTAGAATGGGAGTTTCGCCAACCGTGCAATCTTAGTTAGCTACACAGACAGACTAATAAGAATAATCTAGTAATACCACAGGGAGTCATAGTAGAGGCAGGATAAGAATTTAGATACAGTCTACAAGAAGATCAAAGACGATTTTGAAAAAATCAAATGAGGAACGCTAGGAAAAGTAAGTACTAGTCTAAAATGAAAACTTACTGGGGCCAGCAAAGGAGCCCTCGCCTGCCCGATCCTGGCCCTGTTCAACAGCATCCGCCTGCTGCTCCTGTGTCCTCCCCTCGCCCCTGGGGGGAGCTGACGTACAACATGAAAGAAAGAACAGAAAACATGGATGATTGTTGCTTGTCAATGTCAACCAAATCAAACATTTCAAAACAACAATAATAAAATATTTCCGCGAAATTATATTGATTAGGGTTAGTTTTCATTGATTTGCGGACCTGCGACTTCGGAAGTCACGTAACTCACTAAACAAAGTACTGAAAGGTTCACCTAGGACTGGCAGGCAGCAGTCCGCAGGCAAGACGCAAAGTGACAGACAAACTCCATTGTGATTTCAGTCAGATCAGTGACAACACTAACAGTTGCCTGCTACATAACCAGTCATTTAAATAGTCAAACTATCAATCCACCGCCTCTATTTTTCTTATTGTCAGGGGTACAAAGGAAGGGGCAGATTTAAGCCCCTTGCGGCTCTTTTGCTCCGTTCTTGCGTGACTTTTGTGATGCAGCAGCTAAACAAAAGAGGTGCCATGGTGCGGCGGATAATATTATAACAACGTGACGCATTTGGGAGATGCATCCCGTTATAAAGCCCTGCGCCATCAGGGGGTGTTCCGGCGCAAGGGAGGGCATTCCTGCGCTGGAACACATCCTAAAAGTGGCTGAGGGAAATCTACAAAATTTCAATCAGTCACCTTTAGGACAATGATGCGTCACACAAACCCTGGCCTGCACCTGCTTGAAGCAGACGTACGGCTTGAACCAGCATTGGGGAGATAGGGTACCCCAGAGCATTGCTGGAGCTGCGCCATCGTTGCGACGCAACTCCAGCAGTAAAGCTTCGGTGACCTTTTGGGCCCATGGTGCGCCGCATTGCAAATACGGCGCACCATGTTTGGTGGTGGTAGCGGGCTGCACAATTACTGGCGCATCCCTGCTACTTTGCAGGGATGCGACGGTAATTGCAATTCTGCCCCTTAGGGGCATACTTACTTACGCGTTCTGGCGCATCTCCAGAGATGCGCCAGATCAAATGCGTCACGCAAAACTACCCTTGCGACACGGCAGATGCGCCTCATTTACAATGCGGCGCGCCCTGGCGCAAGGGTAGCCACTTGCGTGATGCATCTCGTCACGTAAGAGCGGCGCATCGCTGGAGTCACGTCGCCAACGCAATGCAACTCCAGTAAAGCTCAGGGCCACCCAATACTTAACATGCTGTGTCAGTCCTTACGCCTGCTTCAAGCAGGCATAAGGAATTGAATTGACGTAGCAGCGTCGCAGAAGTGCCTGCGTTAAATCTTGTAGATTTTACGCAGGCACTTTTGCGAGGCGCACAGCCGCAGGACCGCCCACCCTGAATACTAGGAACGCACCCATTGTGGCGCAGGCCCATGGCTTTATAACGTGACGCATCTCCCTAGATGCGTCACGCTGTAAATGACTCGCAGGGATGCGCCACGTTTACGCCTCTGTTGCGTCACGCAAGGCAACGTAAACGTGGCGCAAGGGGCTTGTAAATGTAATCTGCCCCCTAGTGTCTAGCATTACGCAGTTCTGTAAAGTACACTCATACATAATTGTTACTCAGGCCAATGAGACCACAAAATAGAAAACAAATAAGCATAGTAGCAACGCCACTGAGAAGGAGAGCATTGCACCTGAAATGCACAGAAGATTTTGAAATATAATTTAACTACAATGTAATCGTCAGCAGCATTATTGGCTTGCTCCATGTAAAAAACAAATATTTGCAATACAACAACACAGAGCAGGAGAAAACATAGTAGTGAGTGATGAAATAGCTACTACTACTCACCAAGCCCGGGGATCTCCAAGCCGAGCTGGTCCAGCAGGTCGCGCTCCCTGTCCAGGACGTCCGTCCAGCGGTGGGTGACCTGGCTGTAGGTGCGCTGGACCCCGGAGAGTTGAGACATGGCCCAGCACACCTTCTCCCACCGCTTCCGGCGCTCCCGGATGTTGTAGCCGGCCGCGATCCTGCCGCCTCCCGCGATGGTCCTGGGCAGGCGGCGCTGGACGAAGTAGACCAGCGCGCCTACTTCCTCCGGGCTGAAGATCTCCCGTCGCGTCTCCTGCTCCCCCCTCAATCGACCGCATGCTGTCCTGGCACGGGGTCCAGGACTCCTCCTCCCCGCCGCCGCTGCAGCCCTCAAGTGCCTGGGCAGCTTCACGGCGCCTGGCTTCACCATGGTCTGGGCAGGTAAGGTAGGAAGTACAAAATTAAGAAGGAATAGGATAGGGAAGAAGAAAAGAAAAGAGTTTAAAAAAGTAGTTTAAAAGTAAAGAAAAATAGCAGAAAAGACAAAAATATACAGCTAGGAAGAGAGAGGGACAGATAAGAAGCAAAATCGTTAAAAAAAAACTGAAAACAAGCAAAGGATGGCAAAGATAGCAAGAGGATTAAACACCATGCCCAGACACAGGAAATGAATGAAAAACAAGATGGCCGCCCGTTCACGAGCGCGAAAGTAAGTTCGCACGAGATTTTCCTCGCGATCTCGTGCGAACTTGTACTCGCAATGCGCTTACTTCGCGAGATTATACATAGCGGGCGGAAACGGAAATACGTCACGCAAACAAAATGGCCACGCCCGTACTCGACCTTGGGGTAAATTCGCGTGTTGCGCTGCAAGCGGCTCGCGAATACTGCAAAAAAACTCGCGAAACAACAAGCCGCAAAAAAAATATAAAGCTCATTCGCACGAATTGGCGGCTTCCGCGGTTGGTTTTGCACGACGTCGTGCCTCGCGAATAGCGCGAAAAAAACGAAAAACGATTTTTGCAAAAGCAAAAGCAATGAGCAGGTGCAAAAGGTCAACCTCATGATTTGTAACGATTCCCTGTAGTGCTTCCTGAGGGGGCCCTCCAGAATTCGGTTGCCTGCTTGCAACTATTGTGTGACCCTGCTCTGACCTTAACTGTATGCCACAAAGGTCCTGATTTACAGCTAAGGGAGCAGACAACCAGGTGCCAGGCTGGAACTTCAAATTCAGTGACACATTAATTAGCCCCTAATTCATTGTCAGTTGGGGCAGGGCAGGTGTTGTTAATAAACTAACCCCAAATTAATTAATGTTAGTTCAAGCAGGGCAGGTGGGCTTGCTTTTCCCCCCCATCTTCGACAGTGATGATGAACCAGAGGGTGGCATTGATGTAACAGAGGGTGGCATGGGTCAAAGAGAGGGTGGCAGTGGAGAAACAGAGGGTGCTGGGAGGCTGTGATGATGAACCAGACGTAGAAACAACATAGTCGCGACCGTTGCGAGCCGACAAGTAAGTTCGCAATTGCGAACTAGTACCAAATCCTCGCGAACTGGCAGAAACACTTGCGAAGACAAAAAAAAAAATCCGCAAATTCGCGGGAATTCGCGGATTTTGCGGATTGCGCGTTCGCAAATCCGCAAAATTCGCGAACGCGAGATTCGCAAAATTCGCCCATGCTTATGTAGGAGACAGTTTCCTTTGCTGCTCTTAATGTACTTTGCTCCATTGTCACTTGACATGTTCTAAAATGATAAGAACAAAAAGAGAAAGATGTTGAAAATATATGAAATTTCTATTTTTTAATTAGTGTGACATTCTCTGCACATTTACAGGCGTGTTTTTGTTATGTAAACATGGGTAATATATATTTACCTTGCTTGTTTATTTTTTGATCACTTTCAGATGAGGGTTGATTTTGTTTTTTGTGTAGGTTGTTTTCTTGAAAAGGCTTTTCAACTGGATTTTTTGAAGATGTCTGTAGAAGAATAAAAAATAAATAGGTTGTAGTTTTATAATGTAAATAAACCCTATTTCTTGGGAATAAAAAAGCTCACATTATCCATCACTTTCCCTACTGCTGCACCATCTTGGAGTTAGAATAGTAATTTACACGCCTACACTACCCATCACTTTCCCTACTGCTGCACCTTCCTGGAGTTAGAATAGTAATTTACACCCTTACACTACCCATCACTTTCCCTACTTCTGCACCTTCCTGGGGTTAGAATAGTAAATTACACGCTTACACTATCCATCACTTTTTCAACTGCTGCACCTTCTTGGAGTTAGAATAGTAAATTACACCCCTACACTATCCATCACTTTCCTTTCTGCTGCACCATCCTGGAGTTAGAATAGTAATTTACACCTTTACATTATCCATCACTTTCCCTACTGCAGCACTTCCTGGAGTTAGAATAGTAAATTACACCCCTACACTATCCATCACTTTCCCTTCTACTGCACCATCCTGGAGTTAGAATAGTAATTTCCACCCCTTACACTATCCATCACTTTCCCTACTGCAGCACCTTCCTGGAGTTAGATTAGTAAATTACACCCTTATACTATCCATCACTTTCCCTACTGCTGTACCTTCTTGGAGTTAGAATAGTAAATTACACCCCCACACTATCCATTCATTTCCCTTCTGCAGCACCTTCCTGGAGTTAGAATAGTAAATGACACCCTTACACTATCCATCACTTTCCCTATTGCTGCACCTTCCTGGAGTTAGAATAGTAAATTACACCCCTACACTATCCATCACTATCTTAACTGCTGCACCTTCCTGGATTTAGAATAGAATGTTTCACCCTTACACTATCCATCACTTTCCTATTTACACTCCTACACTATCCATCACTTTCCCTACTGCAGCACCTTCCTGGAGTTAGAATAGTAAATTACACCCTTACACTATCCATCACTTTCCCTACTGCTGCACCTTCCTGGAGTTAGAATAGTAAATTACACCCCTACACTATCCATCACTTTCTCAACTGCTGCACCTTCTTGGATTTAGAATAGAATGTTTCACCCCTACAGTATCCATCACTTTCCCTACTGCTGCACTATCCTGGAGTTACAATAGTAATTTACTATCCTACACTATCAATCAATTTCCCTACTGCAGCACCTTCCTGGAGTTAGAATAGTAAATTACACCCTTACACTATCCATCACTTTCCCTACTGCTGCACCTTCCTGGAGTTAGAATACTAAATTACACCCTACCACTATCCATCACTTTCTCAACTGTTGCACCTTCTTGGAGTCAGAATAGTAAATTTCACCCCTACACTATCCATCACTTTCCCGACTGCTGCACCATCCTGGAGATATAATAGTAAATTACATCCTTACACTATCCTCACTTTCCCTACTGCTGCACCTTCCTGGAGTTAGAATAGCAAATTGCACCCCTACACTATCCATCACTTTCTAAACTGCTGCACCTTCCTGGATTTAGAATAGAATGTTTTACCCCTACACTATCCATCACTTTCTCTACTGCTGCACTATCCTGGAGTTAGAATAGTAAATTACACCCTTACACTGTCCATCACATTCTCAACTGCTGCACCTTTGTGGAGTTAGAATAGTAAATTTCACTCCTACACTATCCATCACTTTCCCTACTGCAGCACCTTTCTGGAGTTAGAATAACAAATTACACCCTTATACTATCCATTACTTTCCCTACTGCTGCACCTGCCAGGTGTTATAATAGTAATTTACACCCCTACACTATCCATACCTTTCCCATCTGCTGCACCTTCCTGGAAGGTGCAGCAGTATGGAAAGTGATGGATAGTGTAGCGGTGTAATTGCTCACTTTGACACTGGATTCAAGCCAGCCGGGCTGAAGAAGGCTGAAATGCCAGAAACCGGTCCTCTGTAGCTTGTTTCCGGTCCACGGAAGACATGGCTTGGCGGATCGGGCTGGACTGTTCCCATGAGAGACATGGTCAGACTGATTTGCATATGGCCATGTCTGAACTGGGGTGGCAGAGTGGGCTAAAGAACGGTGATGGATTAAACCCAGATCAGTTGACTGGGGGTGAGTGCGTGTATTGTCAACGCTCTGTCCATTATTTCCTTTGGTTTTTTTCAATTAACAGGTCCCTGAGATTATGAGAAATTAATATGAATTTTGGGTAGCTAATCCATGGCATGCACTGATGCCTGAAAGGTCACTTGGAATATGTGCTACGTCTGTGTTGAAGATATGTATCAGGTATACTGCATCATCCACAGTGATTAAACCCCTATTTTCATATTCATTTAAATGTGTACTTACTCATTGCCATTGTGATCATTAGTGTTTACATTTTGCCTGTTGTCATTGTTGTGTTCTTCTCTGTCAATTATATCTGTTTTCATGTTGTTCCGAGTGTGGAGTTGTCAATGGCATTTCTAGCAGGCTGCAGCCATATTCAATGTTATGTTACAGATGTTTTTATAGCATGCTAATCACCTGTGAGGGTAGCCAAGTGCTTTGGAGCAGGTGTGTGAGGCCGGCCTGGGGGCTTACTCGATAAACCAGGTCTTCAGCGTCTTGCAATAGTCAAGAAGAGAGGAGGAGGCTTTGATGTGTTGTAGGAAGTTTTTCCAGGCTTAAGGCTAAGTACAAGTACTCATGACACCTGCGTGGCTTTTGAGTATGTGTGGGTGAGTGCTAGTGAGAGACTGGCAGAGCAGAGGTGTCTAGAAAGTTGGCGTAAGTGAAAGTAGCTGTTTAAGTAGGCAGGGCCTGTGTTGTGGAGAGTTTGTAGTTGTGGGTGAGGAGATTAAAGTGTGCACGCTTGTGTACCAGGAGCTAGTGGAGTTCCCGAAGGTGTGGTGTGATATGAACTTGGTGGGGGTGGGTAAAGACTAGTCTGCCCACTGCATTTTTAATGGTCTGGTATCTTCCTGTGAGCTGGTTGGTTATCCCTGCATATGTTTTCCTGGTGTTGTCTGAAGATTTTCTTCAGCATCCTTAGTATGTTGAAACAAGCCAAAACCACTGTGTTGACTTCATTGGTCATGTCCAGTTTGTTGTCTTTGATGATTACAAGGTTTCTCACTTGTGAGCAGGGCATAGGTCCTCGAAGTGGAGTCTTATGGTGAGACGTACTTCCCGAAGACTACCACCTCGGTCTTGTCCGAGTTCAATTTGAGGCAAATGGATTTCATTCAAGTGGCTACTTCTGTCATGGATTTGGTGAACTTGGTCGTGGTGTTGGATGTTTTGTCTAAGAGGATGAATAATTTACTGAATGTGAGATATATGTATCGGCTTTTGAATTTTTTATGTTGTGTTATGACTCACAATGTGCATGTTGTGATGGTGCTAATCAATGAAATACATGTTGATGTTGCTGATCTCGAATTCACCTTTAAACTAATTTAGCTTTCATTTTCTGAACTTCATTGCAAGAGAATTCTTGTAGTTTTTGAATTTTGCATCCAGTTGTGCATGCACGGATGTGCATGCACAACTGGATTCGGTATTTTACCACCCAATTGGATTGGGTGGTAAAATACCGAATCTGAAAGGCCTTTGGGACTCAGAAGAGTCCCACCTACATCTAGAAGTTACCAAATCGGTAAAAATACCGATTCGGTGTTTTACTGAATCGGTAAAATTTGCCCCCTACATCCCAAAAACCCATTTACCGGTCGGTAACGGCCGAAATCGGCCGTTACCGACCGGTAATGGCCGGTAAATGGCCACCTACATCTGGCCCAAAGTTCTGTCATGTGGTCATACAACATTGACTTGATAGATAAGGAATACATATATAGAGACTGTAGTGTGGAACTGAAAAGCAGACATGAATTGCTTAGGAGGGGGGTGTATGCTTTGTAATTGACAATATTTTTCTAACTTGAGATTTGCAGTGCAAAACAGATGTTAACAGATATTGCGATTAAAGTTGGACAACAGCAAAGAGATTTTACAAGTATGTTAATTAGGTTGTACTATAAAAATGATATATTTAAAAAGCAACTGTGAGTGCATATTAGCAGAAAGCAAATGTGTAGCTTCTAGACACTACAGTAAAAGGCAAAATAGAAGAGAGCTTAGATGCGAACATTAACTAAAAATATAGTAAGCAGCAAAGAAGGAAGAGTAATTGCTATACTGTCAATATAGTTTTTTTTTATAAAGCCAGTATGAATACATTTGTTAGAAATTAGATGTGGGTGCTTTATTATAATATATAACTAATAGTATGTAATTTGCACCCACTCATAAAGTCAAGCAGGCACTTATTCCCTCATTTACACTTCCACAAAAGCACTTATGCACCCACCACTCAGTATACTGCAATTTAGAAAACAGCCATAAAAGTACACAAAACATTAATAAAAGACATTAAAAATACAATTATATATAACAAAGTAGGGCTAATGTGCATGATTCTAGATAACACATATATTTCAGCAGTACAACATTGATACGTGAATTACCAAATTTCAAGGCCGGTTAATTCTAATATATAATGCTTAAATAATAGATTTAGGATAGTAATGCTTATAGTTTGGGTATAAACTACAGAATAGTATAAAGTGCAATGTGCTCTGCTTATTCACACCATGGGCAGGAAGTTGATTCAGTAGGACACTACTTCACTGTAGGAAAGGATACCAGGTGGTGTACAGTACCAAATATAAACCTTATGAGTACATATCGATGTTGGTTATTAGTGACTCAGGACAAATAATGTTGGTATCCCTCCTCCAAAGAAAGCGACATGCACATGCCAACTGTCAATTTTGTTATCTCAGATCGCATTAGATGATCTTCCCTATGCTTTAAAAAAATGTACCCTTAATCAGTTTCTTAGTGAGTGACAGGACCTTAGAGGGTCATCTCACACTGACAAATTAAATGTAGAGCTAAAAGACGACTTTAAATACACCGGCCACAGAATGTGAGCTACATTATCCAAAGTTAGACAATCTAAAATTGATTTAGTTAAACAGGTTTCCTCTTAGACTAAATAGAAAACCAGAGAAGCAAAGGTCTAACCAGTTGCAGATCCTCTAAATGTTGTAGGCCAAGCTCATAATGAGCAAAAAAATTTGAAGCAGATGCAGGCAAATAAAGTAGATGTTTTAAAAAGCAGTTTTCCTCAACTTGTAATTGCTTACTGCAGGTGTAACCCCACAGAGTGGCCCCATAGCTAGCAGCAGCCACCACTCTGGCCTTATATATCGCCACCATTTCATTAATCGGCCGGCTACCCAGCTTAGATGAAAACATAAAAACTACATTGCTATTCTTGACCAGTTTGGATTCATCATTAAGAACGCGTTGAGCCCAACGACGGTTACTCGTGAATAGGCCTCCCAGATAAGAAAAATAATTCACTGTAGTGATAGGTGTATTATCAATAAAAAAGTACCTTAACTTTTTGGGCTTTAAGCCCACATATCATTGTTAAGATTTTAGATTTATTTATCACCAAATTCTTTGATGCCATAAACTCCCCAAACAAAATGAAGAGCAACCTATATGCACTCGAGTTCCTAAAGTGTACAAAAATGAAACCACTGAAAATCTTGTAGTCAGTTTAAGCCAATGCGTGCCACAAGGAAAAGGGTCCTGCCAAACCCTTTCTCGTTAAATGCAAGGGAATACTAGACATATGTCAAAGTAGCCTTGTGCACAGCGTTATCACTCGAAAGAGTGTAAATCCAAAAGCTTGATGAAATCTTATTCAGTTCAATGTCTTTACACACAAAACATATTCATGATGAAACGGTTGAAGAAAATGACCAAATGAGGCATTAATTGTAGTTCATAGTTAACTTTGTATTCAAATCATAATAAGAATAGTGTATATCCAAGGACACTGTTGAAATTCACAAGATCCAGGACATGAAGTATCACACTTTAAATTCCATGAAATCACAAGTCCCAATGCATTTCGGGCTTATAAACCAAGCCCTTCATCAGGGGATCTAGAAAAACGACATAAATCATGTTTTAGACCTGAATGGGAAACAAAGCAATAGGCAACATATTCGCTCAAATGAGGAGGTAAAGAAAGCCATGGACTGAATAGCACCCAAAGTGAGCTGCTTGATTAAAGGGAAAACCAAATGAAACAATACCAAACAATAAAAGAAAAGACCTACACACATGCATACAAGTGCCAATCCAACCTGTGCGAAGTGTAAATAAATCACGGAAGAGGTGACTATCATGAGTGCAAACCATTACACAAAGGAACATTAGTAAACAAGAGTACCCTGATACTATTCCCGTGGATGTGCCTCTGACTCAAAAAAACATGCAAGTGAGTCAGAATGTGAACAGTAAACCAAGAACATGCTCAATGGAGCTTACGCGGTGGGTAGATAGACGAACATCCTTGCCGGTAACTGCAAACAATGCAGACACGTGATTTAAACAAAACCGGAGATCCGGTGAAGTGAAATGAAAAAGCAAGCCATGCTAGCGTGTCTCTTACCGTTAACAACAGTGTGAACGCGAAGCGTGTGAACACGGTGCCATGCAGGAAACAAATGTCAGCGCTAGAGAGGCGCCCGATGATATGTTTAAGTAAACAGGAAGTCCCAAATGAAGAGAGATGAAAGAGTGGAAGGACTCAAGTGTGTGTGCCCGTAGTCCGCCATTTGCAAGTGGTGTGAAAAGTAAACTAAAGATACCAAAAGGTGACCAAACGGTCATATGAAACAACAACATTGCAGTGAAATAAACGTAGTTCTCTATCAGAAACAGTGTATGTATTCAATGACAATATCATATCGAATGTTACACACAATGGAGAAATCTACAATATGCGACCAAGAGAAATGAAAACAATGCAAAAGATGAAAAATACATATGCTGAAAAATGCAGAAGATGAAAAATGCATATAGGATGGTATGTTTAGAGAAAACAAGCAAGTTCAAATTTATCATTGAGACCCAAGGGGGTCAGAGTCTGCATGAACCAAATCCAGTGTGTCTCTCGTTGAGACAAGTATTTGTTACAGTCCCTGTCTGGGCGTACATCGATGACTTCAAGTACCCCACATCTCAGTTGTGCAATGTTATGTTTGAGGTTACGCCAGTGTTCAGCAATAGGGGAACTCGTGGTTTGGGTTCTGATCCGACTCTTATGTTCATTCATCCTAACCCTTAAAGGTCTCTCAGTTTTGCCAATGTAGTAAAGACCACACGGACACTTGATGTAGTATACTAGATGATGACTGCTACAAGTAGCATTAAACTTGAGATGAATGGGTTTGCCAGATCTAGGATGGTGAATCATGTTACCCTTGACCATGTTGCTGCAGTTCGAACAATTCATACACGTCATCAAACCTTTATACATAACTCTGGGAGTTGGTTGAGTGTTCAAAATCTCCTTGAGATTTTTAGCTCTTCTGTAAGCGAACATGGGTGTATGCTGAAATAGATCTTTGAAGTCCACTTCCGATTGTAGAAGAGACCATCTGTTAATTATGATGCTTTTCAACTTAGGAGATTGTGTGGAGTAAGTAGAAACAAATACTTCTCTCTTGGTGGATGATGCTTTCATGGTTTTTTTTAAAAGCTGTTCACGTGTCACTGCTCGAGTCCTGATTTCAGCTTCTTGGATGACTGAAGGGGGATAGCCCCTTACACTGTATTTTTCTTTGTATTGTTCAATCGTTTGCCTGCCTTTTTGCTCATCAGAATGTATGCGCTTGATGCGCAGAAATTGACTATACGGAAGGTGGCGTTTAAGTGACCATGGGTGGAAGCTCTGGTATGCCAGAGCGTTGTTCCTATCCGTTGTTTTTGTGAACAAAGACGTAGTTATGTTGGAGTCTTTAATGGTGATTGACACATCAAGAAATGGGATGCTCATTGCTGCAATTTGAGAAGTGAATTGAATTCTCGGGTGTACGGTGTTGAGCTCTTGTATCTTAGTCTCCAGTAAATGGCGTGGACCTCGCCATATGATGAGGATATCATCAATGTACCTCTTAAAAAGAAGTAAATGATCAGACCAGTCCTTATTGAATAGAATGTGCTCAGTTTCGAATTTCATCATAAAGATGTTGGCGTAGCTGGGAGCTCCCGGAAAACCCATGCTGGTTCCGTTAGATTGCAAAAAGAAAGTGTTCTTCCATTGAAAGTAACTGTGAAATAAACAAAACTGTAAGATCTCCAGTAAAAACACTCTATCTCCTCTCAATTCGTCAGTTTTTAGAAGTGCCCATTCAATGGCCTCAATGCCTTCCGAATGAGGAATAGAGGTATACAAGGCTACCACATCAACAGTGCTTAGCCAGATTTCTTCACCTGTTGGAATGTCAATGGAAGAGAGAATGTTGAGCAAATGTGTGGTGTCTTGCACATAGGTGTCACTGGATTTAACTATGGGTTGCAAAAAAGTGTCCAGGTATCTTCCCAGAGAATCGTGTATGGAATCACATCCAGAGACAATGGGTCTCAAGGGTGGGTCCCTCAAAGATTTGTGGATCTTAGGGAGCATGTATAGACGTGGTCTACGTGGAAACCTATTGAAAAGATATTCCTTGGTCTTGGCCGTGATCCATTTCATTGCTAAAGCTTTGTTGAGAATTGTGTCAAGTGCTCTCAAGAATTCATTTGTAGGGTCTGCTGGCAATGGTAGGTACGTGGATGTGTCAGATAACATAAGTTCAATTTTCCGCTCGTAGTGATGTTTATCCATGATGACGAGAGCGCCACCTTTATCAGCCTGCGTGAAGTGAAGCTCAGTGTTATCCTTGAGTGAACGTAGAGAATCTTTTTCTCTCTTAGATAAGTTGTATTTTGATCTGGTAGTAGGAGATAATTTAGCGATGTCTTGTTTAGCTAAAGACTCAAACAGATCAATGGACTTATGTGAAATCGGTGGTATGAAGGAGCTCTTTGGTTTGAATTCAAGAAGTTGTGAAGTGTCCTGACTGGAACCAGAAGATTCAAAAGTGGAGAAAAAATAGCGCAGCCTTAGTTTTCTCGTGAATCTGAATAACTCAACTTGAGCATCTAGAGATCTTGCCTGGTTGGTTGGTACAAAAGAACACCCTCGATTTAATACCGTCTTCTGGGTGTGGGTCAGTTCTTTAGATGATATGTTAACCACTAGTGTTTCTTCTTCCTGGATGGTTTTCCCGTGTCCGGACCCTCTGCGGGTTTTTGCTGGCCAGTTTTTGTAGGTGGTTCGTTTGCAGCTGGACTGGTGGATAAAAAATCCTTTGTGGAAGATGAAGTGCCTTGTGCCGGATCACTAATGGAAACGGTCGAGACAGGAGGTCTGGACATTTGGGTGTCGGTGACGGAAGCGACGCTCTCATCTGAAGACGCCATGTCGGATTTCTTCTGCCAGGTTCTTTTCTGCGCATAAACTTCAGCCCAGGAGTAGACCTCATCAAGCTTATAGTCAATGGTGTCTCGACGAAATTTTCTAATCTTCCTTTCATGAAGATCCTTGGCATAGGAGTCCAATTTGGTATTGATGCTTTCAAGAGTCTTGGAACTCCACTCTTGAAAGCATCAATACCAAATTGGACCCCTATGCCAAGGATCTTCATGAAAGGAAGATTAGAAAATTTCGTCGAGACACCATTGACTATAAGCTTGATGAGGTCTACTCCTGGGCTGAAGTTTATGCGCAGAAAAGAACCTGGCAGAAGAAATCCGACATGGCGTCTTCAGATGAGAGCGTCGCTTCCGTCACCGACACCCAAATGTCCAGACCTCCTGTCTCGACCGTTTCCATTAGTGATCCGGCACAAGGCACTTCATCTTCCACAAAGGATTTTTTATCCACCAGTCCAGCTGCAAACGAACCACCTACAAAAACTGGCCAGCAAAAACCCGCAGAGGGTCCGGACACGGGAAAACCATCCAGGAAGAAGAAACACTAGTGGTTAACATATCATCTAAAGAACTGACCCACACCCAGAAGACGGTATTAAATCGAGGGTGTTCTTTTGTACCAACCAACCAGGCAAGATCTCTAGATGCTCAAGTTGAGTTATTCAGATTCACGAGAAAACTAAGGCTGCGCTATTTTTTCTCCACTTTTGAATCTTCTGGTTCCAGTCAGGACACTTCACAACTTCTTGAATTCAAACCAAAGAGCTCCTTCATACCACCGATTTCACATAAGTCCATTGATCTGTTTGAGTCTTTAGCTAAACAAGACATCGCTAAATTATCTCCTACTACCAGATCAAAATACAACTTATCTAAGAGAGAAAAAGATTCTCTACGTTCACTCAAGGATAACACTGAGCTTCACTTCACGCAGGCTGATAAAGGTGGCGCTCTCGTCATCATGGATAAACATCACTACGAGCGGAAAATTGAACTTATGTTATCTGACACATCCACGTACCTACCATTGCCAGCAGACCCTACAAATGAATTCTTGAGAGCACTTGACACAATTCTCAACAAAGCTTTAGCAATGAAATGGATCACGGCCAAGACCAAGGAATATCTTTTCAATAGGTTTCCACGTAGACCACGTCTATACATGCTCCCTAAGATCCACAAATCTTTGAGGGACCCACCCTTGAGACCCATTGTCTCTGGATGTGATTCCATACACGATTCTCTGGGAAGATACCTGGACACTTTTTTGCAACCCATAGTTAAATCCAGTGACACCTATGTGCAAGACACCACACATTTGCTCAACATTCTCTCTTCCATTGACATTCCAACAGGTGAAGAAATCTGGCTAAGCACTGTTGATGTGGTAGCCTTGTATACCTCTATTCCTCATTCGGAAGGCATTGAGGCCATTGAATGGGCACTTCTAAAAACTGACGAATTGAGAGGAGATAGAGTGTTTTTACTGGAGATCTTACAGTTTTGTTTATTTCACAGTTACTTTCAATGGAAGAACACTTTCTTTTTGCAATCTAACGGAACCAGCATGGGTTTTCCGGGAGCTCCCAGCTACGCCAACATCTTTATGATGAAATTCGAAACTGAGCACATTCTATTCAATAAGGACTGGTCTGATCATTTACTTCTTTTTAAGAGGTACATTGATGATATCCTCATCATATGGCGAGGTCCACGCCATTTACTGGAGACTAAGATACAAGAGCTCAACACCGTACACCCGAGAATTCAATTCACTTCTCAAATTGCAGCAATGAGCATCCCATTTCTTGATGTGTCAATCACCATTAAAGACTCCAACATAACTACGTCTTTGTTCACAAAAACAACGGATAGGAACAACGCTCTGGCATACCAGAGCTTCCACCCATGGTCACTTAAACGCCACCTTCCGTATAGTCAATTTCTGCGCATCAAGCGCATACATTCTGATGAGCAAAAAGGCAGGCAAACGATTGAACAATACAAAGAAAAATACAGTGTAAGGGGCTATCCCCCTTCAGTCATCCAAGAAGCTGAAATCAGGACTCGAGCAGTGACACGTGAACAGCTTTTAAAAAAAACCATGAAAGCATCATCCACCAAGAGAGAAGTATTTGTTTCTACTTACTCCACACAATCTCCTAAGTTGAAAAGCATCATAATTAACAGATGGTCTCTTCTACAATCGGAAGTGGACTTCAAAGATCTATTTCAGCATACACCCATGTTCGCTTACAGAAGAGCTAAAAATCTCAAGGAGATTTTGAACACTCAACCAACTCCCAGAGTTATGTATAAAGGTTTGATGACGTGTATGAATTGTTCGAACTGCAGCAACATGGTCAAGGGTAACATGATTCACCATCCTAGATCTGGCAAACCCATTCATCTCAAGTTTAATGCTACTTGTAGCAGTCATCATCTAGTATACTACATCAAGTGTCCGTGTGGTCTTTACTACATTGGCAAAACTGAGAGACCTTTAAGGGTTAGGATGAATGAACATAAGAGTCGGATCAGAACCCAAACCACGAGTTCCCCTATTGCTGAACACTGGCGTAACCTCAAACATAACATTGCACAACTGAGATGTGGGGTACTTGAAGTCATCGATGTACGCCCAGACAGGGACTGTAACAAATACTTGTCTCAACGAGAGACACACTGGATTTGGTTCATGCAGACTCTGACCCCCTTGGGTCTCAATGATAAATTTGAACTTGCTTGTTTTCTCTAAACATACCATCCTATATGCATTTTTCATCTTCTGCATTTTTCAGCATATGTATTTTTCATCTTTTGCATTGTTTTCATTTCTCTTGGTCGCATATTGTAGATTTCTCCATTGTGTGTAACATTCGATATGATATTGTCATTGAATACATACACTGTTTCTGATAGAGAACTACGTTTATTTCACTGCAATGTTGTTGTTTCATATGACCGTTTGGTCACCTTTTGGTATCTTTAGTTTACTTTTCACACCACTTGCAAATGGCGGACTACGGGCACACACACTTGAGTCCTTCCACTCTTTCATCTCTCTTCATTTGGGACTTCCTGTTTACTTAAACATATCATCGGGCGCCTCTCTAGCGCTGACATTTGTTTCCTGCATGGCACCGTGTTCACACGCTTCGCGTTCACACTGTTGTTAACGGTAAGAGACACGCTAGCATGGCTTGCTTTTTCATTTCACTTCACCGGATCTCCGGTTTTGTTTAAATCACGTGTCTGCATTGTTTGCAGTTACCGGCAAGGATGTTCGTCTATCTACCCACCGCGTAAGCTCCATTGAGCATGTTCTTGGTTTACTGTTCACATTCTGACTCACTTGCATGTTTTTTTGAGTCAGAGGCACATCCACGGGAATAGTATCAGGGTACTCTTGTTTACTAATGTTCCTTTGTGTAATGGTTTGCACTCATGATAGTCACCTCTTCCGTGATTTATTTACACTTCGCACAGGTTGGATTGGCACTTGTATGCATGTGTGTAGGTCTTTTCTTTTATTGTTTGGTATTGTTTCATTTGGTTTTCCCTTTAATCAAGCAGCTCACTTTGGGTGCTATTCAGTCCATGGCTTTCTTTACCTCCTCATTTGAGCGAATATGTTGCCTATTGCTTTGTTTCCCATTCAGGTCTAAAACATGATTTATGTCGTTTTTCTAGATCCCCTGATGAAGGGCTTGGTTTATAAGCCCGAAATGCATTGGGACTTGTGATTTCATGGAATTTAAAGTGTGATACTTCATGTCCTGGATCTTGTGAATTTCAACAGTGTCCTTGGATATACACTATTCTTATTATGATTTGAATACAAAGTTAACTATGAACTACAATTAATGCCTCATTTGGTCATTTTCTTCAACCGTTTCATCATGAATATGTTTTGTGTGTAAAGACATTGAACTGAATAAGATTTCATCAAGCTTTTGGATTTACACTCTTTCGAGTGATAACGCTGTGCACAAGGCTACTTTGACATATGTCTAGTATTCCCTTGCATAAACTCCCCAAAGGCACTTATCAATTTCTGTAAGCCCACCGGGGTTCTGGAAAACAACACAGTGTCATCAGCATAAAATAACACTGGTATAGGGTGCCCGGCAGTGCAAGTATTATCAGCTTGTATGGCCTGCAGAAAATTGTCGACCCCTTTAATAAAAAGTGAGCATAACAGCGGGGCCAAAACACATACCTGTCAAATTCCTCTCTTCACTTTAAAAGTGGGTGAGCATTCTCCCTGGGGTCCATAGCGAACGTTACAAGATAAGTTTGCATACAGGCATGCAAGGAAACTAACAATTGCTTTAGGGGCACCAAGGGAGAGCAACATTGTCCAAAGGATAGTGTGATCCACTAGGTCAAATGCGCTACTTAGATCTGAAACACAAAGATAGAGAGACCCAGATTTAGCCCGGGTATATTTTTCTATCAACACATCTAAGTTGACGCATTTCTCAATTGTCCCCAGGTCTTTTCTAAAACCAAACTGTGCTGGAGATAGAACAGAATTATCCTGGGCCCACTCCACCGTCCACTTCAACAAAATCCTACTCATCACCTTTACGAAAGAGTCCAGCAACGAGATAGGGCAGTAGTTTTTTGGGGTCTGATCTATCGTCCTTCTTAAACATGTATACTACAATCGAAATGGCCCAAGAAGGTGGTGTCTTACAAGTGACAGCCGCATTAAACACCCTAGTCAAAATAAGTGTTTACATAGCCTCTTACACACTGACATAACCACTTATGTACCTATTCAGTTGCTTATGGTATGTAATTTAATAATACATTTAATTTGTTCTATATTTGCTTTTCTGATATCTACTTGTATTTAAAGAGGAATAGAAGATGGAAGGATGAGGTGAAAAAAATATTTAGAATTATGCTTCTTGACAGCATCCATAAACTGAGAGGCAGATAACATATTTAGAGCAACTGGCATATGGCACTTGTTACAATGAGTGACCATCTCTTGCAGTTTTGGTGAAACAGCAGGGATGGTAAGTTACTGGTAAGGTGGTAAGGGCCTTACAGATGGTCCAACTGTTGATGATGATGCACCACCTTCCCCTTTTCTTATCAAGATCATATATGTCCTTGTATGTAGGGTTTTTCAGGTGCTTTGAATCAGAGGATGTGACATGTTAGTACTTATTCACAGTACCTCTTGACAGTTTGTTGATGCATAGATTGCATTGGACACATTTTGCAAGCACTTTATTTTCTCCTGTAGAGATAGAGAAATATTTCCAAACATCTGAAGAATTCTTTGGATGTGGTAAGTCTTCTCCTTCTTTGTCTTGTGTTTCAAAGACTGTCTCCAGAGAGATGTGAAACCAAAATAACTGATTTAGAGTATGGTTTTCAACGTGGATGCGTAGGCAGATTTGTGGTGGCAGCGTTGCGGATCTGCAGATCCATAAAATGAATAGAAAATAGAGAAAGTCTTTGTGTTTTCCATTTGTAAAAAATGTAATTAGTTATGTTATGTTCATTTGTTAAATGTTAATTTTAAATGTATAATAATAAATGTGCTCATAAAATGTATTTATACACTTGTAAAAATGTATATTATAAATTGAACTTCTAAAAGAAATTGTATCACAATTTATATTAAAACAACCAGTGAAATTCACAAAAAAACCAAAGGTTACAGGGAAGTTATAGTTAGGAAGCTAAATATAAACTACACCCCCTGCAATGCAGTACTTATGGCCACACATATTACATGACTCATGAAGTGAGCCTTGGTCCTGGGGTTCCAGAGGGACCCTGCCAGGGCAAAAAAGCAGTTTTTATTTAAAAAAATCACGGCAATATTTGTGAATATTTGTGAATATCACTGTGAATTAAAAGAAAAAAAGCACAGTCTCCTGAGCTTCTTTGTAATAAAGCCCCAGGGTGGACCAGGTCCCAGGGGCATGTGTTTATAACAAAAAATAAGGAAGGGGGTCATCAGGCCATCCTCCAAGCGCTTATTGTTGCCCAGGGGATCACCATCCTCTGGGGTTATTGTTTTGATTTTGTGGGTGATATGCTGACCCCCATGGCCCCCCAGAACCTCCCAGGGGCTATTTTTTAAGTTTTGTGGGGAGGCCACCTGGACCCCCATATCTGAGGGCCCAACACCTCCCTGGATTATTATTTAAAAATAAATTTGAGGGGCGCGCTGACCCCCACCCCGGGGCCCACCAACTCCCCAATTCATTTTAAGAACGAGGGAAGGGGTACCACAGGACCCACCTCCCCAGCCATATACTTCCGCGGACATCAAACTCCCCGGGACTGATCCATGCACAACAAAGGAGGAGGGCCTCATGGCCCACCTCCTGGAGCCCATTTTGGCCCTGGAGACCGGCACCCCAAGGGCCTGCTCCTGCTATGTTACAGGGTACCCACCCCGGGGACATAGCTGTTTGCTTTTGCTTGTCAGGAGCTGTCAGCTCCCACTAAGCAAGAGCTTTCATCTCTTTCCCTGCCTGCTGGCATGCTGGCAGGGAAAGAGATGAAAGTATTGCTCTTGCATGCAGGTAGCTGCATTTCCAGCAACTCCCTGTGTTCAAGAGCAATGCCGGTTGCCTCAGGAGACGGGGAGCTGGCTGAGGCCATGGGGGCCTTGAGGCTTCCCCGCAGTCCCCATCCTGCAACCTGGGTGGGACCAGGGTGCCTTGGGACACATGGCAGGGCTCCTGGGGATGGGGTCCCCATGAGAGATTTTGGCCCTGGGAGGGGGACCGCACGGGCCCCTCCTCCATTTAACATATATATATAACGACTTGATCGACTCTTCCAATAATTCGGAAATGGATCCTGATGAGGCCACGCAAAGTCGTTTAAGAAAAATATCCATTTCCCAAAAGGGTGCTGGTCTGAGTCCATTTCGGAGTAAATCCAAATATATTCCTCTTATGCCTAAAGATGCAATAGACATTTTCCACGACTGCGTTACCAACGACATTAAAAAACTTTATTCAAAAGTGAACAACAAACATCGAAAAAAGGAGATACATATCAAACGCGCTTATGACAAGTTGATGAAAACATTGGGGGATATTCACGAAATCGTGATCAAGAAATCGGATAAAGGGGGTAATCTAGTAATTTGGCCCAAACAGGATTACATCAGTGAGGCCAAACGCCAACTTGACGACCCCCTATGTTACGTTAAAGCCTCACACAAAGAATATGAGAACGCTAAGGGTAAACTACACAAGATGTTAGGCCACTGGAAAAGAGAGGGCTTAATTTCATCAGAGGAATACAAATTCATGTGTATCAACTTTCCTGTTTTGCCATCTCTTTACCTTATCCCAAAGGTACACAAAGCCGTGCAACCGGTACCTGGCAGGCCTATTGTGTCGGCCATTGGTAGTGTGGGTGAAAAAGTTGGGGAATATATTGATTTTTTTCTCCAAGACTTTGTAAAACAACTACCTAGCTTCACACGTGACACCAGTGACTTTATAAGTAAAATTGCTACTATTGAATGGGATAATGATATGTGGCTCATCTCACTAGATGTAGAGGCGCTTTACACAAGCATTGACCACGAACAAGGACTTTCAGCAGTAAAGCATTAACTTTCCAAGCGATCGATTATATATTATGAACACAACAAGGTCATCTTGTGTCTCATGGAATGGTGCCTCCATAATAATTTTTTCTCTTTTGGCAAAGAGATCTTCAGACAGCTCAGAGGAGTGGCGATTGGGGCCTGCTTCTCTCCCAGCTATGCGTGCTTGCACGTTGGCTGGTGGGAGGAGCAGGTCCTCAATGTGCGCCACAAAGCATGGATGGATGGCCATGTGAGCTGTTTCTTGAGGTACATAGATGATATTTTTATAGCTTGGAGAGGTACCAAAGAGGAAGCCCTTTCATTTATTCATGAGATAAATAATAATTCCCTTAATCTCAACTTTACTGCGCACATTGACAAGAACAGAATCCAATTTTTATATGTTGAGGTGTACGTTACTAATTGCACACTCAATACTACTCTTCACAGAAAACCCACTGCGGGCAATGCCACACTGCACGCAACTAGCATGCACCCTAGACACACCATCTCAGGAATTCCCTATGGCGAGATCTTAAGGCTGAAGAGGATCTGCAGTTCTCCTTCTGATTATGACACATGTTTAGGAGAACTTATGACACGGTTAAAGGCGAGGGGTTATTCTGATACCATCCTGAAGACAGCCATTGAAAAATCTTTATCTCGGTCCAGGGAGAGTCTCTTTCCGATGTTAACTTCTGTGGCTGAAACCCCCATCGTAACAGAGCCTCAATTTGATTGTCCACGCCTGATCACTACATACAGTAGAGAGGATAGAAAAATTAAGTCTATAATTAACAAGAATTGGCCTATCGTCCTTAGTGACCACATACTTAATACCAGATTGCCTGCTTCCCCTACTGTTACCTTCAGATGTGCCAAGACTATGGGTAATTCCCTGGATAGAGCAGCTCCTGAGCTCAAAACTAAAATACCTTGGTTACGACCAGCTCGAGTTTTTTTCAGATGCTCTAACTGCCGTGCTTGTAAATTTGGTACCACTACTTCGCATTATTCCACTCCCTTTAGCACTATTGCCAAACCGATTTTGGGTAACTTCTCTTGTAAGACAGACCATGCTGTTTACGTCCTGACATGCACCTGTGGGCTTAGATATGTGGGCAGCACTAAGCTCCAGGTGCATGTCTGGATATTGCAGCATTTATGGGCAATATTACATAGTGACCCGGCCTATCCGGTCGCCCGTCACTTTAAAAGGGTCCACAATAATGACCTGACGTGCCTGAGTTACTTTGTTATTGGAGCAGTCCCATTCCTTAAAAGAGGGGGTGATCGTGAACTTCAGCTCAGGAAATTGGAGACCAAATTCATTCTAGAGCTCGATAGCCGTTGGCCGAACGTGCTCAATAATATCGAAGAAATGCATCACTTCTTGTAGTATATGACTCTATATATCTTAATACTGCAGAGTTTATATATTGGTCGTTCAGTTTTCTCTACTTTTGGTGCTTTTTCTCCTAGTTAGTTTCCCTATTAGGAGAAATCATATCTAGGCACCAGCGGAGCTGTGAGCGTAATTAGTGAGCCTTTTGATGGTAAAAGCATATGATTATATTGGATGAAGACCTTACTGTGAAATTTTCTCTGTAACGTACACTTCTATTTCTTTGTATGTATATTATAGTTTTGTATTTATCATTGTATTTAAGTTTTTTTTAAACTTATTTCCCTTGATGTTTACATATTAACTGCTTTATACTGGAATAATATGAAATCTTTTTCACTTTTTCTATAGTATTTTAGATTAGGGTGTAGTGTGTCATGACATGTATTTGTTTATGGGGTATGGTACTATTTTTACATATACCCATTTTTAACTTTTTGATACTTTTTTACCATTTGTAATTTTAGAGAACCTATTATCCAGTCATACAGTCATTTATGAATTCAGGGATTAGAGAATTTATATATGTATGAAATTTGATGGTATCTCTGCTCTGATGGTAATGCGGCTCATTCTTGTACTTTGCACTTTTTGACTCTTACACTTTGCACTTTTTTACACTTTTTGCACTTTACCTTTCGCTGCTAATGTATAGATTTGCACATGTTAGAAGAAATGCTCCAAATAACCTGATGGGGCAATTATTTAACTATTGTTTGCTCAGAGGATCATGACTTTTGTATTTAGACCGTTAATTTATATTTTGCTAGTTTAAAGAAATTTAGATCTTTGTTGACTGGCATATATTAGCCTCTGAACATATATATTTTTCTATTGAATGCAATTTGTGGCTGCTTTTAATTACATGGATATAACCGGTAATAATGTTTTCATATGCAATGATATATTTACACTGTTTGTTGCACATGTGACACTGGAGGGTGGTGATAGTCTTCAAAGTATATAAAAAAGCATTCAAATTTTGACTATGTTGCAGCGTGAACAAGGGCACCTTTGCCCGAAACGCGTCGCTGGTTCTGTGGATGAATAAATAACATCTTGCTGACTTTGCTGGTCCGTTCCTCATTCTTGCTGGCGTGGAAGCGGTGTCTGCGAGTGCAGAGCGTGCTGAGGAGGAGCTTTGTTATATATATATATATATATATATATATATATATATATATATATATATATATATATATATATATATATATATATATATACATATATTACCTACTGGCGGTCGCCAGTAGGTAGTTATAGTTAGGATTTTTTTCAATGCAAAATCTCAAAATTCTATTTGGAATAACTTTTGCGCCGGTTGACGAATATGTCTGAAAATTTCCTCAAATTTGCCTCGCGGAGTTCCGGTCCTTCCTTGAAAGTTTGGGGGGGATTCGTCAAGCGGGGGCTGAGATAAAAGGGGGGGTCCCAAAATGTGTTTTCCCCATGTTAATTTCCATAGGGCGGTCAAACTCACTTTTAGCCCGAACGGCTGAATGGATTACCACCAAACTTGGCAAAATTGTAGGGACTGGTATCCCGATGAGCCTTTGCTATGTCTCAAATATGTTCTCCAGTGGATTTTGAGTAATTTAGGTTAAAAACAAAATATATATCTATGGCAGCGCCCCGGTACGCGCACCGGGGAGCGCTCCGGGCGCTCCACGCGAGGTGCGCACGAAAAGCTGATTGGCTCTCGGGTGTCTGTAAACATTCGAAACAGTCCGGAGCGGCCGCCATCTTGTGTCTCGGTAGGATCAAGACACAAGAGGTGGAAAAAAAGGGGGAAATGACCATAGGGGGGCAGGGATAGACCCCCTGACCCCCTAGGTTTGATGTGGGGGCCATAAAAGGGCCCAGCGGGGCAAATTTATTTTTTATTTGCGCGGGGGGAGCGCCCGGTACGCGCACCGGGGAGTGGACCGGGGAGCGGACCATGGGGAATAAAGAATGACAGAGTTTTTTAAAATTTTTGCCTTTTTTATAAATTGGAGGTAGTTCTAAAAAGAACTGTTTTGTTTCTTCTTTTTGTTGTTTTATATTTTTTTATTGTTTTTTTTAACATTTTTAACTTTTTTTAGGTTTTCTGAACAGTTTTATATTTTTTGTATTTTTCATGGGGAGAAACGAAAAAACAGGGAATTGAAAATGGCTCAACTAGAGCAAAAAAAAAAAGAAAAGAAATAATTAGGGTTTATTGGGGCATTTTGGTTGTCCCCAGCAAGGACGATGAGCTTTACGCTCTGTTCTCCGTAGGAGATGGTCTTCCCACAATATTTACAGGTTATTCGGAAATCTGCAAACCGTGGCTGAATGCAAAGCATCGTCTCTCTTGCCTCTTGTCCCGACGGAGTGCGTTGCTTTCATTTCAAGGTGGTGCTTGTAGTTTAGGGAGGGTTTCTGGCCAGTTCCCTCATCTCTGCATAAGAATAGTTTATTGGATGCCTGCGCTGCATGTGTCTAATCATTGTGTTGTTTCTGAATGAATATTTTTTATTAGGGTTCCCCCTACAAAGTTCCATGCCACAGATTAGGCAAGTCACCTTGGCTGCATTTACTTTTTTCTTCCCCTCTGGGATAAAAAAAAACTCCCATATAATGTGTGGACTTTGCTGGCATGGGGTATTGTGTTCTTCAAGCCATCTTCTCCTCCCCTCCTCCTCCTCTTCCTCCTCTTGTTGACCACCAATGTAGTCTTGTGGTGGTCCTCTTGGTGGTTGTGGTGGTGGTGGTGGTGCAGATGCACCGGCTGCTGCTGCTACTGAAGCCATTATATAGATCAAAAAGGTACAGAGAGGTACAATCAGGTCTTCCTCAGTCAAAGGACAAAGTCAGAATAAGGAAAAACGGTGGGGTCTTTCATCATTTGGAAAAAAAAAAGGCCTGAACCAATGAGAAGTGTTATTTTCAGGTCACAAGACCAGGGATTTCATCATTATGAAACTAAAACTGTTCTGCACCAATTAAAAGTGTTATTTTCAGGTCACATGAACGACGCGCTTACGCAACGTGCCCCCGGGCGCGCCCCGGGTCGCGTCGCGTAAGCGCGTCGGATGTTTACGTTGCGCGAGCGTATTCGCTCGAGTGCTTCCGGGTGCGCTTACGCCGTGCGTATCACGCGGACGCAGCTACGCAATACGTCACGATCATGTTTTCGTTTGCGACATTGGCGCTAATGGGACGCTTCCTGGTTCGCGCACCGGGGCGCTTCAAACGACTACGCTCTCCAGGGCGCTCACCGGGGCGCGCCCCGGGAGCGCTCCAGTGTCAAAAAAAAAAATTTGTTTAAAATACAAATAAAATATAGGATTCAATCATTTTCAAAAATATTACATTTCATAGCTATAGACATTTGCTATTAACGAAATTTTGAAATTCAAAGAAAAAAACATAGGTTTGAGGCCTTATATATAGTTAGGAATTAGCATTTAAAAACCTATGAAATTCACTGAAAAAACCACAGGTTTCTCACCAGTTATAGTTAGCTGGAAATTTTACTGACATAAAACCATTGAAATTCCACGTTATAGTTAGTTGGACTCACTATAACTTGCACGTGTAATGCACTGCTGATGACGTCACATATTACATCACTCATGACATGGTCAGTGACATCACTCATGACATCACTGATGACACCATCCAGTGAATGTGTGTCTTTCTGAAAAAGAAATATGTTTTATATATGTATATGTAAAGGTCGATGGAAGAATAAATGTTTAAATAAGTGCTTTAATGAATGTTTTTTTAAAAAAAAATTGATTGGTTAACTGGCTTATTAAGTGTATCTTAGTGAATACATATATTAGCGAGTAATAGCTAGATACGGCGATTAAGGTAGGAAGAGAGCTGCATATATATATATATATATATATAAATATAGGCCGGGCCTCAGACATGGGCCTCCTAGGGCTGGGGGAGTGGGGCAGTGGGGCTCACCTCACCAATTCAATTAAGGCCGGGTCCCAGGAGAAGTAGTCCCTGGGGCCAAAATCGGCCTGGGGAGAGGTGCCGCACAGCCCCTCCCCCATTAAGTCATGGCTGGGCTTCAGGGGATAAGGTCCCCGGACCATTCTGGTCCTGATGCTCAATTTATAAAAATGGAACCTCAACAGTAAGCGCTTACACATATAAACAGACTGGGTGCCCCCGCTGAATCTCCGCTTATGTAAATTACATATGATCCTAACTCCTGGGCTTGGCGAAGGCAAAGCAAGTGTGGTTTGTCGCCAATTCCACATTGAAAAATTATCTGAAATACTTTGTGGTCGTGGATAAATTGATCTATTGGAGCACAATATGTATGTGACTGTGACGAATGGGTTAGTTCTTGTACTCTCCTGGCGAGAGCAGAACCTGTGGTTCTCCCCTTAAATTGCTAGGAGTATGCAAATGTGGAAATCACTTGGATGCTTCCCCGTTTTGCCCCACCCACCTTAGTAGTAGACAAAGTTCTTCCTGATTTTTGCCAGAATGATGGACAGCTTAACAAGCGTCCCCCACAGTGTTTTTCCCACCAATTTTGTTGAGGAGTTCTTGATGAAGAGTAATATGAGGACATTTCCAAGAGGCAAAGAAGCACTTACTTCACACAAGTAAGAGGAAGGAACCTTGTTTGGTGGAGATTTACCTCTTTGTAGTCTCATCGTCTTCTCTATAGGAGGATTCATATTATCAAATTTTTCTGGATAAAGACGGACCAGGAACAATAACATTGCCAAAAGGCATACGAGGTCACTGGTGACATTTTCTCATGCTCCATTACGCAACTGTAGTGTAGAATTAGAAATGGACATTAACTCAAGTAGGTAGCAGCGAGTAATAAACCTATAAAAAGAACTACACTTGGATAGAAATTTTATGCAAAACTGTGGACTCTTGTTGGATAAAAGGGGAGCGTGGTTCCTTGGTGGTCAAGTCACTCACACAGCTACTGACATGCCCACACAGACACTTAGATATCCACTCACACACTCAGACACTCACACAACCACTCACATACCCATTCAGACACTTATGCACCCACTCAGAAACAAACACCCACTCACAGACCCACTGAGACACTCATGCACCCATTCACAGACCCATACATTCACTCACACACCCATTCACAGACCCACTCAGAGACTAATGCACCCTCTCACAGACCCAATCAGACACTCATGCACTCACTCACAGACTGACTTACACACTCAGAGGCACTCACAAACCCACTTAGACACTCTCACACCTACTCAGAGACCAACTGAGACATTCACTAATACACTCATGCACCCACTGAGACACCCACACAGACACTCATGTCCCTACTCACTCTACCAGTGAGACGCTCATGCAGCCACTTCCAGACCCATGCAGAAACTCACACACCGATTTACAACACCCATTGAGACACTCGTGCACTCCCTCACATACCGACTGAGGCACTCATGCACTCAATCACACACTTACTTTCAAAGGTTACAAGTTACAGTTAGAAAACCAAATGTAAAACGCCTAGTTAATTCACTTAAAAAATAAAAGGTTACAGGGACCTTATAGTTAGGAAACAACATTAAAAGAACTTTAGACATCCACTGCAAAAAACAAAGGTTACAGGGATCTTATAGTTAGGCTCACAATTCAGCAGTTATAGTTACTTGAGCTAACTATAACCTATCCCCCCGCAATGCACTGCTCATGACCTCATATATTACATAATTTATGACATGGTCAAAGAAATCACTGATGACGTCACTGATTATATCATTCAGTGAGTGTAAGTATGTGTTAAGAGTGTATGATTACTAAACATATATACTAAGCTACTACAAAAGCTAAATTACTATACTAGCTGTACTACTGATGAATGATACAACTACTAACATATTATGTGAGTGGTTGTGTGATGGCATGTATCTGTATGTGAGTGGATGTCTGAATGGCTGTATGAGTGTATAAGTGGGTGCATTAGTAGCTGTGTGGGTGACTGAGTGGCTGTTTGAGTGGGTGTTTGGTTCAGGGAATTGGTGTGTGAGTGGATGTATTGGAGAGTGAGTATCTGTGTGAACAACTGTATGGGTGAGTGAGCAGATGTGTGAGTGCTTCTATGGATGTGTGAATGATATATAAAGTGGTGTGTGGGTGTGTGGGTGAGTATGTCAGTGGTTGTATAGGTGAGTGAGTGGCTGTCTTGAGGGGCTGTATGGGTGAATGAGTGTGTGTACATGTGACTGGATGGGTGAGTGTGTGGATGTGTGAGTGGCTGTATGAGTCGGTAAGTGACTGGTTGTATGAGTAGCTATATGGGTGAGTGAGTGGTTGTGTGAGTGGCTGTCTGAGTGAGTGAGTAGATGTTTGAGTGGCTCAATGGATGAGTGAGGGGTTGTGTGAATACTTGTATGGGTCAGTGAATGTGTATATGAGTGGTTGTGTTAGTGTGTGAGTGGGTATATGAGAGGTTATATAGGAGTTTGAGTGGGTGTGTGCGTGGTTCTGTGGATGATGTAATCAATTGTAGGAAAATGCCTCTCTGGACAGTGTACTAAAATGCATGTAGAGAGTGTGAGAAATCCCCAAAAGGCAGGTACATGTAAGAGTATATAATACTAACTATCTTTTGGTTGTAGTGTGGGCGAGAGGTTAGGCTTATCTGAGTATAGAGTTAAGTATTTGCTGTTCTCACAGAGACCATTTTGTAAAAAATACCATTGATTTTTATATAATTTTCAAGACCTTCCAAACAGTTCTAAGCTAAGTACTTTTGGATTAAGATTTTCCAAAGTTCAGAAAAGATATCACTTTTATCCGCAATTCGGCGCCAAATGAAAAATTAGAGGAAAATGCACAGAAATTCAAGCAATGCTTTCATGAAGTTCACCGTCTCATTTTAGGTCGATGTCGGTATCAGGTCCAAAGTTCATGCAGGAGAAGTTTGGGAGCATCTCAGATCGGCCAAGAGTGAAGGATCTGAGGTCTTGAAAGCTGGTGCGCAAAGTCGAAGGGGGTCACTTGAAAATGCACTGCACAGAGGGACTTATAGGTAAGGCTGGTGGGCCTCCTTAGAGGGAGGAGGTTGCATGATCCTTGCAACAATGGGAGGGGGGATGGTTGGTCAGAGCTGTGCGGGTGGGGCCGAGCGAAGAATGAACATGTCAGCCGGGTGTTGTGCATCTTGAGGTCTTCGGGGTCAGGAGCAGGCAACATGCAGAGGTGCTCTTCTGACAGTTGGGCCACTCAGGAAGTGGGTCTTAGGTGTCTTGACATCCCTCGATGGGTGCTTGCTTCTGGTGATTTGGGAGTTTGGAGTGGACTCATCTTCTTTGCATTTGTTGTATTGGTATAACTCGGCTCCGGTAGGTCCTGGTGCCTCCAAACTTAATGGAGAGTCATATCTGACTCTCCTGAGCTGTTGTGCCTTTTTTTACTTTGATACTGCATTGAGGTCATTGGGGAGCAGCAAGTCAACAAACGGACTTCATGTGATTGGTGCCTGCAGTGTGCAGGGGAGTGATACCTTCACTCCAAGGGAACTTCGTGGTAATTTCTTGAAGGCTGGAGGTACTCCTTTCATGTTTCAGGATGACACAGCAACAGCGATTGTCAGGTCCTAGGAGCAGCAAGGTTTGGTGCCTTGGTCTTATGCAGCAGGACATCAGTTCTTGAGCAGTATGTCTTCTTTGTCCTGGTCCCTCTTGTCTGTTGAATCTGATGTTCAGGTCTTGGAGTGTCATCTAAATTGTGAATGTGGGGGTGTTATGAGGGGAGACAGGTAGTAGCCAATGAGATGCTTACCTTTAGGGTGTCTCCACCCTCTGG
This sequence comes from Lissotriton vulgaris, assembly GCF_964263255.1. NCBI lineage: Eukaryota > Metazoa > Chordata > Amphibia > Caudata > Salamandridae > Lissotriton > Lissotriton vulgaris. Next base: position 1,387,001,440 of record NC_141694.1, on the reverse strand, counting down.
TGACCACTTCCTTTGTGAAGAGGCGCTACCCTTGAGGTGCCGGGTTTTTAGAGACCCGGTGGTGCCAGGGGATCACACCCGAAGACCTCTAGGTTCTCCCTGTTCTGGACTTACAGAAACACAGAGTCTTCTAGTTGAAGTCAGAGATCGAGTTTTATTGGCTGCAACCAAGTAACATGCGTCCTAGAAGTACGACAACACGGGCCGTAAGTTCTCAGGAGACTGTTCGTTTTTACAGAACCAGACTTCTCCTTATATACACAAATAACAGCTGTAGGCAAGAATTCTTAAGTTTACGATATGGCAATACAAATATTTCCACAATAATACAAAGAGCGAAGTCATGCTGGTCGGCACATATTTCAGATGTCCAGTTAGTGATGGATTACTCCGCCAGATCCAGAACTCCCATCAGATATCGATGAAATGCCAATAAGGTCGAGCACCCTCCCATCATAAACGGGTCATAAACAAGAACCATGGACAGGTGTGTGTGTATGGGAAAACAGGGTCTGTATGCAGTGAAGGGTTTATGACATGTTGTGCCTTGATGATATCTGGCTCGGCCGCTGGGTGAGGAGTTGCCCAAACAGGCTTGGCTGGAGGCAGTGGAGTCAGCTCGGCCAGGTCATGGGGAAGTCAGCTACGGTGGACGTGTCCTTTCGGATTAAAACTCGGCCTTAATCAATTGATTATATGAGGGCAAGTCATAAGATGGATGCCGTTCACAAAATGGCGTCTGAGGGTTCGAGACGGAAACCACGATTTAAGGGGGTCAGCATCACTCGATCGTGACGCAAATGCATAGGGATGATGTCCTAATCATTACCGGTCTGTCGATACCAAATTCGTCATGTTACGACGACATTTGTGACACGAGTGTGCGGGCCCCGAGGCTGGTGAAACGAAAGGGTCCAGAATTGCAGTACCACAGACCCTCCTTTTGCCCTCATATAAGGCAATAACTCTAATCTGAATCCAGATCTGTATTGACGAATTCGTGGGGATGCTGTTGGAGCATCATTTTGTTGCTCAGTTCATCCCTTGACACAGGCTTCCTCACACATGAAGTGGCGCAGAGGCCACATATTGCAGGAGCACACTGCACAAACAGGCAGAACATAAACAGAATGGCTAAGATCATACCAATGAAGATCAGAGTTTTCCATCCCCAGGCAGAGATCAGTTCCCAGAACCACCCTAGCAGAGACCAATCCCCTTTCTCCATGTGAAGGGAATCAGAGATTTTGTGTAGTTTGGAGATGGCCTGGTACACTGTCGGAGCATTATCGGGGATGAAAATGCAACAACTAGATTGGATCACTCTACATACACCACCACGGTCGGCAAGGATGACATCTAGGGCGACCCTGTTCTGAAGGGTCATAAGTCGATCCGACTGAAGCTCTGCTGTCAGGTTGCTAAGGGCACCGGCCGTTTCAGTCATGGCGGACTCAACTATCCTCGTTAATTTTCGAATGTTCCTGCTGTTCACCATAGGCCCCCAAAATGGCAGAAAACCCTTTGCGAAGTCTCCAAATTCTTGACCCGCAGTGTCGTCTTGACTCACGACACCCCTAACTGACCTTGTCCGATGGTAATCTGCCCCGGCCGTGTAGGTGGGTGGCAGCAGAAACAAGATGAAGCATGTGCCCGGGAAGTCGGCGGGCAACCAAGTGTATGCCTTGTCGTGGCAGATGAAGTATGTACCCTTAGCCGCCAAGAACGGAGGGGAAGTTCGGGAGGCAAACACGTATGTTTCCGTGCATATGCTCTTCCCCAGTTGTGCTTCGGGATCCCTGCCAATGCCTTGCAGACATAAGTGACCACAGTGGGGTACTACCCAGACTGAGGATGATTTCTTTGATTTCTGGCTCTCACTTAATGAAATCCCATACTTGGTGATGTTCCACCTACTGTATGGGGTAAATTCATCTTTGGGAGTTGCTCTGATCATGTCGATATCTCTACTCATGTTCTTGATTCCTGTTATTAGTGCCTTGTTGTTTGAGTTCTCTCCCCGAACGTATGGTTCAAGGGAAAACAGGAACATGGTCTGGAAAGCCCACAAAGAACCGTAATAACTGAAGGGCAGGACGAAGTAAGGGATACCCTTATCGGTTGTGTGCGGCATGAGTCCACATATCCAACAGTTCGTGTTGTTCATAACAGATTGGTGCTGGTGTAGGAGTAGGACAAATGAATTATTTACAAATTCGAGTCTTCTGGCAGACTCGTGTTCAGGTAGGGGATGGAAGGAGTGTGTGGAAATGGTAGGAAAAGGTGTGAGCGGAGTGTGGTATATAAATGGAACTCGAAAGATAGATAGAGCATAGCCAGTTAAAAACATTATTATACTACACAACATTGAGATGCTCAACACTAGAAAACGTCTCTTTGCTATTATAGTGCATATTTTCTTTTCAAAATTCATACGTTTAGCAGGTCTCTCTACCCTCGGAAACTCCATCCTCTGGTTGCTGCCCACGGTGGGTGGTTGCTTCTGCCAAGATGTGCGCTCCGTCCAGTCCGGGGCGATTCCATCAGACTGACCAGAACCGTTGACCTAGGCGTCCCCGGCTGCACTCCTCGGACTTCAACCGCGGCCTTAGCAGCAGAACCGGATGGCGGTTCGAAAATCAAAAATGAGCTAGTTCCCTGGGCGAGAGAGCTGTGGAATCAAAAATAGTTCATGGAAAAAGGGAAGATCGCACTAGTTCGAGTATGTCAGTTCTTTGGTCTTGACCTTAGATTATATCGTTCCTTTCCAGGCACGGTGTGATCTTCAAACAGTGTTTCAGGTTTTGTAGTGTCCAACTGCAGCGACGGTGGCACAGATCCTTGCAGAATGCAATCGCTCTCTTTGTCGGTACCAGTTCCTTTTAGTCGTGCATCGCTGAAGGGGACAAAACGTGGTACAGATTCGGTCTCGGAGTCAGCGACTCCTTGCTGGACCCATCGGTCGTATGGAAGGGGCAACGGGACCCTTTTGCAATGGGCGCCATGCACCCAATGTTTCTTGCCGTGGACACGTACTGCAGAGCGGGTCGACAGCAAAACCTGGAAAGGTCCGGTCCAGCGAGGCTCCTCGTTCTTCACTCGTCTGAAGTTGCGAATCAGGATCCAGGAGCCAGGTTCGATAGTATGGCATGGATCGTCAGATGCCGGTGGGGAGGAGCTGTGGACCTGTTGATGTAAAGCATGCAGTTTAGTCGTCAAGTCGTGCAGGTAATTAAACAGTGCAGGGTATTCTATCTCACTGAGCTTTCTAGGTCTCGGTACTCCCCATATATTTGCGGGGCGCCCAAACACGATCTCGTGTGGGCTAAGTCCCAGTCGAGAATGGACAATCATCCTGGTAGACAGGAGTGCTAAAGGCAGGGCGTCTGGCCACTTGAGACCTGTGCTAGCTTGGATTTTGGCCAGTTTCAATTTAAGCGTGCCATTATAGCACTCTACCAATCCTGCCGATTGGGGGTGGTTTGCAGCGTGGAACTTCTGGCGGATGCCTAGACACTCACACACTCTCTTCATCACTCGTCCCACGAATTCACTTCCGTTATCACTCCAGACAATCCTAGGCATGCCAAATCTAGGGAAGAATTCTCTAACGAGGGCTTTGGCAGTTGACAAGGCAGTGTTGTCCTTAAGGGGGTACGCTTCTACCCATCTAGAGAAGGCGCAAACAACAACAAGTACATATTTCAGGTTGTTGCACCTTTCCATGTGGATGAAATCGAGCTGCAAGACCTCGAACGGATACGTTGGAGGTGCGAAGTGACCAGCTGGGGTTGGGGTTCCTCTACCGGGATTGTGCTTTAAACATATCATGCAGTTTCTGACCAAATTCTCTGCACATGTTCTGACAGTTTGACCCAACAACCATTCGCATCTAATCTACCCTTGCTTTCTCTCCATTCATTCACCTCTTTCTCAGTCGCGTCAGATTGTATAGATTTCACGCTTTCGATGGTGTCCTCACACATACCCACATCAGGGGTCCATCTAGCAGGACCTACAACATACATCCGACTCATTGTGTTCCTTGCAGTCTCTTTCGCGACCTCGTCGGCAAATGCATTCCCTCGACCAACATCATCTCGGATCTTTTTATGCGCGCTACACTTCACGATCGCAACCTGTAGGGGCAAGGTCAGTGACTCGAGAAGGTCGTGTACTAGCTGTCCGTGTTGAATCTTTGCACCATGCGACGTCAGGAACCCACGTTCACGCCACAATCTTCCAAAACTGTGGGCTACGCCAAAGGCGTACTGACTATCAGTGTACACATTCACTCGTTTTCCTTTCGCCAACACGCACGCTCTTGTGAGTGCGACTAACTCTGCTGCTTGTGCGGAATTGTGGGGGATGTGAGCTGTCTCTACAATCGTGTGTAATGTTGTCACGGCATATGCTGCAGTCGTATCACCATTCGGCAACTTGAAACATGAACCATCAACCCATAAATTATCATTACATTCAGGGAGAGGAGTATCCTGCAAATCTACTCTTCCTTTTGTCTCCTCTTCTGTCCTAAAACAGCAATCATGTTTGTCGACCTCATCTGTCTTTGCTAGAATGGGTAATAATGTAGCAGAGTTGAGTGTATCACACCTCTTTATGTGAATGTGACTTGCTAACAGGGTCAATTCATAGCTGGACAGTCGAGCACTAGTTAGATGCTGTGTCTTAGTCCTGTTTAGTAAAATATCCACTGCATGTGGGACCATAACGGTCAGAGTATTATTCATGACTAACCCAGCGGACTGTCGAATACAGACAGCTGCTGCGGCAGTGGCCCTCAAGCAACTCGGTAATGCTTTAGCTACGGGATCTAGAGTCGCGGAGAAATATGCACATGGGCGTTGTTTGTCCCCAAAGTGCTGTGTCAGGACTGATAATGCTCAACCTTCTTTCTCGTGGACATATAATGTAAACAGTTTGCTGTAGTCGGGGTTGCCCAATACAGGAGCCGAACATAATGCCTCACGCAACTCATGGAAACTCGCCTGACAATCTTCAGACCAAGGCAAAGGATTGGGTGTGTCCTTACGCATTAATGCCAGCAAAGGTTTGGCCAACAGTGAGAAGTTCGGTATCCATTGTCTACAGTACGATGTAATGTCCAAGAAGGCACGCACTTCTCTTTGTGTCCTTGGGGCACTCAGTTCTGCAATTGCCTGTATTCTTTCTGGGGTCAGTCTCCTTCCCTCCTTCGATAAGATGTGACCTAAGTAGGTTACTTCTTGTCGGCAAAATTGTAGTTTGGAAAGCGAGACTTTGTGCTTCATGCCACATAAATGACGCAACAATGACAATGTGGCTTGCTTGCAGATTTCTTCAGTATCTGCAGCGATCAGTAGATCTTCTACATACTGTATTAGAGTCGCGCCACCAGGTAGAACAATCGTGTCTAGTTGTGTTTTCAGGGCTTGACTGAATATTGATGGGCTCTCACAGTAGCCTTGAGGAGCGCGTTTAAAGCGGAAGCTTCGTCCTCCTAAATGGAAGCCGAAGATATCTCTGCTCTCCTCGGCCATCGGGATGCTGAAGAAAGCATTCTTCAGGTCAATCACCGAAAACCAATTGGCTGAGGCTGGAACCATTGTCAATAAGGCAGTAATGTCGGGAACGACTGGAAACTGCGGTACAACGATCTTATTCACTTCCCTTAGATCGATCACAAATCGGTACACAGGGGGCTGTGAAGGATCGGTACGCTTTAAGACAGGCAAAACCGGACTGTTACAAATGTTGCCTGTCGTTTCTTCGATGACATTTTTTGCAATCAGATCATAGACGATCGCTAACAAAGCCTTTTCACATTAGTTTGATATTCGATATTGGGGAATACGTGGCAACCTAACATTAGCTTTCAATGTTATGACATAGGGTGCTATCTCTAAATGACCCACATCGTTAGAACCATTCGCCCAAAGTTTATCCGGAAGAGATGACAATTCGGGCGAAATATTTTTCTTCGCCAAATACATTGGAGAAGTAACTTTCCTTCCTAGGGTAAGCTGTACTCCCGAGGGGGAGCAGTACAAAGTTGCGTATAATCTCTTTAACAAATCCAAGCCTAACAAATTTTCGCCACAACCTGTGGTAAGAATGAGGGGTGTTTCTAATTCGCATGGGCCAACAGAAAGGGGCATGGGACTGGAGATCGGGTTCCTAACGGGGGCGCCAGAAAAACCTACTGAAACGTTCATTTCGCCAGACAACGGTGCGCCAGGAAGTTTTGAGTGCATAATCGAACTTTTTGTAGCACCAGTATCCAGCAGAAATGGCTCTGACACTCCGGATGTAATCACCTCAACGTAAGGTCCATTCTGGTCTACTGGAACTGAAACAACTCCCTCTCTTTGTCCATGGCTGTCCTAGCAACTATTACCCTCATTCTCGTTTTCTGCGTAATAGTCATCAGCATAGTACTGAGCTGTCCTGGAAGACGCATTATTCTGTTGGTCAAAGCTATTCATGGAATTTTGAGGCGGGAAAGAAGTGGTGTTCTGGGCGAAATTTCCACGGCCCCTACCTCTAGGAGCCTGTTGAACACCTCTACCTCTTGTACTGGAAACACCGTTTAAACGTCGTGCAAGAGCTGCACAATTACTTTTGAAATGACCCTCTTCTTTGCAATAGGCACATTGATTCGGGCCATACGGAGAACGCTGATGGGAAAACTTGTTTCCTTGCGCGTTTCTTGAATACTGCTGTGGCTGTTGATAATTGGGCTGACTAGCCGTGCAAGGCGGATAGGCTTGCTGGAGAAGAACGTTAGTTTTTAACTCTTTAGTCTTCTTCTCTGTCTTATCTAGCTCGTCTTTGCGCCTATTTTCATAGTACTGGGCTGTGGCTAAAATCTGTGCTGACGTGGAGACAGCCCAAGCACTCTTTGAATCTTTCAATTTATTGCACAGTTCGGGAAGCAGGTTATGTACAAATTTGTCTACAAACAGCCTTTGGCCACCCTCGGTAGCCATGTCCTGACCACTGTGATCCGTGAAAGTCTCCTCAAATCTCGTGAAAAAGTCAGACACATTCTCGTCTCTCTTCTGTTTGCATGCAGATAGCTTGTCCCAATTTACGCGCAATTCAGGCATTAATGTCTTCATGTACGCAATAATCCTACCGGGAAGTTCTGCTATTAAAGGCTCGGGTTTAGAACCACCAACTTGTCTAGCGTCCGTAGCGGTAATATTAGCCCATGAATCACCTAGTTCTTGATCATGATCTGCATGACGAATTTTACTCCATAAAGGATGCGGAACAACATTCCCAAACAACATGTCTATGTCTGCTAAATTCATTATACATGAGCTGGCAGTTTGTGATAACTCCTTGTAATACCCTGCAGGATTTTTACGAGGATCGGGTAATGTCTGTTTGAGTGCTAGAACTTCAGATCTTTTCCAGGGGACATGTACCCATACTCGCTGGAAATGCGGTGGAACAGGTGGTTGTGCATTCGCATCACCTTCCCTCCATACTGGAGGAACCTCTCTCATGGGGTACTGTCGCACCTTTTTCCTATCTGACACATCATCTTCATACAACGATCTCGAAACGTTTCCCTTACTCCTGTAAGATAACAATACATCTATGGCTTTTTCGACATCGGAACCTACAATCATACCCTTATAAAACCTAGCACGCATACAAAATAACTCATTCATCTTGCGTTTGGGATCGTTTGTCTCCAAATCGTCACAAAGATATACACACATCTCCTCAAAGACGTATCTTTGAGTGGGCGCATCCCATTGACTGAAAACTTCCATAACAGACTGAACATCATATTTAGCAGTGTCAGTAACCCATTTGCGTGCTAACTCATTTAGTACTTCTCTTTCCTCGTAATCAGGCAGTTGACTACGCAACTGTCTACGTTCTGTTTTAGGGGTCGTTTTGGGCAATCCGAAGAAAGGTGATAATAGACCAGTGACAGTACTTGTCACTCTCTGTCTGACAGAAGGAGAAGCTTGCGGCGAGGCAGATACGCCAGAAAAGACAGGCTGATGTAAAGAGGAAGTCGAGGCAACAGCAGAGGAAGTTGAAGCAGTAGCAGACGTAGAATCATAGTGAATAGTCGGAGCAGTAGGCAAAGTCGTAGAAGTAGATGGAGTATGTAGCAAAGGCGGCGGCCCTTGAGAAGGCTGCGCCGGAGAAGTAGGAACCAGCTGAAGAGAAGCTGGTGCTTGTGCAAGAGCTGCTTTTCGTGCGCCAGGGCGCGGTATAACAATACGTTTCGGGGGTCCCACAACACTCGATGTATATGGCGGTGGTGAATTCAATAAATGGGACATTAGTGGATCTTTCTCTGGTGTTCCCTTTGAGTCTTGTCCCCCATGTGGTAACATCGGGTAGCATTTATCTATTGCTAGTTTCTTGCTTCTGAGCATTTGTTCACTTTCCTGCTCTTCCTCATTATCCCTGTATGCGATGGCAGCTTGTACCATCGACATACCTCTCTTGTTTTTCTTCGCTAGTTTCATTTCTTTCTGTTTGGCTTCTTTGCGCCATAAGCGAAAAGAGTCAAACATCGCCGGCCGGGCTTTCTTCTTGAACAATTTGACCTTGAGGTTGTCTAATATTTCTGAGTCAAAACTACCATGTTGGGGCCATTTTAAAACACCATCCTTGCGGGTGTATTTTATCCATACCTCATTATACGTGATAGGACCTACTCCGTGCTTTATATATAACTCATATGTTGGAGTTCCAATCGGAGGAACCGGACGCGAATCCTCTAATCGGGAGTCCTTACTACAACCAAGACAAAACAAGTTTCCAAGTCTGCTAAGACCAGGCATCTTTGCTCACTAGTCTAGCTTCAAACTTCAAGGGATTATCCAATTATGATATTTTCGTGAATACACGAATCCCTCAGTTTTGGTGCTTGCAAGTACCAATATACAAACCGTATCTCTGGTATACCAAGACTAAGAACCAAACTAAGAACCAATACAAATCGTATCTCTAGGATACCAAAGCTAAGAACCAAACTAAGGACTAGACTACGAACTGGGAGACGCTCCACTTATACTTAACTGAATATTGAAGATCGGTGACGTCACTAGAAGACTCGTCTATCGTTTCGCTCTACCAAGGATCACTGGGTCCAAAACAGGGCGATAGTCAGGGCAGCAGTCCTTCGTAGCCGTCGGGACGCGGGGAACCTCGCAGCAAAGACCTTCGGAACCACGTCGACATGCAGGGGTCGCTGAAGTGGCTGGCCGTCCTCCGGAATTTTCACACAAAGCTCCTCACGAACATCTGGCTTGGACCGTCACCGCTTGATATCGCCTCGAGTTGGGCGCCAACTGAGGTGCCGGGTTTTTAGAGACCCGGTGGTGCCAGGGGATCACACCCGAAGACCTCTAGGTTCTCCCTGTTCTGGACTTACAGAAACACAGAGTCTTCTAGTTGAAGTCAGAGATCGAGTTTTATTGGCTGCAACCAAGTAACATGCGTCCTAGAAGTACGACAACACGGGCCGTAAGTTCTCAGGAGACTGTTCATTTTTACAGAACCAGACTTCTCCTTATATACAAAAATAACAGCTGTAGGCAAGAATTATTAAGTTTACGATATGGCAATACAAATATTTCCACAATAATACAAAGAGCGAAGTCATGCTGGTCGGCACATATTTCAGATGTCCAGTTAGTGATGGATTACTCCGCCAGATCCAGAACTCCCATCAGATATCGATGAAATGCCAATAAGGTCGAGCACCCTCCCATCATAAACGGGTCATAAACAAGAACCATGGACAGGTGTGTGTGTATGGGAAAACAGGGTCTGTATGCAGTGAAGGGTTTATGACATGTTGTGCCTTGATGATATCTGGCTCGGCCGCTGGGTGAGGAGTTGCCCAAACAGGCTTGGCTGGAGGCAGTGGAGTCAGCTCGGCCAGGTCATGGGGAAGTCAGCTACGGTGGACGTGTCCTTTTGGATTAAAACTCGGCCTTAATCAATTGATTATATGAGGGCAAGTCATAAGATGGATGCCGTTCACAAAATGGCATCCGAGGGTTCGAGACGGAAACCACGATTTAAGGGGGTCAGCATCACTCGATCGTGACGCAAATGCATAGGGATGATGTCCTAATCATTACCGGTCCGTCGATACCAAATTCGTCATGTTACGACGACATTTGTGACACGTGTGCGGACCCCGAGGCTGGCGAAACGAAAGGGTCCAGAATTGCAGTACCACACCCTAGCCCTGATAGGAGGTTTTCTCACTATCCCAAGATGGTGGAATATCAGGAGAGGGGCTCACCCTACCTGCCCCGCTCTAGGGGTGGTGTAGGCTAACTAAGGACCCTCCGCCTAATCTAACTAATTTTCCTCTCTTTCCTCCAGCCAAAAGTGGAGCAGGAAAGGAGGCCTTGCCTTCCCTACTATCTGGAGGTTACTGGGTGGGATTTCAAAGGCGGCATTGTCTTTGAAGCTTCTCGTCCATGAAGGCCATCCTGTCCTGGAGGAGGTGTGATCCACTTCCGCCCACAGCAGGCTTTGTCTCTATCCTCTGAGGTCATGAGGTACCGGGTTTTTAGGAACCCGGTGGTGCCAGGGGAAAACACCCAAAGACCTCTTGAGTTCTTCCTGTTCTGGACCACAGAAACACGGAGTCTTCTAGGTGATGTCAAAGATCGAGTTTTATTGGCTGCAACCAAGTAACAAGCGTCCTAGAAGTACAACAGCACGGTTTGTATATTCTCAGGAGACTGTTCGTTTTTACAGAGCCAGCCTTCTCTTTTTATACACAATATTACACTTCAGGCAAGAATTCTTTGTTTTACGATGCAACCATATACATATTTTTACAACAAAGAGAAAGCAAAGTCATGATGGCCAGCCTACATTTTCGTATGTCCAGTTCGTGATAGATTACCCGGCCAGGCCCAGAACTACCATCAGATATCGATGAAACCCCAATAAAATCGGGCACCTCCTCCTTGTAAAACTAGCCATAAAGAAGAAACAGGGGCAGGTGTTTATGATAAGCGTGGTTTGTATGCAGTGAATGGCTTATGACATGTTGTGCCTTGATGTTAATCTCGCTCGGCCATTGTGTTGGGGACTGCCCGAGCAGGTTTGGCTGGAGGCAGTGGAGGCAGCTCGCCCATGTCAAAGAAGAGTCAGGAGAGGTCTACGTGTCCTTTCAGCTCGAATTCGGCCTTGGTCAATTGACTATGTAAGGGCAACCACAAGATGGATGCCGCTTACAAAATGGAACCCGAGGGTTCGAGACAGAAACTACTGTTTTAAGGTGATTGCATTGCTCGATCATGACGCAAATGCACAGGTGTAATGTCCTTATCATTACCGGTCTGCCGATACCAAATTCGTCATGGTATGATGATATTTTCTGACGAGAGTGTTGGACCTCGGTACCATATTATAGCAGGGCCCATAATTTTCAGAACCACAGACCCTCCTTTTGCCCTTATATAGGCAATAACTCATGTTAATCTGAGTCCAAATCTGTATTCACGAAGTCATGGAGATGCTGCTGTAGCATCATCCTGTTGCTCAGTTCGTCCCTGGACACAGGCTTCCTTACACATGATGTAGCACAGGGGCCACATATTGCAGGAGCGCACTGCACACACAGGCAGAACATAAACAGAATGGCTAAGATCATTTCAATGAATATCAGAATTTTCCATCCCCAAGCAGATATCAGTTCCCAGAACCACCCCAGTAAGGGCCAGTCTCCTTTGTCCACATGAATGGACTCAGAGATCTTGTGTAGTTTGGAGATGGCCTGGTATACTGTCGGAGCATTGTCAGGGATGAAAATGGGATGAAAATGCAGCAACTGGATTGGATCACTTTACATACCCCACCACGGTCTGCAAGTATGACATCTAGGGCAACCCTGTTCTGAAGAGTCATAAGGCGGTCCGACTGGAGCTCCGCAGTCAAGTTACTAAGGACACCAGCCATTTCAATCACGGCGGATTCAACTACCCTCGTCAATAGGCGAATGTTCCTGCTGTTCACCATAGGCCCCCAAAACGGCAGAAAACCTTTTGCGAAATCTCTCAACTCCTGTTCCGCAGTGTCGTCTTTACTCACAACGCCCCTAACTGTCCTTGTCCGATGGTAATCTGCCTCGGCCGTGTAGGTGGGTGGCAGCAGAAACGAGATAAAACATGTGCCCGAGAAGTCAGGGGGCAACCATGTATACGCTCTATCGTGGCAGACGAAGAAGGTACCCTTAGCTGCTAGGAATGAAGGAGAGGTCTAAGACGAGAAAACGTAAGTCTCAGTACAGACACTCTTCCCTAACTGAGCTCCAGGGTTTTTCCCATTTCCCTGCAGACATAGGTGACCTTGGTGGGGTACTATCCATATTGAGGAGGATTTCTTTGATTTCTGACTCTCAGTCAAGGAAATTCCATATTGGGTTATATTCCATCTGCTGTAAGGTGTCAACATCCCTACTCATACTTCTAATTCCCGCCACTAGTGCCTTGTTGCTTGAGTTTTTCCCTGGGACATATGGTTCGAAGGCAAACAGGAACATTGCTCGAAATGCCCACAGAGAACCATGGTAGCCAAATGGCAGGACAAAATACGGTATACCCTTGTCTGTCGTGTGTGGCATGAGGCCACATACCCAGCAATTCGTGGTGTTCATTACAGACTGGTGCTGGTGTAAGAGCTGGACGAATGAGTTATTTACAAATTCTAATCTTCTGGCAGACTCGTGTTCAGGCAGAAGGTGAAAAGAGTGCGGGGAAACAGTAGGAGGAGGTGTGGGCTGCGTAGTGTATGCAAATGAAACTCGAAAAGTGAATAAAGCATAACCAATCAAAAACATCATTATGCTACACAACATTAAAATACATAGTATTAAAAATCGTGTCTTTGCCATTACAGTGCATACAGGTCTCTCCATCTTTGGAAACTCCATCCTTTAAGTTGCAGCCCGCGGTGGGAGATTGATTCTGCTAAGGAGTGCTTCTGTCCAGTCCAGGGTAATTCCCTTAGACCAACCAGAACTGTCGACCTAACCGTCTCCAGCTGCACTCCAAAGACTGTGGCAACCGCGACCCTAGCAGCAGAACCGGATGGCGGTTCGAAAATCAAAAATGAGCACGTTTCCTGGATGAGAGAGCTGCACAATCAAAAATAGTTCTTGGAGGAAAGAAGACTTTATTAGTTTATTTTTATTAGTTCGTTTTTCTTGGCCTCAGATTATATTGTTGTTTTCTTGGTATGGTGTGGTCTTCAAACAAGATTTCAGGTTCTGTAGTGTCCAACTGCATTGACGGTGGCACAAATCCTTGCAGAATATTATCACTCTCCTTTTCTGTAGCAGTTCCTTTCAAACGTGCATCACTGAAGGGTAAGAAACGAGGCACCGATTCAGTCTCTGAGTCGGCGACACCCTCCTGGGCCCACCGGTCATAGGGCAGAGGTAGAGGGATCCGTTTGCAATGGATCCCGTGGATCCAGTTCTTCTTTCCTTCCACCCGAACGGCTGATCTTGTGGAAAGAAGGACGAGGTGTGGGCCGGTCCACCTGGGCTGTTCGTTCTTTGTTCACTGAAAGTTTTTCACCAGGACCCAGGTGCCAGGTTCAATTGTGTGTCCTGGATCATCAGACGCTGGCGGAGAGGAACTGTGGACCTGTTGGTGTAAAACACGCAATTTAGTTGTCAATTCGTGCAAATAGTCAAGCAGTACAGGATGCTCTATCTCACTGAGCTTTTTGGGCCTTGGCACTCCCCATATGTTAGCCGGGCAGCCGAACACGATTTCGTGGGGACTAAGTCCCATTCTAGAATGAACAGTCATTCTGGTAGATAGGAGTGCCAAGGGCAGGGCGTCAGGCCATTTAAGGCCTGTGCTGGCTTGGATCTTGGCTAATATCAACTTGAGAGTGCCGTTATAGCACTCTACTAATCCAGCTGATTGGGGGTGATTTGCAGCGTGGAACTTCTGGTGTATGCCTTGACTCTCACACACCCTCTTCATCACTCGTCCCACGAATTCACTCCCATTATCACTCCAGACCATTCGAGGTATTCTGAACCTAGGGAAGAATTCCTTGACAAGGGCTTTAGCTGTGGACAAGGCAGTATTGTCTTTAAGGGGATATGCTTCCACCCACCTGGAAAAGGCACAAACAACAACGAGTACGTATTTTAGATTGTTGCACCTCTCCATGTAGATGAAATCTAGCTGCAAAACCTCGAACTGATACGTTGGAGGCGCAAAATGACCAGCTGGAGTTGGAGTTCCCTTGCCAGGATTGTACTTCAGACACACCATACAGTTCTTGACCACATTCTCTGCACATTTTGGGATACCACTATTCTGCCATACTGGGGCCAACAACTTACAGATCCCTTTCACACTGATGTGAGCCATCCCATGAGCGATTGTCACCACTGCAAGCACATACGCGTTGGGTAAAAGCCATCTCTGATGCTCTGATAATTCGACCCAACAACCATTCGCATCCAATCTACCCTTGCTTTCTCTCCATTCATTCACCTCTTTCTCAGTGGCCTCGGATTGTATAGACTTCACACTCTCAATTGTGTCCTCACACATGCCAACATCACCAATCCATCTCGCGGGACCTGCAACATACATTTGACTCATCACATTCCTTGCTGTCTCTTTTGCAACTTCATCGGCAAATGCGTTCCGACGACCAACATCATCTTGAATCTTTTTGTGTGCACTGCATTTCACAATCGCAACTTGTAGTGGCAAGGTCAGTGTCTCGAGAAGCTCGTTAACTAGCTGACCATGTTGAATTTTTGTGCCATGCGATGTCAGGAACCCACGTTCACGCCACAATCGTCCAAAACTGTGAGCCACGCCAAAGGCGTACTGGCTGTCTGTGTACACATTCACTCGTTTTCCTTTTGCCAACACACATGCTCTTGTAAGTGCAATTAACTCTGCTGCTTGCGCAGAATTGTGTGGGATACGTGCAGTTTCTACAATCGTGTGCAAAGTCGTCACAGCATATGCTGCAGTCGTATCACCATTCGGCAATTTAAAACATGAACCATCAACCCATAAAGCATCATTACATTTAGGAAGAGGAGTGTCCTGTAAGTCTACTCTCCCTTTTGTCTCTTCTTCTGTCCTAAAACAGCAGTCATGTTGTTCGACCTCATCTGTCTCTGCTGGAATGGGCAATAACGTGGCTGGGTTGAGTGTATCACACCTCTTTATGTGTATGTGACTCGCTAACAGTGTCAGCTCATAACTTGACAGTCGAGCACTAGTTAAGTGCTGTGTCCTTGCTTTGTTTAGCAAAATGTCTACTGCATGTGGGACCATAACTATTAGTGTATTATTCATTACTAACCCAGCAGACTGTCGAATACAGACAGCTGCTGCAGCAGTGGCCCTCAAGCAACTTGGCAATGCCTTAGCTACGGGATCTAGAGTTGCTGAAAAGTACGCGGATGGACGCTGTTTGTCCCCAAAGGATTGTGTCAGGACTGATAATGCACAACCTTCCTTCTCGTGGACATACAACGTAAAAGGCTTACTGTAGTCGGGGTTACCCAACACAGGAGCCGAACACAATGCATCACGTAATCCGTGAAAACTTTTCTGACAATCTTCAGACCACGGAATGGGTTTCGGGGTATCCTTGCAAGTTAATGCCACCAAAGGTTTGGCCACCAATGAGAAATTTGGTATCCATTGTCTGCAATATGATGTAATGCCCAAGAAAGCACGCACTTCTCTCTGTGTCCTTGGGACACTCAAATTTGCAATTGCCTGTATTCTCTCTGGGGTCAGTCTCCTTCCCTCCTTCGATAAGATGTGACCTAAGTAGGTCACTTCTTGTCGACAAAATTGCAATTTCGAAAGAGAGACTTTGTGCTTCATGTCACATAAATGACGCAACAATGACAAAGTGGCTTGTTTGCAAATCTCCTCAGTATCTGCAGCGAGTAGCAAATCGTCTACGTACTGGACAAGAGTCGCACCATCAGGTAAAACAATAGTGTCAAGTTGTGATTTCAGAGCTTGACTGAATATAGATGGACTTTCACAGTAGCCCTGAGGAGCGCGTTTGAAGCGGA
The DNA here is from genome assembly GCF_964263255.1 of Lissotriton vulgaris. Lineage (NCBI taxonomy): Eukaryota > Metazoa > Chordata > Amphibia > Caudata > Salamandridae > Lissotriton > Lissotriton vulgaris. Next base: position 1,386,985,350 of record NC_141694.1, on the reverse strand, counting down.
AGCTTCGTCCTCCTAAATTGAAGCCAAAAATATCTCTGCTCTCCTCGGCAATAGGGATGCTGAAGAAAGCATTCTTCAAGTCAAGCACCGAAAACCAAGTGGCTGAAGCTGGAACCATAGTCAATAAGGCAGTAATATCGGGAACAACTGGAAACTGTGGCACAACAATCTTGTTCACTTCTCTAAGATCAATCACAAATCTATATACAGGTGGTTGGGAAGGATCCGTACGCTTCAAAACCGGCAAAACAGGACTGTTACAAACATTACCTGCTGTCTCCTCAATGACATCTTTCTCAATCAGGTTGTAAATGATCGCTAACAACGCCTTTTCACCTTCGCTAGAGATCTTGTATTGGGGAATACGTGGCAACCTAACATTGGCTTTCAATGTTATGATATATGGCGCTATTTTCAAAAGACCCACATCATTAGAACCAGTAGCCCAAAGTACATCCGGAAGACAAGACAATTCTGTTGGAATATTTTCCCTTGACAAATACATTGGTGAAACCACTTTCTTACCTCGGCTAAGTTGTACTCCCGAAGGAGAACAGTACAAAGTCGCATATAATCTCTTTAACAGATCCAATCCTAACAAGTTTTCACCACAACCAGTTGTAAGAATGAGGGGTGCTTCTAATTCACATGGCCCAACAGAAAGGGACATAGGAGTAGAAATCGGGTTCCTAACCGGGGTGCCAGAAAAACCTACTGAAACATTCATTTTGCCAGACAAAGGTGCGCCAGGACGTTTTGAGTGCTTAATAGAACTCTTTGTAGCGCCAGTATCCAGCAGAAAAGGTTCTGACACACCTGATGTAATCACCTCAACATAGGGTCCATTCTGATCTACTGGAACTGGAACAACTCCCTCTCTTTGTCCATGGCTGTCCTAGCAATCATTACCCTCATTCTCGTTCTCTGCATAGTAGTCATCAGCATAGTACTGAGCTGTCCTAGAAGACGCATTATTCTGTTGGTCAAAACTGTTCATAGAATTCTGAGGCGGAAAAGAACAAGCATTCTGGGGGACATTTCCACGGCCCCTACCTCTGGGAGCCTGTTGAACACCTCTACCTCTTGCACCAGAAACACCATTCAGACGTTGCAATAAAGCTGGACAACTATTCTTGAAATGACCCTCTTCTTTGCAATAGGCACACTGATTCGGACCACAGGGTAAACGCTGCTGAGAAGACTCATTTCTTTGCGAGTTTCTCGAATACTGCTGAGGTTGCTGATAATCGTGCTAATTAGCAGTACGAGGCGGATAAGCTTGCTGGAGAAGGACTTTAGTTTTCAAATCTTTAATCTTTTTGTCTGCCTTCTCTAGCTCGTCTTTGCGCCTATTCTCGTAGTACTGGGCTGTGGCTAAAATCTGCGCTTACGTGGAAACAGCCCAAACACTATCTGAATCCTTCAACTTATTACACAGTTCAGGAAGCAAATTATGTACAAACTTGTCAACAAACAATCTTTGGCCACCCTCAGTAGCCATATCCTGACCACTATGATCGACGAAAGTCTCTTCAAACCTCGTGAAAAAGTCAGACACATTCTCATCTTTCTTCTGCTTGCATGCAGACAATTTGTCCCAATTCACACGCAATTCGGGCATTAAAGTCTTCATATACGTGATAATTCTACCAGGAAGTTCTGCAACTAAAGGCTCGGGCTTGGAGCCACCAACTTGTCTGGCATCAGCAGTAGCAATATTAGCCCATGTATCACCTAATTCTTGGTCATGATCTGCATGACGAATCTTTCCCCATAAAGGCTGTGGAACAACATTTCCAAACAACATTCCAAACAACATGTCTATATCTGCTAGATTCATGATACATGAACTGACAGTCTGTGATAACTCCTTATAATACCCTGCAGGATTCTTGCGAGGATCAGGCAATGTCTGTTTTAGGGATAAAACTTCAGATCTTTTCCAGGGAACATGTACCCACACACGCTGGAAATGAGGCGGAATTGCTGGATTCGCATTGGCATCACCTTCCCTCCAAACTGGAGGAACTTCTCTCATGGGATACTGTCGCGCCTTTTTCCTACCTGGCATGTCATACTCAGACAGTAATCGGGAATTGCTTCCCTTACTCCAATATGACAATAACATGTCGATTGCTGGTTCAACATCGGCACCCACAATCATGCCTTCCCCAAACTTGAATCGCATACGGAATAATTTATTCATGTTGTACTCTGGATCATTTCCCTTCAAATCTTCACAGAGATATACACACATCTGTCCAAATACATATCTCTGTGTAGATGCTTCCCACTGACTGAAGACTTCCATAACGGACTGAGTGTCATACTTTGCAGTATTGGTAACCCAATTACGTGCTAACTCATTCAGTACTTCTCTCTCTTGAAAGTCAGGCAGTTGACTCCGCAACTGTCTGCATTCTGTATTAGGGGTCGTCTTAGGCGACCCAAAGAAAGGTGAGAAAAGGCCAGTGACAGTACTTGCCACTCTCTGTCGAACAGAAGGAGAAGCTTGCGGAATGGCAGATGTGCCAGAAAAGACAGGCTGATGTAAAGTAGAAGTCGAGGCAGTAGCAGAAAGAGGATCAGGATAAGCAATTGGAGCAGTAGGCGAAGTCGTAGAAAAAGTAAATGGAGTATATAGCAAAGGCGGCGGCCCTTGAGAGGGCTGCGCCGGAGGAGTAGAAACCAGCTGAAGAGGAGCTGGTGCTTGAGTAAGAACTGGTGTTCGTGCGCCGGGGCGCGGTATAAAAAAGCGTCGCGGGGGTGCAGTAGTATCTTGTGCATAGGGGGGTGGTGAACTCAACAAGTGGGACATTAGAGGATCGCTATCAATTTTCTCCGTTGATCCTTGTCCTCTACGTGGCAGAACTGGGTAGCATTTATCTACTGCTAACTTCCTACCTCTAAGCATTTGTTCACTCTCTTGCTCTTCCTCATTATCCCTATATGCAACGGCAGCTTGTACCATTGACATACCTCTTTTATTCTTCTTTGCTAATTTCATTTCTTTCTGTTTGGCTTCCTTGCGCCATAGGCGAAAGGAGTCAAACATCGCCGGCCGGGCTTTCTTCTTGAACAGTTTCACCTCTAGATTATCTAAAATCTCTGTATCAAAGCTACCATATTGGGGCCATTTTAAAACACAATCTTTTCTGGTGTATTTTATCCACACGTCATTGTATGTGATGGGGCCTACTCCGTGCTTCACATAGAGCTCATATGTTGGAGTTCCAAATGGAGGAACCGGACACGAATCCTCTAATCGGGAGTCCCTACTACAACCAAGACAAAACAAGTTTCCAAGTCTGCTAAAACCAGGCACTAGTCTAGCTTCAAACTTCAAAGGATTATCGATTACGATAGTCTCGTGAATACACGAATCCCTTGGTTTTGGCGCTTGCAAGTTCCAAACAAAGTGTATCTCGAGGATACCAAAACTAAGAATCAAACTAAGGACTGGGAGACGCTCCACTTATACTTAACTGAAGTATTGATGATCAATGACGTCACTAGAAGACTCGTCTATCGTTTCGCTCTACCAAGCATCAATGGGTCCAAAACAGGGCGATAGTCAGGGCAGCAGTCCTTCGTAGCCGTCGGGACGCAGGGAACCTCGCAGCAAAGACCTTCGGAACCACGTCGACATACAGGGGTCGCTGAAGTGGCTGGCCGTCCTCTGGAATTTTCACACGAAGCTCCTCACGAATATCTGGCTTGGACCGACACCGCTTGATACGCCCCGAGTTGGGCGCCAAACTGAGGTACCAGGTTTTTAGGAACCCGGTGGTGCCAGGGGAAAACACCCAAAGACCTCTTGAGTTCTTCCTGTTCTGGACCACAGAAACACGGAGTCTTCTAGGTGATGTCAAAGATCGAGTTTTATTGGCTGCAACCAAGTAACAAGCGTCCTAGAAGTACAACAGCACGGTTTGTATATTCTCAGGAGACTGCTCGTTTTTACAGAGCCAGCCTTCTCTTTTTATACACAATATTACACTTCAGGCAAGAATTCTTTGTTTTACGATGCAACCATATACATATTTTTGCAACAAAGAAAAAGCAAAGTCATGATGGCCAGCCTACATTTTCGTATGTCCAGTTCGTGATAGATTACCCGGCCAGGCCCAGAACTACCATCAGATATTGATGAAACCCCAATAAAATCGGGCACCTCCTTGTAAAACTAGCCATAAAGAAGAAACAGGGACAGGTGTGTGTATGATAAGCGTGGATTGTATGCAGTGAATAGTTTATGACATGTTGTGCCTTGATGTTAATCTCGCTCGGCCATTGGGTTGGGGACTGCCCGAGCAGGTTTGGCTGGAGGCAGTGGAGGCAGCTCGCCCAGGTCAAAGAAGAGTCAGGAGAGGTCTACGCGTCCTTTCAGCTCGAATTCGGCCTTGGTCAATTGACTATGTAAGGGCAACCACAAGATGGATGCCGCTTACAAAATGGAACCCGAGGGTTCGAGACAGAAACTACTGTTTTAAGGTGATTGCATTGCTCGATCATGACGCAAATGCACAGGGGTAATGTCCTCATCATTACCGGTCTGCCGATACCAAATTCGTCATGGTATGATGATATTTTCTGACGCGAGTGTTGGACCTCGGCACCATATTATAGCAGGGCCCATAATTTTCAGAACCACAGTCAGAAACATGTCTGGCAATGGCACACGGCTAAAAACAAGTCAGGAACCACAGTAGTGCTTGGTAGGTTTTCAGGGGACACTCTAAAAGGGTCTCCTATGTCAATGTATTAATAAATCAAACACTGGCATCAGTGAGTATTTATTAAGAAAATATGGGTCATAATTACAAGCCACTATCACCACCACAATGTCACATTTCAGGACGTTGTGTTGGCGATAGGAGCTTTGCCTTATTTAATGTGGCTTAACTATGCCTTGTAAGGCACCCTATACTTAGCATGAAAGGGGAGGGTTATGGGCAGCGGGGGCCGGTTCAGGTCAGTGCGGTGGGATGCGGCGGGTGCAGGGGTGGAAGAGAGTGGAAGTCAACAGATGATGGAATGGATATAATTCATTAATTAAATAATACCTATTCCTTCATCTGTCGACTTCCCCTCATGCTCCGCCTCACCGCACTTACCTGAGCCGGCCGCGCTGCTAATGGGTGTTGCTCTGGGCATTTCACAGCAACATCCATTGATTTTGAACTGCCCCATATTTACAAGGGTGGTGTGAAAATGGGGCAGCATCAGAATTAAGACCAAGGAAAACCTGGTCTTACCATGGCGAAACGAGGAGAAACTTTTAATTTTGACTCGTTTTTTTTTGTTTCTATGTGTGCTGCGTTGTGCAGCACACATGGAAGCAGCAAAACGCCAATAATTGTTTATGTGCAGGAAGGGACACCTAAAAGAATTTAGGGGCATATTACTAAGGGCCCTTATCCCCGCTTTAGCTGGACTTTTTCCCGCTAAAGCGGCGATAATTTTATCGTCCAATTACCAAGCTGTCGCTAACACCAGTTAGCGACAGCTTGTGGGCGATAGCGAGCATTTTGGGGCAAGCTTTGCATGTCTGCGATATTTATTGCTAATGACATGCAAAGTGGGCGTGTCAAAATGTTAGCGACTGAAAACAGTCGCTAGCATCACTATCGCCTATGATCAACACAGGCGTACCGTTGGAAATATTCACGCTAAGCAGGAATATCTCCAAAAGCTAACGCCTGCCCTGACCAGTTCTTAGCCATGTTATCCAATGGGAGGTGGATAACATGGCTAAGAGCATTGTCACACTAATGCGTGAATATCGCTGTATTGACAGCGATATTCACGCATTTCGCCTGATTTTTATCGCTTTTTTAGATAAACCTTGCTAATAGCAAGTTATCTCTGCGATAAAAACAGGTGAAGGGTGGCGATAAAAATATTACCGCTAACCCTACTTAGCGATAAATATATAAATATCGCTGTAGGTTGGTAATATGCCCCTAAGTTTTGCAAGTTCTATGTTTGCTGAATTGAGCAGCACACATAGAAGTTACAAAACGCCATTTAAAGATTGTTAATGTTATTGTTATTGTTACTTTAGTTTGTATAGCGCCAACTCACCCACAGGTCTCAAGACGCTTTGGGGAGTCCTTCCTGCACATAAACACTCTCCCCCTTCAATGCAGGCACCCTTGCACTATGGTGCAAGGGTGCCTGTGTTGTGCTAGGGCGCATAAATGTAGCGCCAGTGCAGGGGGAAATGCAGGGCTGCACCAAATTCTTGTAAATATGGTGCAGCCTTGCGTTTCTAAAGTGATGAAGTGTGTCGTTAGCTTTCTTGGCTTAACAATACACTTCACCACTTTACTAGTAAATATGCTCCAATGTATGGTATCAAACACCTTCGAAATCAGTGAAGCCATAATGGAGCTAGGAAACTCCTGTTGACAATATCCAGCTCATGTACTCTTTATGGCTCCACTGTGCACGTACAATATCTGAGAATGGAGTGGACATTGTAGGGCCGTATCTGCTCATGCTGATATGCCCACACATAGGATATAGTGTACCCTGCCTTAGGGCTAAAGGTCTGCAGTAGAGGTGACTTATCTATATCCCATGCAGAGTATGGGAGGCATGGCACACAAAGCCAGATTTCTCTGCATCAAGACACACAGTCTGGAATAGCAGAGTGCATAGCCTTGGTGAGGGGTCCTTGCAGTAGCACAGTCAATGCTGCAGCCCCTAGATGACCCTCTTCAGTACCCATACCCAAGGTACTAGGGGTACCACTTAATAGGGACTTACAGGGGTAATTGAAGTTGTGTCAATTGTGGTACAGTTTTTGGAAATGAGTTCTGGCACTGGAAACTAGGTTAGCAGGGGCCCAGTGTACTTACAGCTTGAAATTACATCAGACTACAGGCAAAAAGTGGGGGCTAACCATGTAAAAAGAGGCACTTTCATACATGACCCCCCAAACCAAAGGAGGGTGAGACTAACCTTCCACTAGTGAGTCTTCATCGTCTATTTGCAAGAACCTGGAATGTTCATCTGCATTGGCATGGGCAGTCCCAGGTATGTGTTCCACTTTAAAGTAAATTCCATGTAGAAATAGAGACCACCGGAGCTATTATGGATACTTACCTTTCATCTGCATTAACCATCTGCGAAGCCTGTGTTCAGTTTGAACAATGAAGTCAGAGTCAAAGAGGCATGACCTCAGCTTCTTCAGGGACCAGAGCACATCAAAGGCTCCCCTCTCAATGCCACTCCAACGTTGTTCCCTGGGGAGTAACCTTCCACTGATGAAAGCTGCAGATTGGTTTCGACCTTGCTCATTTATGTGGGATAGGACCACTCCTATCCCATGTTCAGTAGCATCAGTTTGTACAATGAATTATTTGGCATACCCTTGAGCTTTCAGAACAAGTGCAGAGCACATTGCTTTCTTCAGATTGTCAAAACCCTTTTTATAGCTCACTGTCCTGTTCACGTTTTTTGGCATTTTTTTGGAGGTCAATTCTGTGAGGGGTGTCACAATGGTGCCATAATCCTTCACAAACCTCCTGTAGTACCCAGTCAAACCAAGGAAGGCCCTGACTTGAGTCTGGGTTGTTGGAGGCACCCAGTCCAGAATGGTCTGGATCTCGGGTTGTAGTGGTTGACCCTGGCCTCCACCAACAAGGTGGCCAAAGCATGCAACCTTCCTCTCAACCATCTGTCTCTTGCTTGCCAGATAGTGAGGCCTGCACTTCTCAGAAGCTCTAATACTTTTCCAGGGTGGATCAGGATATCCTGCCAGGTAGAGCTAAAGACAGCAAGATCATCTAGAAAGCTGCACTGTAGGATTCCACGTCAGCAAGGACTTTGTTCCACAACTTTTGTTAAGTGTCAGGTGTATTTTTCTGTCTGAAAGGCATCACAGTAAACTGATAATACCCATCTGGGGTTGAAAATACAGATCTCTCTTTTGCTCCTGGAGTCAGACCTATCTGCCAGTACCCAGATGCAAGATCAAAGGTACTCAGATATTTGGTGGCTGCCAACTTGTCAATTCATCTGTCCTTGAAATTGAGTGTGCATCCGTTTTGATCACTGCATTGAGGCCCCTTTAGTCCAAACAGAACCTCATCTCTTTCTCAAGACCCTGGGTATGAGGTTTGGGGACTGACACCCCTGGGCTGGCCCAGATGCTCTCAGGTGGCTCTATGACTCCCGATTCCAGCAGTTTGATTACTTCAGCTTGATGCTCCCTTTCACATGATCAGACTGCCTGAAGATTTTGTTTTTGATGGGTAGGTTTTCACCAGTGTCCACCTCATGGGTTCAACAGCTAGTCTGAGAAGGGGTTTAAGAGAAGAGCTCAGCAAATTGATTTGGGACTTGCATGCAATCAGTCTGCTGCTGGGTAATGAGGGAGTCTGCCCCATGTTTTGCGTTGTTGGACAGAAGGTCAGGGAGAAGTTCGCTCTTTGCTTCATGATTCTTATCTGTAACCATGAGCATGGTAACATCAGCCCTGCCATAATAGGGTTTAAGGCGGTTTACATGGATGACCCACTTGGGGTTCCACCAGGTAGGTGATCTCTCCTTTTCATTCTAGGACAGGGTAAGGCCATTCCACTTATCTTGGAGGGCCCTAGGGGCCACATCCTCCAAGATCCATGCCTTGTGCCCTGGTTGGAACTCCACCTTTTGGTCATATCATGGCATCTGGAGCTCTTGGCTGGCCTCAAGGTTTAGGTTTGCTTTCTCCATGTAGTCAGTCATTCTGAAGCAGTGACCAAGTGCATAGTCCTCTATGTCCTGTTTAAGTTCAACTAGAGGTTTCTCCTATCCCTCCTTCACAAGGCACAACTGTCATCTAAAAGGGTGAACAAACAAACGTTCAAATGGGGAGAACCCCATTCCTTTCTGTGGCACTTCCTTGAAGGCAAAAAGCAGACATGGCAGTAAGACATCCCGTCTCTTTTTTGAGTTTTTATGGGAGTCCACCAATCATACCTTTCATGGTCTTATTGAATCTTTCAATAAGGCCATTATACTGCAAATTGTCGGGGTAGAGAACCTGTAGGTAGCGCCACACTCCTTCCACATGTTTTGGGTAACCAGACATGAAGTTTGTACCTCTATCTGATACCACCTCTTTAGAGACACCCACTATGGTAAAGATACTATTGAGGGCCCTGGTCACTGCAGGGGCAGTGGTAGTCCTAAGGGGAATAGCTTCAGGATACCTGGTGGCATGATCTACTACCACTAGAATATACCTGTTCCCTAAGGCTGTATGTCAATCCTTACCCTCTCAAAGGGAACCCGAACCACTGGAAGTTGAATTAGGGGGTCTTTGGGTATCCCTAGGCCTGCTCTGGGGGTCCCACAAGGATCCCCAGGGCCCACAAAAGCATTTTTGGTGCAAATTTTGGCCGAAAATTAAAAAAAAACGAAGTGCAGACTCCAGCGCTTCGTTATTATTTAGCCCCCGGGTTGGTCAAGTCCAGGCGGCATGCGAAAATGTTATAGCGGGGGTCCTGCCCCCCTGGGGCTTCTTATTTTTAATGTGTGGGGGCCTCCAAGGCCCCCAAACCATTGGGACCGTCAACCCCTAGGGCTTTCATTAATTATTTAGCAGGGGCACACGGCCCCCGCTGCCCCGGGGACCGCCACCCCCGGGGCTTTTATTTTTTTAATAACACCTGTGTGGGGGGCTCGAGCCCCCCCACATGCCCCGGGGACCACCACCTCCTCGGGGCTGTGCAATAGGTGGGAGGGGACTGTGTAGCCCCCTCCTGGAGCCCTTGATGGCCCTGGGGAAAGCCACAACTCAGGGCAGGTTCCTGCTGTGTCCCGGATGTGGTCCCCGGGGCCAGGAGTGGCCGGGAGTGGGGCCACGCAGCTTCCCTTCCCTACAAATAAAAAGGCAGGCCGGCCCCGGGGATGGGGTCCCTGGGACCATAATTGCCCCGAGGAAGGGGGCCCCCTCGAAAAATAGATAAATAAAAAACCAATGGCCAGGCCCCAGGGGATGGGGTTCCTGGGGCCAGGAGTGGCCCGGGAGGGGGGCCACGCAGACCCCGTCCCAAAGAAAAAAAAAGGGAAAATAAAGAAAGGCCGGCCCCCGGGGAATGGGTTCCCCGGGGCCAATAGAGGCCTCAGGAGGGGGCACGCAGGCACCCTCCATAATGAAACAATAATATTTGGCCATACCCCGGGGGATGGGGTCCCTGGGGCCGGAATTGGCCACAGGAGGGGGGACCACATGGCCCCCTTCCCGTTAATATATATATATATATATATATTTTTTTTTTCATGGGGGTCAGGCCCTGGGGTTGGGGTCCTCAGGGCCAAAAAAAAGTAAAAAGAAGCGGGCCACACAGCCCCCCTTCGCTCCAAAAATTACAAACACACACAATCGTGCCGGAGGCCCCGCCCCCTCCCAGCAACACTCTGCAAACATGTAATGTGGTGCGTTTTAAGTTGGAGAATTAATTTCCCTTCAATACTGGGGTCCATGGGGGCCAACTAGCACACCAGGTACCTCCAGTAAGAGCTATAGGGCTGCGTTGCAGAGGGGTGGTCCAGGCCACTCCCCTTTTTACACCTCTCTGCAATGCAGCTCTGTGGCACTTACTGGAGGTACCTGGTGGGCTAGTTGGACCCCAGCGACCCTCAGGATTCAAGTGGACTTTATCCCCCAACTTAAAACGCGCCACGCGGTGCGTTTCCACAGTGGGGAAGGGAGGGGGGGGGCCTGAGGTGACATGTGTGCATACACGCCCTGGGACGTATTTTAAGTTGGGGAATTAATTCAACTTCAATCCTGAGGGCCCCTGGTGGCCAAATAGGCCACCTGGTACCTCCAGTAGGCGCCACTGGCCTGCGTTGCAAAGAGGTGGTCCAGGCCATGCCCCTTTCTACAACTCTCTGCAACACAGCTCTGTGGCGCTTACTGGAGGTACCTAGTGGGCTAGTTGGACTCCAGGGACCCTCAGTTTTCAAGGGGACTTAATCTCCCAACTTAAAGCGCACCACCGGGCGCGTTTGCACAGTAGTGAAGGGAGGGGGCAGGGCCAGAGGTGACATGTGCAAACACACCCTCTGGCGTGTTTAAAGTTGGGGAGTTAATTCCCTTTCAATCCTGAGGGCCCCTCAAACATCTATATGGATTTCTTTGAGGAACACCATATATGGAGACAGTGCCCATCTGAACTAACAAATCTATTGGTGTCGATTCATTGACGACATCTTTATGGTATGGGGCGGTGATAGGACCAATCCTGAGAACATTCATGGAGCATATTAATCATAATCAGTACAATTTGAGCTTCACCTCTAATAGCAGCATGTGTGGATTTTCTTGATGTTACTCTGTTTGTTGAGAAGGGCAAACTGGAGTGCAAACTGTATAGGAAAGATACTTCATGTAATTTTGTATTATATGCCAGCAATGCCCATCCCTCCCACAGATACAGGCCATCCCCTACGGTGAAATGACTAGACTACGATGTAATTGCAGCACTGAAAACAAGTTCCAACATGAAATGGTGATCTTAAACAAGCGCTTTTTGGCCAGGGGTTATGATCAGTCTCTACTAGAAAAAGCTCATAACCGGATTGGCAGAACAACGAGAACAGAAGTACTCAAACGCAACCCCAAAAAGAGAAAGAAAATGAATGGAGACAAATTTGCATTAATTACTCAGTACAACTCGCACAGCAACCAGATCTTTAGAACTCTAAACAAGTATTGGCAACTTCTGAAACTGGACCATGACTTGGACCCGTATATGGCCAACAAACCACGGATTGTATACAAGAGGGGTGGAACCTTAAGAAATATACTGAGTCCCTCAGTGATAAAAAATCCCATGAATACCACCTTGAGTATGTGGCTGCCAAGAAAACCAAAGGGCTTCTACAAGTGCACTATGTGCTGTGTCTGCCAGTTTGCGGATGATAAAAAGAAAACATTCTGTTATAACACCAGACAAACCCACCACATACAGCAGTTTATTACCTGTAATACTAAATACACTGTCTATTGTATAATATGTCAATGTGAGCAAATCTACGTAGACAGCACGTTAAGGCCACCGACGGAGAGGATACAAGAGCACGTCAGGGCCATACGCAATCATAATGATAACTATCCCCTAGTGGCACACTATAATAGAGTGCATGCCAATTCTGAAATACTGTCACTAAGATTCCATGGAATTGCTAAGGTTGGGATCAACCCAAGGGGGCAGGAATAGAATGACAGCCCTCAGGAAACTGAGTCCAAATGGCTTATCACATTACGAGCAGTAGATAAGGGACTCAACACTGATCATGAGCTTCATGTGTTTCTGCGGGACTAAATAATATCTTAATATGTAGAAATCTTTCATATGGTCTCATCCCAAAGGTGTATCCCCATATTATCATCTGATGGTATTGATATGTAGGATACTAGGAGTGATGTCAAACACGTAGGTGCGTATACACTAAAAAGGAAACAAATAGTTTTGAGGCAGATTGTATAAAGATTGAAGTGTGAACTGTAGGTCCTTTCCTGGATTTACTCGTAGGATTATGAGTAGACCACAAATGAGGTTATGTACCTCTTTTCTCCTTCTTTCTTCTTTTTCTTCTCTTTTCAAATTTTTTCCTTGCCTTGTGTCTTCCCACTATTGAACATTGTGTCATCCCCCTACTGAGCACCCGTAATGGGATAAGAAAGGTGTTTATCTATATGGAATTTGGTGACAGGACTTGCTGAGAAGATTTAATTGATATCGTGTGGTCCTGTTTGAGATTATCACTTAATGCTCGATTGGTTGGAAATTAATTTAGCGGACAGATCAATCATATGAGATTGACTGTCGGAGGATTATTATCATCATCATATTGGAGGTTTTTTCTTTTTTTTTCTTGATAGGCTGAGTGGATATTGTTTTGAACAGCGGTGCTAGGTTACCCCGTTGATGATATGGTGACTATCACTGATGGTTACTTACTTTATTATGTTGAAAAACATCATATAGACAATTTATATGCTAGTCTGGCCATTGTTTCACATACGCCCCCTTGTACCTAGAAGGGTGTGCCTACAACTTGCTCCCCGTATTTTGTTAGGTTAAGATGGCTGCGCTTATGAGTGTTTCATTACAGTTTCCCTCAGTCCTTCTTCTCTGTTGTTGGATTTCCGGGTCCCTGAGCAGTGTGACTCAGCCTGGAAACATAACGACGCGCATAATAAATGGAGATGGGAGACATGGTCGAGTTTGTTTACAGCAGGGGACGCCCGGTTTCTCCACCACTAATTTCATTCCTTGGTGAGTTATAATCTTTACAAGGGAAGGAGGCGGCAAGGGTGCTCTTCAGGTGCTACTCGTATTGGCGCATTTTGCTGAGCTTGGGCTTGTTTCTTATAGGTCACAACGTATCATGGTTGGACAACCTCGGGCGGATTAGGCTGATGGATTTATAGCAACCCAGTACCCCATTCAGTAACTTGAGGTTGACGCATGGTGTTAAGGGACTACTATATGTGATTTATTGAGGTGAGTGTGAGACATGTGGCATCCGAGGGGAACCTGCATCCGAGGGGAACCTGGTACTAAGAGGTCAAGAGGGTGTATATATCGAAGTTCATGATTTTTTATTTTAGGTCTCTACTCGTATTCGAGCGGGGGCATGATGTTTTACTAACTAAGTAACCACCCAAGACCTTCTAGAACGCTGCAATTTTGCCCAAATAGTGACACTTACAGATACTTTGCAGTATTGTACAGACGTCTAGTGGTGAGTGTAGTAGGATATATTTATCCAGCTTTAGTTGCTATCATACCTAAACATGATTGAGCAGTACATGTGATGCATGCATTATTATATTTCAGGCCAGCTGATAGAACATACCCAGCTGGTGCAACTTGTTGATACTCAGAAGTTCCCTTCAGGAGGAACTAGGATCTTGTGGGGAAGTAATTTTTTGATATTGGGGTGAGTACACCACCTGGACCAGCCCAACCAAGTGTCTTTCTATTTATAGGTTTTCCACCGCATCAGAGGTGATAGACAGTTGTTAATCAACCAGGGTACCATGGGGTTGATATTTCATAGGCCGCGATCTTATCAGAATAGGAGTCATTCAATACAGTGATTAGTCCTCTCCGGTAATATCCGCGTATATGGTTGCACCTTGGACCGGGACACTCATTCAAACTAGAATACTCAATTTTAACCATGAACCTTGGTTATTCGCTTTGTGGTAGATGCTATTTGTGTATGGATTTGTTATTATATTTACCAACTATGTATTTTGTAGTTCATAGTGCTACGATCTTGGCCGTTGGTTGATTTGATTGTATACGGGATTTAACATAGCTCTCATTATAACTATAGTTCTTGCATCTTTGTTTTGGGAATACACAGTGGCACACTGGCGAATCCGGCTCTGCACACACATAGCTCGTTTGATGATCTTGTTGGTCCAGTGAATATCGGGGCACCTAAAACTAGTGCTCATGGTGGGTTTTATTTTTGCTTTTCTGTTTTTTATGGGGTACACTCCACAGTGTTTTTGGTTCTGTTGCTCGCCTTCATAATCACATATGCCACTTATTCTCATTTGCGATGGTTGGATTTATTGTGCACATCTGAGCTTCCACTATCTCTATTTCTTGGTGATTTGGGGCTGTTGCTTACTTTTATAATTACATAGGAGATACACGTCCAATGTGTATATTACATGTGTGTCAGATGTTTAGGCTAATGTACATATAACAATATACGTATTATGATCTTATCATTTAGTCTATGGTTTATTCTTGTGTCTAAATACAAGTGCATAGATGTTTTTAACTATATGTTTGAAAATGTGACTTTTTTATATCTGTTAGTGAACTGTATAATGTATATATGTTGTTTTTGTGTCATTGTCTGTACTGTGTATGTTATATTTATTATATCATTGTTTGATATTCCAGCCTCGAGAAAGTCTTAGAAAAAGATGAAACACGTGTCGGCAAACCGTGTGCTGGGAGTTTTTTTCGTTTTCTATATGCAAATAAAGGCTTGGTGAAGAGGAAGAAGATTGACCTATATGGATCTTTGGGGCATATTATCAAGGGGGTTTATCTCCGCTTTTTTGGCTTTAAAAGCCAAGAAAGCGGAGATAAAATTATCTCCCTATTACCTAGCTGTCGCTAACACCAGTTAGCGACAGCTAGTAGGAGATAGCGACCATCTTGGGCCCCGCTTTGCATATCAGTGATATTTATCACTAATGACATGCAAAGTGGGCGTGCCAAGATGTTAGCGACTGGAAACAGTCGCTAACATCGCTATCTCCTTTTACCAACTTTTGGAGATATTCGCGCTGAGCAGTTCTTAGCCATGTTATCCAATGGGAGGTGGATAACATGACTAAGAGCATTAGCTCGGTAATGCATGAATATCGCGGACTTTTCAGCTATATTCATGCATTGCGGCCGATTTTTATCGCATTTGCGCTAAACCTTGGTAATACCAAGGTTTATCTGCGGTAAAATCGCCGCAGCTCAGCGGTAACATTTTGTCTCTAACCAAGCAATAGCGATAATTATCGCTATTGCTTGGTAATATGCCCCCAGGTTCTTTAATTAGTGTTATTGATTTGTTTCAATTGTCCACTAGAGGGTTACTTATACCCCAAGAAGTGATGACTAGAGTAAAAACTGAATGGGAACTTAATGGAGTGCTGAAAAACAGTCCTACCTTTTTGTATGTAGCCCACCAGGTGCTTTCAGTAAGCGCCACTGCGCTGTGTTGCAGAGAGGTGGGCCAGCCTTGTGGCACTTACTGGAGGTACTTGGTGAGTTAGTTGGACCCCAGGGACCCTCAGTATTCAAGGGCACTTAATCCTCCAACTTGAAACGTGCCAAGGGGCGCGTTTACACAGTGGTGAAGGGAGGGGGCGGGGCCTGAGGTGACATGTGTGCAAATACACCCTGTGGCACTTTTTACGCTGGGGAATTAATTCCTCTTCAATCCTGAGGGTCCCTGGGGGCCAACAACCCCACCAGGTACCTCCAGTAAGCGCCACTGCTCTCGTTGCAGAGAGGTAGGCCAGGCCATGCCCCTATTTACACCTCTCTGCAACGCAGCTCTGTGGTGCTTACTGAAGGTACCTGGGGGTCTAGTTGGACCCCAGGGACCCTCAGGATTCAAGGGGACGTAATCCCCCAACTTACAACGCACCAGGGGGCACATTTGTAGAGTGGTGGAGAAAGGGGGCATGTCTTTTGTCTACCTCTCACCAATCTCACTGCGCGGGGCTAACTGGAGGTAAAATGTAGGCTAGTTGGCCCCTAAAGGACCCACAGCAGTGAAGGGGACTTCAATCCCCATCCAAGAGCGTGCCAGGGAACGCGTTTGTAGAGTGGTGGGCAAAGTGGGCGTGGCCTGGTACAAATATCTACCAGTGCTGCTGTGTGGGACTGACTGGAGGAAATTGTTTGTGAAGTTTGCCCCCAAGGATGTCAGTTAAATGCTAGTTAGAAACTAGCATTTAAAAAACCTTTGAAATTCACTTAAAAAACCATAAGTTTCAGGCACGTTATAGTTAGAAATCAGCATTTAAAAAACCTTTGAAATTCACTGAAAAAACATAGGTTTTAGGGACGGTATAGTTAGAAATTAGCATAAAAAAACATTTGAAATTCACTGAAAAAACATAGATTTCAGGCACACTATAGATAGAAATTAGCATTTAAAAAAAACCTTAGAAATTCACTGAAAAAAAACATACGTTTCAGGGACGTTATAGTTAGTTGGACATTTCACTTGTACAAAACCCTAGAAATTCCCTGGTTATAGTTAATTCAGCTAACAATAACTTGCGCCCCAGCAATGCACTGCTGATTACGTCACATATTACATGATTCATGACATGGTCAGTGACATTACTGATGACATCTCAAATGAATTTTTATGGTTTTTTCAGTGAATTTCAAAGTTTTTTTAATGCTAATTTCTAACTATAACGTCCCTAAAACCTATGTTTTTTTCAGTGAAAACATATATATATATATATAGACACACACACACACACACACGCACACGCATACACACACACACACATATATTTACACTTACCTCATATATTGCTATCATTTCATTTCAATGTAAAGGAATGCGTGGTAAAGGCATTTGCGTGTTAAAGACCTATGTGGTAAAAGCAATGCATGTTAAAATCACTGTGTGGTAAAGGATGCATGATAAAGGTATTGTGTGGTAAATGCAGCATTGTAAAGGCTATTTACCTTTCAAACGCAAACTTTTGAAGATTTTAAATTAGTGACCAATTTGTAACAGAGGCAGAGCTAAGTGTTTTCTGACTTTTGCTGAAGTAGTGCCAGATCATTTGAAATATGGGTTTATAATGCAACAATATTCAGGGAAGACATTGAACAATACTATCCATTTGTGGTGAAGGAGCAAGGATTCATGAAAAGGAAACTTGCTCGGAGCAATCCCTCATTAACTTTTGCTAAGCGTTTAAAAACTGTAGAATAAGACTAAACTAATATATCACAGACACTGACACGCAGGGGAAAAGCTTTACGAATGTTAAATTAATGTGAAGTAAATGCAATGCGACTAAAACTCGCTTTAACTTGAAAAAATGCTTTGCACATGTGCAAACCTGAATTACGTAGAAGTAACGTGGCTAACTCGCTTTGAGAGGGAAAAACTCTTACACATGCGAAAGAAGGACTAACGTGCAGTCTTGAGGCACTGCATGCCCGGCATCTGCTTGCTTGAACTCAAAAGAAAGCTGCTATTGTTGATGCTTTTGCTCAAGAGAATAATAATAACATGGGATAGACTAGAAGTGGGTGGCAAACAGTGAGATCTATATATTTCCGAAATTAACATCTGTTTAGGATTCCTTTATTAATAGTGTGCATTTTGGCCTGCTATCGCACATGACTGAAAGAAAAAGGGCGATGGATGACAGAGAGCCGCGCATGCTCAGTGGATTCGCAATGTGACCTAATGAACGACAAGCTGAATGGCTACAAAAGAGCAAGGACAGTAGACGTCACTTCCACGGAGCCTGTATTAAATGATTTTTAATATTGCAACGATACATGTATGAGAATTTAAAAGTTGTGAACGAGCTCAAGGGGAAGGGTTTGCAAGACAAAAAGAACTTTAATAAAAATTAACATGTCAGCGTGGTGTGATGAAAACTTTGAGGGTGGGACATGTAGAAATAAAGACTATAGCTAGAGTGACTTAAGTTAGTGAAATACACATCGATGCTGAGAGACAGAGAGAGAGAGAGAGAGAGAGAGAGAGGCAAGAGCTGCTAGAAGAAAAAGGTGAGAGGGCCGAATGGGAAGATTCAGATCCAAAGGACAGCCTGATTAGATTAGAAGATTCCGGAAGAACAGCAAGGGGGAGAGAGTGTAAGAGAGGGATGCGGTCTGGTGCATTGGGTTTATAGAGAAATCTAGTAAGTATCTGTTCTGTCCTATAATCTTTGTCTCCTGACCCTAATTCAAGGGACCCCACCAGTCCTTTGGCCAGAGGGGTGGTTGTCAGTATTTCATCAGGTAATTATCATTTTTGTCTCAAATTTGCATATTTCTTTGCAAATGTATGTTATTATATGTCTTGTTTTCTCTACATATATCCACTCTTTTGCATTTGATTTTGTTGAATGAATTATGTGTTAAATAATGTTCTTGCTAAATACATTTTTCTCTCCCATATTAAGAATGATGGTGTTTACACTGTGAATCTGTAATATGAGCATTTCAATTTATGACTGAAGTCTTAGATAAAGCTTATGAATCTTACCCAGAGTCTGTGGTTATTTCACTGAGATCTGTAAACTAGTTAAATAGTTGTCAATATCACCATCAACTAACTCAACTAATGGTCCATTGACCAGAGGAAAGAGTGTTGATATGTGAAGGTTAGTTAGGCATTGAAATGTTAATTTAAACCAGTTTCGTGGTTACAGAGAATTAACTAATCAGAACTTAAGTGAATTTAAAGCGTGACCCCCAGAGAATTGGCCAGGGAGTGTGAATGAACACTCAGATAAATGAGTATGGGCCCATTGAAATATTTGGTTTAGTGAATTTTTCAACCTTGGTTTTCCACTGGATCAGTGGTACGGCTATTGATGTAATCCATTCTGTATTATTGCTCAAAGAAGACTGTAGTTCATCAGATAGGGCAAGATGTATGAAGGATTTTAGCATTCGCAAACCCTCCAAATCTGTAAATCAGAGGGTTTGCGAATGCTGAAATCCTTTTACTATGTACTAAACTTGCACAGTGAATCAGAAAGCCTTTTCTAAAACACTAAATACATTTAGAAATGGATACCAAATTGGAATTTGGATAGGGTGTGTTGTGAGCGTCCCTTTAAAAAAAAAGATTCAGTACTCTTCGTATTAATGGTTTATGGCCATAATCCAGTCAAAAACAATGAACCATTGCTGACTCATGCAAAGGGGTGGAAAACCATTTGCAAAACGAAAGCGTTTTCGAGTTGTTACCGTATAGAAAGTTTGTTTAGGACTAGACAGTGGTCCAGAGGACCACTGAAAACTCTCAAGCAAACTTTTTCTTAAAAAATAAAACTTTTTTACAGAAACTGTAGGGAAACTGGGATGCATTTTAAAAACGTAGTTGTCTTTATTTAAAGGTGATCTGAGATCTCGTTGTCTTCTGACCACAGTAGACCTTATCCTTGGGATAGCCACTAAGCATACTGAGGTGAAATGTGTCACCTACCTAAGGACTAATATTGAGGTAGGTTAAATTGTGACCTACTCCGAGTCCTTATTTTGTATACTGACCTATTTACAAATTGGTCAGTTTACAAAATAATTTAGTGATTGTAAAAATTTGGTATGCAATTTTACAACCACATGTTTAGTACATTTGTCCATATTTCTGAGTTTTAGGACCTACCCTTGCATTGTCTTCATTGTTCAACCTTGTATGGTCCAATGAAAGCACAGAGGTCACAGGTTCCCTGACCTACTTCAGGAAATATTTTGTTTATTCATGTGTATGTTTTTGAAAAGTCATTTCTCCCATACATAATTTTACTTTAGTGATAGGTTTTGCTTTTAGCGTAAAAGTACATTTATTTGTTTTTCTCCACAGGGTAAATAAGTTTCCCATGGAGATGCTTTCTCCCTGATACCCCACAAATTTTGGGGTCTTCCATTCCCTGTCCCACTCTGGAAAAAATACTTACCTATGCAGTTTTTGTAATTCAGGTCCTCGCGAGGTCTCATGCTCTTGGTGTTATCTGGACCCTTAAATTTAATCCGGCTCATATGTAGCATATTGTACAGATTCATGCAGACTACATACTTAAGCTGATGGGAGGATGATGAAACTAAAAAGTTTAGTAACAGAATATTTAAGGTAAAAAATGAAAGTCATCATCCATCATTTTGTTCTTAAAACTGTTTCACATTTGCCTTGCTTGCTCTTTTCTTGTACCAAACAATATTCTATTTACTTACTAAAACATGCACATTTAAAGGATCGCTACATAAATATGCTGGCAGAAAGTTAAGTACCACCAATACGATACAAAATTGCACACAAAAATGAGAACAATTGAAGTGTTACATTTTTATTGATTGTTTGCCAGTCGGTGCTTTGAGGAAGTCCATAGCCACAACATTTAAAGTTCCGAAATGTGTTCTTCTACATAGCACTGAAGTCTATATTTTATTTAGCTTAGCTATGAACCTTATTAATAAGGGTGAGAAAATGTCAGAAGGGGCCTCTGGGAAATGTAAAGTATGTTTTGGGAAATAGGAATGCCTCAAATAATTCCCTGGCGGAAAGGAGGGGTTTGCTCTAACTAAATGTAGATCACAGGAAATGAGACACGAGGACCAAGGTAGTGGGGCTGTGTGACTTCAGAGACTGAAGTAAGGGTGGAATGGCTCTTTATTTTCCAATGTAACGCAAATGGTTCTATGGTGCAGTATCCAGTGTTTGCCCACAGGGCTGGATTAGGATTTTCAAAATATCTACATGAGATAAATCTACATACATTGAATCCTCTACATAGTCATTGATTGTCCCCCAAATCTAGTATGACTCATTTTACTTCTTTTCTTCAGAGGAAATCATTATGTTTCTCTGAATACCTAAGCAGATTCTCCACCATGATGCACCCAAAGGTTTCTATTAACTCAAAATTGGAGACCCTGGAGATGAGTTTCTAAGACCAGCCAGACTTTTCTAAAACTCTTCCTACTTTTTCTTTAGTACAACACATCCAGTAACAGCTCAAAGCCCTATTGATAATACACATCTTTTCTACTGTGGAAATTCAGTTAAGGGTGATAATTAAGATACCACTAGTTTCGGCTTCTCTAAGGTGCATGCCCTAGGTGGACCATCCAGCTGCAGTAAAGAAGAAATTATACACTATCACAAAACACACTAAAGTCTAAAAGAATTAAGACATTTTTATGAAGCAAAATCAGTGAGTTACTATCGGCTTCTGAAAATAATCCTAGAATGTGTAAAATGTTTGCTTATAACAACTACTCCTTATATCAGGACAAATTATATAATCAAGTTTGTGGTACCTCAATGGAAGCCAGATTTTCTCCCTCTTTTGCTAACCATTTTATGGATTGGTATGAGAGGGAGCATGCCTGAAATGAGACATGACGGATATAATCATGTGGCCGTTTGGGTTTGTTTTATTGATGATATATTGATTATTTGGGATGGATCAGAGGATCACCTTAAAGATTTCCATCAGTACTGTAATATGAATGATGCGAATGTGTAATTAACTTTATAATATCACAAAACTTCAATCAAATTGTTCGATTTGGAATAATTTGTGAAAAAAAACCTTAATACTAGATCCTATAAGTCAAGTCAAGTCAAAAATACTTTATTCGATTAGTTAAAATCATAAAAGTATACTACATGGACACATATAAGTGCATACATAAAACAATACTAGATCCTATAGAAAGATAACAGCAAGTAATAGTATCTTACACTTTAGCTCAGGGCATCCCATTAATCAAAAAAAGAACTTACCATATGGTGAACCTCACCGCCAAGACCTGGAACACCCTCCCTACCCACATACGGCAGACCCAAGACCTACTCGCCTTCAGAAGACTCCTCAAGACCTGGCTCTTCGAGCAGTAGCAGCACCCCCCCCCCCCCTCTCCTCAGCGCCTTGGGACCAACGCGCGCTTTACAAGTACTCTGATTGATTGATTGAACTCATTAGAAACAGGAGGAACTGTTAAACTCCATACGATTACAAGGAGGAAGAACTTAGGGGAGCTGAGATTAAATGAATGGGACTATCTACAAAGAATCCTGATGGACTCAGTTAAGAAGGTCCGTACAATACAAAGACAGATGTTACTAACTGAGGACAATAGGAGGAAGCATGCTGCTAGACAACAAAAAGTTAGATGCATAGCCAAATTCTGTGCTGAAAATGGAAAATATACAACATGTTGAAAAAACATTGAGATATTATTAAAATTGATAAGGCATTGAATAACGTAACTACAGAAAACATGCTGGTGAATTTTAGAAAAGCACATACTTTGAGGAATATCCTCAGCCAAAGTGATACAACTAGATATGCAAGAACTCACTCTTGCAATTGGTTGAATGACAAACCTAATGGATGTTTCAAATGTAATAACTGTAAATGATGTTATTATATGGCTAAGAAAGCTAAGGAATTTGCAAATTATGACAAGAGCAAGACCTTTATGCTCAAATTATGTATAAATTGTAATTCTACTTTCTCATATATATATATATACAGATATTGGTGGCACTGAGCTATAGGTACCAACTGATTTTATTGAAATAATGGCAATACTATATGACCAAGGTTTACTTTATAAGGTCGAATAATCTTTTTGCTGATTAAAAAGGTATTTATTGAGTTAAGTGTGAGTGAATGATTGATTATCAGAATTTACCACAACTTGTTTAAAGAGACATTCCTGTCCTTGTCTATAGTGCAATAGGTACTTTTGGAGGAAAGAGGGGACTGCGAGCTGCAACGAATAGTGGTTCAAGACCTGTATGACACTGAGGTGTAGATATCAACTAATTGTATTTAAATCATGGAAGTATTGTATGACCATTAGTTTACTCTATAAGATCAATACATCTTTTTTGCTGACTAAAGAGGTAGTTATTGATTTAAGTGTGACGGAATGGTTGACGCGCAAAATCTGCCACAACTTGTTCAGGATTGGAATTCCGTCCTACCGATGAAAGCAATCCATTTAGGATCTGTTATCAGGCTGTGCTGGAGGTCATCCTAACATTTTTTGGGGTGCCAAAACCAATGGGAAATGATGACAGACACCAGATTTAGTTTGAGTGTAGCAATCAAATCCTTTTACAAGATTACCAATCCAAATGGGGGCTGGATGCTTTGGCAAGTGTGTGGAGAGATTTCCAATGAATATCTGTGGAACCCCTTTTGGCATGGAAGCTAGGATTGGATGAAGAAATACTATGAGCAATGCAAACAGCTCCATATATTTAGCGATTTGAAAGTGAAGTGGATGAGTAATGGAAAGTAGGCCATTTGGTCATTTAGGTGGCCCTGATAGCACCTGTTATAACGACCTGAGGACAACATAGATTTGATTTATGACTATACTTGTGATTCAATCCAAGTATAGGATTCAAAGGTATTATTGTAAATGAGTAATCTTGACTAACTATCTTTTGTCTTTTGGGAATTACCATTGGAATTTGTAATATCACTCTATCTGGGGCTTCTATGACAGAGTTTGATGCGTGATTGGGACGGTGTCCCTTAAAGCAAGTGTAAAAGACGAACGGAGAATGAACAGGAGCGAATAAAGGAAAAAGTGAGCCTTATAAAGGAAATGAGGTAAGGTAGGTGGCAATGTTAAATATATGAAAAGGCTGTATATGCGGATCCACCAATAAATTGGCTGTGGTCCTGTCTCTAACCCATAGGTAGGAACGCCATATGGATTTGAATTTTACTTACATCACTTGGGATTGATTACATACTCAAAATGTCTCAGCCAGTCTGAAGAAGGGCTATAATATAGCTACATCTCGAACTCGTATCAGAATAGGCAAAGAATGATGTCCCAAAATGAGGTGAGAAATGGAAATAGCTTCATATATCTCTTTAAGTACACAAGGTGGCAGAGTATAAATGGGTACTGTACACACGTATATCAATATTCTTAAGAGACAAGTAATTACGGACATCTGATGTCCCAGATAATTGTGATGAAATGAAAAGTCATACAAACAATAAAATGATCATGCAATGAGCTTGTATTCAACTTTCAATAATATGAGAGTACAAATGAGAGGCATAGAGAATTTGAATTTCTTTATTACATTGTTCATTGAAGATGCTAAATATATGAAAATAGATTTTGGATCTGAGTAAAGCTTGTTCCTTTCTTTGTAATGTGATATATATTTGGGCATGCAGGTAGTTGTTATACACATGAAAAGCTTTGCAATATCGCAATTATTGTTACGGAGTGTTGATGAACTAAACAGTTAGGATGGTCACTTTATGAGACGTGCAGGGTATATTTATTATTTAAATTAATAAAAAGATTTTATCTAACCTTTTAAATGTGAATTGGTTTATATTGTATATGAGAAAAATCTGAATATGCTATGCACTCAATGTTAGTTATGTGTTGAACTAATAATTTACTACACACGGATGGAGCATCGAGGAGATAACATACTATCCAAATGTTGATTGTAGTTTATGATTCTCTTTTCAGCCCTGAAGAAATGGCTGTTGATGCCCCAAAACATATGTTAGTTGAGGCTGTATTGGACATGAGTTTCTCAATGAGGATACCATAGATATGTTGCTCCAATCTTTACTTTGAATCCAGAACATGATGTATCATAACACTCCTTGACCATTTGGTTATGCACTATTGGATGTCACAGTTTTTATAAATGAGCATGAGTTTTTAGACTGTAAAGTTGATGTTTACCATGGATTTATATTTTTCTAATAACATTTGTTTAGTTTTATGTATAACAAGCTCCCTTCAATTTTGAAGTGGTTTACAGAGAATGTATTGGTCGGTTGAGTTACTGACCAGGTAGGTTGTTGTAATAGCAGGGCCACTGTTAACCAATTACCCACATTAGAAAAGAATACCGTAAGCTGTGTTTTTTATAGTGTTAGGGGACACAGAGACAAGAAGTGTCTACTACACCTCAGAAGCTGTCCTCATACAATGACAAATGGGAAGATCCTTTTTGCAGTCTCTCATTGGCAGTGATTTGAACACATTAGGGTCTGTGAGTGACTGAGAATCAAATACAGTGTAAGTGGAGCAATTAAGCTTCAGTAGTTTCACAATGTTTGTGTGCATGTATGTGGTATTTGACTAGCACATACCTAGCAAAATGACTGTGGAGTGCTGTACAAGGCCAAAAGTAACAATAGGATCAATAAATCATTGGAGTTGAGTTCTGACAGTGGAGTTGGACTGTTAGTTTGTTACTTTATCATGACTGTTGATGGATTATATTTGGTGGGAAAGTGTCTATGGTGTTTCAAAATAAAAGCAGAATTCTGGAGAGGATCTATGGCACTGGTATACTGAGGAATTACTCTATCTGCTAACTAGTGACTTACAACAGAAAGACGCAAAACTTGAGTGTATATTCTCACAATGTTTGGCCAGAGTAATAGAGGGATAATTCTTGTAAGTAGAGGCTGATACAGAGAAAGATTGCGGAAGACCACTGTCTCACATTGGAGGGATCTATTTATAGTCAAGACTAACTGAAGCTGCAGACTGTCAAACATAAAAAGAGAAGTGTGACAATGTCATGTGCCTCTTCAAGTCTCTTATGCATGTTTCACAGGCCTGTGGTAGCACCCCTCCTGGCCAGTGGGTGGATTTGCTTTTATTAGTCAGGCGACTCAATCTAATAAATAGAGCACCTTATATTTATAAGCATACACCTCGTTTGTCCTGTTAAATAGAATTACTCCACACTGTGAATAATAAATGTTATAGAAAATGTTATGGTTCATTCAAAGTATTAACCAAGTTCAAGAGAACGGTTTGAAGTATTCTTGTTTCATCATGAAGAAAATGTTGCAGAAGTCTGTAACAGCTGGAATGAAGGCACAGAATAGTCCATGTAGATCGTTAGAATTAAAATATATATATACATTTATGGAGTTTGGTATTTCAAAATCGTAAATAATTTGAGAGAATTGTAAAAATTATAAGACAAATGGTTATCATCTGCAGACTACACTGAGGCTGGTGTACCCTGGTTTCCCCTATGGCTAACCAGGCCTGGCTCAGGGCTTTGAAAGGAGATGGTGCAATAAAGACAGGAGCCAAAAATGTTCCCAGGGTGGATTTCATATCTAGAAGAATTGATTTACATTTCCACCATTAACTTAGAGTTGGAAATGTAGGTCTAAGCATTGACAGTAACATGCCCTCTAAGAGGTGTACTCTGAACTCTGAACTCTGCTGTCATGTCTAATATGACCATGGGGGTGAGAGTCTGCTAATATCAACAGGTCCTGTCACTTTACCTACATGGATCATGGGAGCTAATGAATACCAAAACAGAACCAGGTGCTTTTTGATACATAGAGCACCATGCAAGGAATGCATGCATGTATGTACATGTATGTGTGTATATATATATATATATGACGCTCGAAAACTCTTCTCAGTTTCAAAAGAAAGAGGCAGCACTCATAGACCTAGAGTTGTCCAGTGATTTAATTTTCAGGGAACAAAAAAGCACATATATATATATATTTCACACTCGCTGCTTGTGAATCCCTCTGCTGCTCCTGAACAGAGGGCGCGTCATCTCAAAGGCCACCGAAGCATGGTCCGAATTATTTTACCAAGTCCCTCGTTGCCAAGGATGACAACGCCGTGTCTTAAAGAAACAATCATTTATTGTCGGCTGACACTAAATGATTGTTTTCTTCAAGACACAGCGTCGTCATCCTTGGTAACGATGGACTGTGGTAAAAAAGAATATATATATATATATATATATATATATATATATATATATATATATATATATATATATATATATATATATATATATATATATATATATATATATATATATATGTATATATATATGTATATATATATATTACCTACTGGCGGTCGCCAGTAGGTATATATAGTTAGGATTTTTTCTCTATGGGATTTTTGAAAATTCTATGTCTAATAACTTTGGCGTTTGTGGACGGAATCGGCTGAAATTTTCAGGAAAATGGAACATTTTGTTTCCGAGCAGCCCCTGACAATTTGGGGGGGTTTCATCAAGGGGGGGCCGAGAAAAAAGGGGGGTCCCAAAACGCGTTTTTCCCATGTTAATTTCCATAGGGCGGTTGACCTCACTTTTAGCTCGAACGGCTGAATGGATTTGCACGAAACTTGGCAAAATTGTAGGGACTGTTAGCCCGATGTGCCTTTGCTAGGTCTCAATATATGTGCTCCAGTGGATTTTGAGTAATTTAGGTTCAAAAAAAGATATATATCTGGGCGGAGCCTAACCACACATCTGATCTGATTGGCTGTCAGCACTTCATCCAAGAAGTGTTGGCAGCCATCTTGGGACCAATATACATGATAGCACCTCATTAAAAAGCATTGTAGTTAATAGAGGGTTTTAGGACTTTAGTTACATTATAAATCATTTGTTGATGGTACCATACTCGTTTTAGGAATTGTGGTGGGTTCTAAGGTGATTTTACCATGTGAAAAAACCTTCTGCTGTGATATCATGAATATTGTTTGAAAGAAAACTAATATCTCATGATTTTCCCACAGTGGTTTGGAAGGGGATCTATAAGCTAAACTGAAAGCATATTTTCTGTAAATTCACATTATCTTTCTCAGTCATGTGAAAATGAAGTCTGACATTCTCAGTAAAACCTGTACATCCAACAAGGACAGAGACTGTCAGTTGATTCCTTTGTGCTCTACTGCAGCCTCCTAAAGTGTTCTAAAGAACAACTAGAGCGCTAACAGTCCTACGTATTACAAAGGTATAGCACACCTGGAGCCATCGTGATGGGAATAAAGTGGTAACTCTTAAAACATTTAATTTAAAAAGGAACAAAATGAGGGGGTATATTATGCAATAGAAGGTATTATTAGTGCTGCAGAAAGAAAAATTAGGGCACATTTTGAGTGACTTTCCAAATCCTCTTCTATTTCATTAAAAAATTCTGACATGCAGTCTCCCAAAATGGCCACCAGAGACAAAAGAGCCCAAATGTAGCCCAAATATCACCCAGATGTAGCCCAAGTATAGCCCAATGACAGAATGTCCCAGAGTGTTCTAAAGAACAACTAGAGCGCTAACAGTCCTACTTATTACAAAGGTATGGCACACCTGAAGCCATCTTGATTGGAATAAAGTGGTAACTCTTAAAACATTTAATTTAAAAAGGAACAAAATGAGGGGGTATATTTTGCCATATGATTTATGATTAGTGCTGCAGAAAGAAAAATTAGGGCACATTTTGAGTGACTTCTCAAACCCTCTTCAATTTCATTAAAAAATTCTGACATACAGTCTCCCAAGATGGCCACCAGAGACAAAAGAGCCTAAATGTAGCCCAAATATCACCCAGATGTACCCCAAGTATAGCCCAATGACAGAATGTCCCAGAGTGTTCTAAAGAACAACTAGAGCGCTAACAGTCTTACTTATGACAAAAGTATGGCACACCAGAAGCCATCTTGATTGGAATGAAGTGGTAAGTCTGAAAACACTCAATTTAAAAAGGAACAACATGAGGGGGTTAATTTTGCCATAGAAAGTATGATTAGTGCTTCAGAAAGAAAAATTAGGGATCATTTTGAGTGACTTCTCAAATCCTCTTCTATTTCATTAAAAAAATTCTGACATGCAGACTGAAACATGCACTTTGAATACCAGCAGCAGACGTCCCTGGTGAGCAGTAGCTTTACTACAGTGATCTAATGTGCAACTAGAGTGCTAACATTCAGAATTTATGGCAAATGTGTGACACATCTGAATGCCTTCTTGATGGAACCAAAGTAAACAAGCATTGAAAATGCAATAGATCTCGCCCTCGTTTAAGTTAAAGCCATTCTGTTTGTAATGAGGTGGCTTTTTAGCTTTGCTTTTATTAGTGTTTTTTCAACTTTCATGTAAATAACATGCATCTGTATGCATATAAGTATATGTATGCATGCATTTATGTTTGTATTTATATAGATATACAGATGATATATGTTTATATATGTATGTATATATATATATTCACTGAAAAAACCATAGGTTATAGACCATATATAGTTAGGAATTAGCATTTACAAAACCTTGAAAATTCACTGAAAAAACCATAGGTTATAGACTATATATAGTTAGGAATTAGCATTTACAAAACCTTGAAAATTCACTGAAAAAACCATAGGTTATAGACCATATATAGTTAGGAATTCGCATTTACAAAACCTTATTTTACTCACACAAAACCATTGAAATTCCATATATAGTTAGTTGCACTAACTATATATCGCGCACCCGCAATCCACTGCTGATGATGTCACATATTACATCATTCATGACATGGTCAGTGACATCACTGATGACATCACTGATGACATCTCAAATGACATCACTGATGACATCACTGATGACAACATCCAGTGACTGTATGTTTCTGTAAAGTTAAAATATGTCTTACATATTGAAGAATGAGTGGATGTATAAGTGTCTGGATGAAGGATTTAGTAGGTGCATGACTGACTGTATGAGTGAGTGATTAAATGTGTCTCACTGAGTGCATGGGTTAGTGACTAAACTGTCTTAATTTGTGCATCATTATGTCTGTTGTTCTGTAAACTGTTGCATGTGTTGATAAGTAGCTATATGAGTAACTATATGGGTTATTGATTGGTTGCCCAAGTATTTGTATGGGAGACTGAGTGTGTGTGTGGGTGGCTGGGAGGTGTATGACTCTGTGCATAGATGTGTGAGCAGTTGATTCACTAGATGTATGGTTTCAAAAGTGCATGTGGAAACAGCTGTATGGGCGGTTGACTGTGTGCATGAGTGTATTGGTGAGTGAATGGATATCTCAGTGCTACATGTCAAAGTAAGTACATATGTAAAACACAGTACATGTGAGAGTTGACATATATAAATAACTGTGCATAAGAGCCAGTGAATGTGTGAGTGGCTGTATGGATCATTGTGAACTTGTATCAGGGACTGTATAAGAGAGTAAATATGTGTTAGTATATGTTTGAATAAGTAAAGTTTGTATAACTGTATAGTTGAGGAAATGGAGGTGTGATTGATTCTTTGCATGACTGACTAGGTGTGTGAGTAACTCCATGGATGAGTGACAGTCTGTGAGTGTCTGTTTACACTGATTGTATCTAAGGTTATATTAGAGTCTGAAGAGGTTCATCGTATTATCACATGAATGATTTCATCAGTGATGTGATCAGTAATGTCAAATGAGATGTCATCAGTGATGTCATCAGTGATGTCATTTGAGATGTCATCAGTGATGTCATTTGAGATGTCATCAGTGATGTCATCAGTGATGTCACTGACCATGTCATGAATGATGTAATATGTGACATCATCAGCAGTGGATTGCGGGTGCGCGATATATAGTTAGTGCAACTAACTATATATGGAATTTCAATGGTTTTGTGTGAGTAAAATAAGGTTTTGTAAATGCGAATTCCTAACTATATATGGTCTATAACCTATGGTTTTTTCAGTGAATATATATATATATATATATATATAACCACACACAAAACAGTGATGAATGAAATGCTTGAGTTAATCTCAGCCCCCGGTAATTACTCTGCATCTCATTTCATTGTTATTTTGCACACCATACTACCTCAGTTTGGACCCAGCTGTATGCAAATCAGTCATGACCCTGCTCTAATAGGAACAATTCAGCTTGAACGGCCACGGCAGGTCATCCCTGAACCAGAACACAAGCAAAGCAGGAGTGGTTTTGCCTTTGTTATGGGTCCATCAGCCGTATAAACCAATGTTCCAGTGACACAGTGTGCGTGGGACCCACATTTGGGTGCATGCGAGAAATGCAAGCATAGAATCTGCACTTGCTCTTCAACATGCTCACTTGCTGCAGGTTCTGTTTGTGAACTGCAACCCTCAGCCACAGAAAAGATGGACACATTTACGAAGAGAATTATGCTCCTTGCAATTTAGCGACACAATAAAAATACAAAACAGTGACGGATGGAATGCTTGATTTAATCTTAGCCACTGGTAATCCCTCGCGTACCAATCCGTTGTTATTTTTACACACCATGTAACCTCAGCCCCAAGTGATTACCAGTGACTGAGATTAATTCAACCATCACTGTTTTATATAGATATTGTGTTGCCCTAAGTGGGATGGGTATGCCCAGACGTGGGTCCCGTGCACACTCCGTAACATAGCCGGTAGATGAGCCCATAACTAGGGCACAAAAGGCCCTGGCTTGCCTGTGTTCCCTATCAGGGAGGACCTGACTTGACAGTTCGGGCTGGCCTGTTCCTATTGGAGCAGGGTCAATACTGATTTGCATATAGCTGGTTTAATACTGAGGTGGTGTGGTGTGAAAAATAATGATGGATTGGGTTGAGGCCTGAATGATTACCAGTGGTTGAGATTAATTCGATCATTGTTTTTGTATACTCCTTGCCAGTGAGTGGCCTAATTATTTTGATTCAGGGCCTATATACTGGTATGCATGCCTAATATCAGTCTTAGACATACATCTTTGTGCTTTTCTAAAATCCTTGATACTTCACATTTGATCCAAGATATGCACCAGTGAGCTAGATTTACATCACATTCTACGGCAAGTTGGCCTAGCTTTGATTCTCAATCTGTAAAGTGAAGTAGAATCTATAAATGTTTTTATAGTGTTGTAACGTCATAACTTTATGATGAAATTAAAGAGCACTATCAATAAGTTCTTTTAAATTACCACAATTAACCTGCTTTTCCCATCTCCTAGATATAAAATGAGCATAATTACGAATCAAACTAGTGAATGATGCAGGATATTGAAAAATGGAATGGTTGTTTAGATGCTGAAGGCAATGCATTAGGAACTGATGGTAATTAAAAATGATCCAATCAGTTCCTGATGCAGTATCTGTGACATCAAAAAAAGTTGAGCTTGCATGTGGCGGCACCCATGATTTATATCATTAGAATGTGTCCACTTCATGTTTCATATCATAATAATCTAAATTTAAAAGAGAAGAAAGATTGGGAGCTTTTACTTGTGGTAGGCTTTAGAAGGGAAACAAAAAACAGAGTGTGTGTTTTACAAAGAGCATGCAAAATGACAGAATTTCAAAACAAAGTCAATTTACCTGAGAATTTTAAAATGTAGAAGAAGCCAGAGGTGCCTTAGTTTAGATGAAAATGCATCCCTGCTGACTTGGCACACGAAGGAAATTGCTGTGCTTAACAGAATCTCAGAAACCACTGTGAGAGAAGCATAGTAAGCACTCACAGTTGCCAGCTGAGATTAAGCCAAAAGACAGCCATCCTGGTTGGACCTACAAGTGTAGTCATGCCAGGTGCGTTCCCTGGATGCCTTTATAGAATGAATGGCACCATTCCACAGACAGCTTCTGGCACGTTGAGAACTCATACTTGGGAAACCTTTGGGCCTCTGTGTCCTTTCACATTAAACACATTTTAATACACTGTCTGTAGACCACTTACTGGTACATTAGTCAAACTATGTTAGGGTTATATAAAGGATTTTCAAATTCTGAGAAATGCTTGTTTACTTCTCATTGGATCTTTGATTTGATCTTTGTCCAAATTGTGGTGGTAAAAAGGATGTACTCACCGTGCAGGAGTAAAGTTAAAGCAAAATTATATTAATTTAAAACAAACATACATTTTGAGCAGCTAAAGAATGTAAAAGTTTTTGCAACTAGCCTATTGCGTATGCACTTGTCCTCCATGTGAAACCTTTGCGCTTTCCTTTGATGCTTTATTGTGTTACAGAAGGGGCTCTATGGCATGTTTAGTCAAACTGAATCCATAGTTGCTGGAACAGCAGATTTAATCATTGGCATACCTTCATCAGTATATGCAGACACCCGTATGGGAAAGAGGGACGAATTACCTTTACTCGATTTCCACTGCATATTGTTTCAAGTAAGGTCATGCGAAGAGTCAAACGTACTACAGGAATGTACTTAAAGTCCACCTTTAATGAACATATAGAAATGTAGTGTATCCTTGTGGGAACTGAAGGATAGCAGGGAGCCCTCAATCCTACACGCATAGGGGGCAGGCAATGAACAAACACTTTTGTGTGGGATCCCCGATTTACTGCAAACTTTTGCTTAAGTAATCACTGAAAAGAAATTTGGATCCATATGGCCCAAACCTAAACATGTAGGACAGTACATGCATCATTGGTGCCGTTTGCGATTCCTTAATTGCGAAAATTAAGGAATCGCAATTAAGGAATCGCAAACGGCAATGCATCAAGAAATCGCAAAAGTATTAGCGATTTCTTAATATTCCTTATTTGTGATTCCTTAATTGCTAATCGCAAATAAGGAATCGCTTTACATTGATTCCTATGGGCCTAGTGGCCCATAGGAATCAATGGGAAGGCATTTTCATTTTGCGAATTCGCAATTAAGGAATCGCAAAATGAGAATGCAATTTCAAGGGTGCAGGGGGGGTCCAAAGGACCCCCCCTGCACCCCTGGAATGTCACGTAAGTACTAAGCATGGGCGAATTTTGCGAATCTCGCGTTCGCGAATTTTGCGGATTTGCGAACTCGCAATCCGCAAAATCCGCGAATTCTCGCGAATTTGCTGATTTTTTTTTTTTTGTGTTCGCGCGGGTTTCTGCCAGTTCGCGAGGGTTTTGTACAATTTCGCAAACGCGAACTTACCTGTCGGGTCGCAAGTTTTGCGAACTTGTTGTTTCTATGTGTCCAGCCTGTTTGGGACACTCTTCTTCATCACTGCCACTCTCTGTCACCACTGCCACTCTCTGACTACTCATGCATGCCACCCTCTGGCCTACCCATGCCACCCTCTGTTTCATCACAGCACCCTCTGGTTGTCCAGTGTACATTATTGTGGCAAAGCAAAGCACACCTTCCCTGCCTCAAGTGACCTGAATTAATTTGGGGCTGATTAATGTGTCACAGAATATTTTTTTAGCTGGCACCTGCTTCCTTAGTGCTTCCTGATCAGTGATGTTTTGCACTTGCTAAGTGCTTTCATTGTTGCAAAATTAGTTACAACACCTGCCCTGCCCCAACTGACAATAATGAATTAGGGGCTGATTAATGTGTCACTGGATTTGAACTTCCAGCCTGGCTCCTGCTTGTCTGCCTTAGCTGTAATTCAGGACCTTTGTGTAACTATTCTGAGGGTCAGAGCAGGGTCACATAATAGTTGCAAGTAGGCAACTGAACTCTGGAGGGGCCCCTCAGGAAGCACTACAGGAAATGGCTACTAATGATGAGCTTGAACTTTTGAACCTGGTAAGTAGTTTCAGTTTTGCTAAGATCGTATTTCTGCAATTTAGCGCTTATTCGCGGGGCGCGAAGTTGAACTGGGAAGCCGCGAACTAACGCGAACAGTGCGAGCAAGCCATAAAATCCGCTGCTCGCGGATTTGCGGATTTTGCGGGAAATTCGCGAATCTCGCGGATTGCGAATTTACCGAAAATCCGCGAGCGGAACGGATTTTCCGCCCATGCTTAGTAAGTACATTTTACTCACACACATGTCCCAAGGGCATGTGTGCGTGTCACATGTAAGTGTCAAATATGCATTTATTTGCATTTTTTACACTTTTCGCAAAATTACCATGAAGGTGTACTTTATAGTAATTTTTCCCTCAAAATTGCGAATTCGCAAAAAAAATTAATCTTGCATAGCATTTAAGAAATCGCAAATTTTGCGATTTCTTAAATGCTCTCGCAATTTGAAAAATCGCAAAAAATTGCGAATTCTTAAATTGCGATACATGAAAAATAAATGATGCATCCCAATTAGTGATTTTTGAATCGCAAACGGCCGATTTTTGCGATTCGCATTGTTTGCGATTCCAAAATCGCTTGATGCATGTGCCTGACAGTGTCATACACACAGTGGCAGAAGTGACAGTGACTGGCTTACTTTTAATACTAGAAGATTTTACTCACTCTGTACTATGTGTGCATGTATTAGGGATTATGGGCCATATGTATCGAGATGCCAATTAGCGATTCTGTAATAGCGATTTTTAAGAAATCGCTATTTCAGAATCGCTAATTGGTATGTATCAAGAAAAACGCACATTTTTTGCGATTTCTTGATATTCCTTAATTGCGAATTTGCAAATTACGAATTTGCAATTAAGGAATACTTTCCCATTCATTTCTATGGGCCTCCTGGCCCATAGGAAGGAATGGGAATTTATTCTCAATTTGCGATTCGCAATTTGCTAATCGCAAATTGAGAATAATTTCAAGGGTGCAGGGGTGTCCAAAGGACACCCTGTTGCACCCCTGAAATAAGTATGGATGCACATGTGGTGCACATACATGCCCTAAGGGCATGTATGTGCGTCACATGGCACTTTAAAAAATGCTGAAATATGCATTTTTCAAGGAAATCGCAACTTACCACCAGCTAGAAGTTGGTGGTAATTTGCGCTTCCTTAAGGGCATTTTGGAATTTTTTTTTTGCTTAATACATTGCATTTAAGGAATCGCAAAATTTGTGATTCCTTAAATGCAATCGCAAAACAAGGAATCGCAAATTTTGAAATTCCTTATTTTGCAACCAAATTCTTTCATACATACCATTTTGCGAGAATTAGTTAGCAAATGCCGAAATTCTGCGAATTTCGGAGTTTGCGAACCCATTTGGCCTTGATACATATGGCCCTATGTTTACACATGTTTTGCTATTTTTTTAGGAAATAGGAAAAGTATTGACGATTTACATATTACCAAGAACTGTTCTTTGGACCTGCTTAATTTGTAGAGTTTTACGTGTATTGAAAATAGAAAAGTCCAGTTCCTAAGGGACAGCAGGTGCACATTCTCAGTGAGCTGAACATTTTGCTCTCAGTTGCCTAAAGTTCAGTTAAAAACATTTTCTCTGAAGATGTCCGTGCAAACCAATAATAGTTTTAATGAAGGTATTGAGGTTTAAAATGTGTCATTCATTGCTGTAAGATTTAGCAGCAAAGAAGTATGGGAAAAACATGTCAGTAGATATGCGAATAAAGTAAGGTTTAGAACAGTAAACAGATCAATCCCAGATTATATCTTCAATCTATATAAGCCTAAATATGTTGTTTTATGACAGTGTGTACCTTTTCAGTGAGATGTAGGTATTCCAATGCCAGGTTTTAAGGAAGTTACAAATATCGTGAACAAAAGTACTCTTGTTTATTGTAGGCAGTCTGTATGTAAAGACATAGCTATAGATTGTTTAAGCAGTGTGAGATGTCACATTATCAGTCATATGGAAGCACTTGTGGATAGATGGCTAGGAAAAAAGCAAGAAAATAAATGGAGTAGGGATGTAATCAAACTAATAATATGCCAAACTTAGTATTGTGAATGTAGTGTATTCAGGTAATTTATACATATATTATTGAAGTGTTAACATATTTTGGCCTAAGACTGAGGAGGTTGTCAATGAAATCTTTTTTTAACCTTGGATATTATTAATCACAGTGTGGTACATTGTCCCGTTGATAGTGAAAACATGCAACACTTGTAAGAAAGTATGATCAGATTCATAAAGTTTATGAATATTTGCATCTGAAGGATAAATTAGGCAAATGTCTTAATTTTATTAACTTTCCAAGAAATCATTGAGGGTACTCCTGGGAAACGTTGGTAATTTTGGTAATTTTAGTTTTCCAGGAAGACATGCTTGATTAAAATGTACTCATGCAGAATTTCCACTAAGTGAAATATTCTCCATGTACAATATTGATCTTATAGTATATTTGTATGGGTAACTATTTTGCTGCTCCTCAGTGAAATATTTTCCCAGGTCACATTTCTAAATATAACTTTCCACAATTCTTTTTTCTATGAATCAGGGCTGGGAATTTACATTTTCCCATTCCCTTACTAGAGCACCCAATTTGAAATCGGGTGCAAAATGGCCTTTTTACTAAGGCGTAC
The DNA here is from genome assembly GCF_964263255.1 of Lissotriton vulgaris. Taxonomy (NCBI): domain Eukaryota; kingdom Metazoa; phylum Chordata; class Amphibia; order Caudata; family Salamandridae; genus Lissotriton; species Lissotriton vulgaris. The sequence goes on along the minus strand of NC_141694.1, from coordinate 1,386,948,115 downwards.
TATTTTATTGACTTAGATTGTATTGAGTATTTAATTTGCGTTCATCATTTGAAAAAAACCTTAGTGTCAGCAACTTTTCTGTGATGATGCTTGCTGTCACATGCTGGCATAGATGAGTGATATCCCTTGGTTACAAACTTTCCATGGCTGCCTGAAAGCACTTCTTAAAAAAGCCATTAAGTGGTAAAGGGGTCATGGGTTCATCTCATGATAAAACTACATGAATGTTCTTCGTTTAAAATGAAAGGAGTGTTACAGAATTTAAATACTTATCCAGTAGAGTGAGTTTGTAATAAAATGATGGGCATTATGGACATACGTATTGTTCCACAAGCATCCTTTTAATATGGAATTAGATTTCCTATATTTTCTATCAAAAACATTTATCAAAAATTTCACAGATCCACTTAGTACCAACGTAGTCATTAGAGAATGTGCATGTGTTCATAGCACTCTTTCAATATGTTGAGAGAATAGTGAGAAAACCTGGTCATTCAATAGGATGGTGCATAACATGTAGTCAGTCGTTGCCAAGCTCCATGACTGCTGGTAAGTGGTAATAAAAAAAGTATTACTGAATTTAAATAAATACAGAGTTAATAAATAGTGCATGGATGTACAAAACAAAAGAAGATATTTACTTTTTCAGACTTTAGGGATTGAATTGTGGCATCTAGAGTTGTTGAGGAGCATCAACCCACTGAGAAGGTCAAAAAGGTAAAAATAAAATAATAACTTATTGTCATTATCATTTGTTTTTAACAGCCTTGCTAAGCTGGGGTGGTGGGGGGATGCTCTGTTCACAGAGCAGGGCAAGGGGGGAGTGGTTTTCTCACTCCAAGAGAGCATGACAATTTGGCCGGCCTTTTTGGGCCTGTCAAACCATCTTGCACACTTTGTATGTCCTCCATGCAGGCTGCATTACAGCCTGCATAGAGAACAAGCCCAGCACGGCACTCAGAACAATCACAGCGCTGAATTACAGCATTGTGATTGGCTATTGGGAGGCTAGGAGCCGGGTGCTACTGCTTCCTGCCCTGCGGTCGAAGAGGACCGAGAGGAGGAGGAGGCGGCAAATGCAACAACGGCAGAGATGTAAGTGTATTTTATTTTATTTTCACTCCATCTCCCCCTCTGTCCCCCCTCCCTGCGACTGCCCCCATTGCTGGTAAAAACCAGCCACCACTGGTAGATAACCCACTTATGGCTATTCTTTGCAGTCTGATGTTTCATTTCTTGTTTCTCTCATTGTAACTGCTAGATCGGCAAGAGTTAGAACAAAGTAAAAAAACAAGCCTGGATAGGCTAATCACTCCTGAGTTGGGATAACATTAAATGCCTGTGGAACACTGTTTGAGTCTCTAAAAAGCACATATTCACATAATTTAAACATTCTGAGGTCTTTGTTAACTATATGTTTGTTTTCTTCATTCTCTTGGTTTTCAAATGTCATCACACAGAGTTCTGTAGAAGAAAAACATTGAATGATCCACATTATGCAAATAGTTTTAACATTTAAAAATGGAGAAATTACTAAAACAAAAAAAAGTGTAGCTCTTGAATACATTAAAGCAACCAAATATAGTATGTCCCTCCTGCAAAATTAGGTGAGGATTCTCTAGAATTTCACTTAGTTAGCAGACAGGCTCACAGATATATAAAGCCTTGGGCACGAAGGGGTGGTATCCCTGCAATAGTGCTTTCAAAGCCTATATTATGCCGCTGCTGATGTAAGTGTAGATAACATTACTATTATAAGGAGCTATTAGTAACTTATATCCACCTGCTTCACCTGTTCAGGAAAGACACCTGTTTTAGAATAATGTGTTTTCTCCCAAAAACAAGCACACCCTTGAAAAAACATACAAATTGGAGTGATGTGACTCAGATGAACATCTGTGATGTAGCAGAGGTAAATTATTCACATGCCTTTCGAATGTAATGCCACACAACAAATACAGAAAAAAAGTGCCCAACAAAAACACATGTTCTGTCTCATGTTATGATAAAATGTTCCTATTGATACTCTTGAGAAGCATATTTAAATTGTGGAAAGTAGGTGATGAAAAGACGTCTACTTTATGCTCCTGAGTAGCCTATAACACTTCATTAGCAAACAATTAGCAATCTGAGACCAAAAGACTAGCAGGATTTGAAAGACTGTCAGTCATAGCACAAGATAAACATTTCAAAAATTGACAATCAATAACACATATGATATCAAAGCCAATCCATTTAGCCTGATTGTGATTTAGAGATCTATCTGTAGACTTTAAGTATAATACTGACTGCACACCTATTTTGTTCATTATATTGCTGTTACAGTGCCTGATCTTAGGATGCTATTGAGTATTATTATCTGAAAGCACAGCAATATGAAAGGGTAGATTCCTCCTACTCTACGCGTTGATTTTTTTATACAGTATAAAATATAATATTGGTGAATTTGTGTAGCAGAGGCAAAGAATCCTTCTTTGGTGGCTCCCAGGTATCATGAATCCAGCTTCAACTACAACTGTGAACCCTACACAGAAAGAAAATGGCAATCATTATTGTGTTCATTTAGAATTTGTATAACTGTCAATCCAAATACTATTACAACTTCATTATGCCGGGTGATTCATGGTTCAGGTAATGCTTACTTTTAACAAGTGGCTCAGCTACTGCCTTTATATTGTACTAATCTCAGTAAAACCTGACATTGCATATAATTCTAAAGGGACTGGTAGACATTTCTACATGCTATTATAGCCTGCTTCCGAGGAATATACTAGTTGTTAAAGGCCCTGAACCCGAGTTATATGACTGAGCCACAGGCTATGGTCTATAACAAGGGAGAGGGCCTTTAACAACCGGTATAGCCCGAGGCACAAGGATTATAAGGCTGTTAGCACATTGCACCCACTAAGGGTAGAACGTTCTAAAATAAAAAGGGAGAAACAATAAGATAAACATTGGAAGGTTGGTGCTACGGGCTTATTCTAACCATTAGAAGCCTGGAGCTACTCCAATGTCTTCAGTGGCACACTCAATGTCCCAATGTTGTAATATAAATTATTATGAAAAGCGAGCAGCCATACTGTGTGTTTCAAGTATCACAATGGCTCTTGTAGCAGTACTATCAATAGTAATGTTATCCAGTACTTGGGTTAATACTCAGAGAGGTCAGTAAATAACAATTTTTAATATTCTGTTAGTCCATTGTGTCCTTTAACGAGACCTACTAATATTTATGATCACACACACTTACCTTATAGTGGGATACCTAACCATTTGTTACTGCATTGAACATATCACCATTTCATTCTGACCATAACCAGTTCAACACTGTGAACATTAAAGGTTTTATGGCACACTCAGTTCTAATTTAGTCATGGTCCTTCAGGTAAGGGTGTACTTGCTTTGTTGGCAGCCAAAGTTAATTTGTTCTGTAAAGAGGTAAAAACAGTCTTGGTAAAGCAAATGATCAGCCATGATGGTTACCTTGCTGAATTGTAAAAGGCATTCTAGAGTGGACTTTCAGAAAAATGTTGACAGTGTTTTGACTGTTTTACAGTCAACACAATCCTAGGGCAAAATGACAATCTTTGTTTTCTTAAAAAGTAAAAAGGGTCTTGTCAAGTCTGTCTCTTTCAATCCTAAATCATTAATCCTATACTAAAATGTTCTCTAATTTACAATGAATGAGGTTTGTAGGGTGAATTATTTATTTATTTATTTGGTGTTTTATATAGCGCGAACATGACCCTTTACATTTGCATATCAATAAACAGTTTTGTTACCAAGTCATCAGTAGTTGTACAATAATTTTGCGAAAAACATTAAAGCTTAATAAACATATATACAATACCCCAAAGAAGTTAGTGTTCAATGATAGGTAGCATGCGTGTGATCATGGTGAAACAATGATGATTGCAAGTCTGCTGCGATTATGGGAGATATTTAGTTATGTAAAAAGAGTTGGCTTCATTTTTGAAAGCAGAGATTGATGAAATTCTTCTAATGTTATGGGGGAGAGCATTCCAAATTCTAGGTGCTGCACCGGAGAAAGCTCGGTCATAAGTTATTTTCTTACGGAATTGGGCCAGTTTCAGTAATAGATCTGCATGACTCCGGGAGACACGGCATCCTTCTTGATACTGTGATTTTCTTGGTTAGGTACACTGGTGTTTTGTAGTGTATCGCTTTGTGGGTTATGCAAGCCATTTTTAGCTGTATTCTCGCTTTGTAAGACAGCCAGTTAATCGCTTTCAGATGAGGGGTGATGTGGTCGAATATCCTGGAGCCGGTTATAAGCCTTGTGGCGCATTGAGACAGGCTTTCAGTGGGGCTGTTGAAATCTTGGGGAGACCAGCTAGGGTTGTGCAACTATACTCGATCCTTGAAATTACTAGAGCCTAGACTGCTGTTTTCAGGAATAACTTATATAAGAAGGGTTTAAATTTTCTGAGGTAGCTTAAGTGGAACCTGGCATTTTTTGTCATTGTGTTGATATGAGATAGTATATTCAGGTTTTTGTCTAGTATGATTCCCAGGGATTTGGTAGAATCAACAATCCTTGGTGTACAGTTTAGTGCTGTGATCAGATTGGTCCACTCTAGGATGTTTGTATTGTTTTTCTGTGGGGAAATCAGCAGGAATTCAGTTTTATGGGGGATAAACTTCAAGTGATTACTGGTTAGCCAATGAATGGTACTCTTTAGTGCTTGGTTCATGATATCTATCTCTTCTGTCGATGTAATCTTAATGTATAGCTGTGTGTCATCTGCCTACATGTGAAGGAGATGTTTGCGCGTTGTAAGGTTTCTGTGAGTGTCTCTACGTACAGATTGAATAGTGCCAGGGATAGTGTTGAGCCCTGAGGAACTCCAATCGCATTTCTGGAAGAGGCTGATAATGTTTGGTTGACTGTGAATTTTTGCGTTCTACTCTCTAAGAACGATCTAAACCATTTCAGGACTGTACGTTCTAATCCCATCCTATTTTTCATGCCATCTAGTATTTTGGCATGGTTTACCGTGTTGAATGCTGAAGAGAGGTTGAGCAGGATTGGAGACAGGTTTCATTGCGGTCAAGGGCAAGTAGAGCGTCATCCACGATGTGTAGGATCACTGTTTCAGTACTATTGTTGTTTTTACTGTTGCTTTTATGTTTGTGCTTTTAAGATATGTTTTTATATTGAAATAAAGCTTTACTACTACTACTACTACTGCTATGGTTGGGTCTAAATCCTGATGGGAAGTCATTCAACAGATTGAAATCAGAGATATGTAGGCTCAATTAGTGTTGTAAGCATTTTTCCAGGACTTTAGCTAGCATGGTAATGTGTGTTACTGGTCTGAAATTGTTAGGGTCAGAGGGGTTCTCTGTTGGTTTTTTTAAGATTGGGGTGACTTGTCCTGTTTTTAGGCAATCCAGTATTGAGCGTTGATGATCTTTGTCCATGAGGGGATGAGCAGTTGGTTTATTGAGGACCAGCACTTTGCAGGTAAAGGATCGGTCAAGAGATTGGTTAAATGGTCGAGATGATCTTCGCAATATCTAGTTCCCTTAAAGGCTTGAATTCTGACCATACCGCATTATTTTTGGGCGTTTCCAGAACTGGTTGCAGTTGAACATCATCTGGGGTGCTCTTAGTGATACAAGGTCCTTCAACTGCTCTTTTGAGCTCCCTCGATTTGGCTTTGGCTGTGAAGAAGGAGGAGAAATATTCACTGCTTAACTTCGAATTTGTACTAGTTGGTGCAGATTTGGCCTTTTTATTGGATTGATCTTTTAGCAGATTGAACAGTTTCCTTGGTCTATTTTTTGCGATGTCCAGCTCTTTCCTGAAGAAGTCTTTTTTTGAGTTTAGAATGCTTTTATTGTATGCTTTCCTGGCCAGTCTGAGTTAAGGTTCTTTATGATATGGATTATGAAAACCATGTAGCATTTCTATTGGATCGAATGATGACTACATAAATAGACAACTGCTTTTAACTTAAAAATATCTCTAATCTTGAACAATAAGGATCAAGAAGCCAAAGCCTGTTTCAATCAAGCAATTGAATAAACGTTCAAAATACAAAGAAGCTGAAGCCCCACTCAAGTCTTCTGTTTCTGACGCCTTTTTGTCACTAAGGGCCATATGTATCATACTTCCGTTTTGCGAATTCCAAATAGCGAATTTTAAGGAATTGCTATTTGGAATTCGCAAAACGGTATGTATGTACAAAATCGCTATTCAATAGCGATTCCTTCCCATTCCTAATTTGCTATTAGCAAATTGCTAATCGCAAATTACCCATTCATTTCTATGGGCCAGGAGGCCCATAGGAATGAAGGGGCAATTTGCGATTAGCAATTTGCTAATCGCAAATTAGGAATTTTTTCAAGGGTGCAGGGGTGTCTCAAGAACACCCTGCTGCACCCCTGAAAAGACATTTGGGGGCATATGGCGCACATACATGTCCTAAGGGCATGTATGGGCGTCATATGGCACCTTTTGTTTTTTGGAAAAAAGCTTTTTGTAAAGAATTCACAACTTACCACCAACTAGAAGTTGATGGTAATTTGCGAATCCTTAATGGCATTTTTTGGATATTTTTTGTTTGATACATTGCATTTAAGGAATCGCAAAATATGTATCATACTTCCGTTTTGCGAATTCCAAATAGCGAATTTTAAGGAATCGCTATTTGGAATTCGCAAAACGGTATGTATGTACAAAATCGCTATTGAATAGCGATTCCTTCCCATTCCTAATTTGCGATTAGCAAATTTCTAATCGCAAATTACCCATTCATTTCTATGGGCCAGAAGTCCCATAGGAATGAAGGGGCAATTTGCGATTAGCAAATTGCTAATCGCAAATTAGGAATTTTTTCAAGGGTTCAGGGGTGTCTCAAGAACACCCTGCTGCATCCCTGAAAAAGACATTTGGGGGCATATGGCGCACATACATGTCCTAAGGGCATGTATGGGCGTCATATGGCACCTTTGGTTTTTTGGAAAAAAGCTTTTTGTAAAGAATTCGCAACTTACCACCAACTAGAAGTTGGTGGTAATTTGCGAATCCTTAATGGCATTTTTTGGATATTTTTTGTTTGATACATTGCATTTAAGGAATCGCAAAATTTGCGATTCCTTAAGTGCAATCGCAAAATAAGGAATAGCAAATTTTGCAATTCCTTATTTTGCATCAAACATGTTTGATACATACCATTTGTCAAATTAGCATTCGCAAAGGCCGAAATTCGCAGAATTTCGGCCTTTGCGAATGCTAATTAGCTTGATACATATGGCCCCTTATCTTAGGATCCTAGAGCCTTTGACCCATTAGTTTGAAAGGTAGTACTGTACATAAAGGGTGTACAGATCTAAAGGCAGACAATTTTCTATGGAGTCTATCCTCAAAACTAACAAACCTGCAACATAATCAAGAAACTGAATCCCCATTGAAAACCAATAATGTTTTCAGGGGTAGTTATGGAACTCTTCTACATGAATATTGCACTGTCCCTATTGCATACAAAGTACATCTGTGAAGGCACCCAGCACTTTCCAAGAACTCCCTCTTGACTTACTGAATGTGTCTAATAATTTTAAATGTAGTAGATAAATAGCAGTAGGTAGCTGAAATTCTGAACACCATGGTCCTGAGCGCTGAGTTCTTTTTTCCTTTTGGTTGTGCAAGAATAAGTCACACTTCACATGGGAGAATGTTTTGTGAATCAGACCCAATTAGTCAGCACCATCATCCAGTCATTGAACAATAATCTTGGTCCAGCTATTAGGGGAACACTTACTGGAACTCAGAAATCTCTTTCTATTGATTGTGAGTAAAGTAATAATTTATAGGTATGCCTAATTGTAATAATTGTAATAATGTGATTCATGCCATATAATTTGCTCAACCCAGTATGCAGCTATGATGACTTGACTTACTGAAGTGAGCTATCTACACGGATAGACACATTTTAGCTGGAAGTTAGCTGGTTTTCTTTTAGGGGCAACACAAAAGGGACCAAACCGCCCCACAGAATTCATTTTCTTGTTCTATCACGTAGCTACATTTGGCTGTGGTTTGCCAAACATGGCTACAGTTTAGAAGTAGTATAAAAACACAAACGCAGCTCAAACTGTGCAATTATCTATTGCAAAGGAGAAGCTTGCAGACCATAAGACTGCAAACGTAATGCAAAAATGCAAGGGTTAACACCTAGCTCTCCTAATTTTGCGGGTAGTGCTATCCCAGAGCTTCAGGGGCAGAGATGTCTATTCTCTGAAAGTAGACGGTTATTGCAGACACCTTATTTCTCTTTAGGTTCATGTATGATTTAACAACCTCTAAGTCATTTAAGTTGCTCATTGGGTTCATTAGTTTTAACATTATGGACATTTTGTAAAACAGTGGTTATGAGCAAAATGTATATTTTTTTGTGTGTTAGAGGAGTAGGATAGAGCAAATATTTTGGTACTTCCCAAGAATCAGTAAATTGATGTGAATATATTACTATTTTAGAGCCATGTTTTGATATTCACTTTCTTTACAACATTTCTTCAAATGCACTCACTGAAGTATCCCATATTTCATCTATGCATCAATCACAGTAACAGAAGTTCTGCAGAACCTGCCCACCTGTTAATGAGACAATTGCCAGGAGTATATGCTGGTGAAAGGGCTAAGGTTCTCCATTAGTGGCAGATCTCTCATGCTTATAATTGAGAGCTGGCCTTGTTGTTGAAATGTACTTAGTGGTTCTCTGTTGACAGTCTACAAAAGCTGGCATGATGCTCTTTAAAGTTAGTAATCTGTATCAACAATTTAATTATATGAATGCATTTTTTTAAAATTTTGATTAAAGGTTAGCTGCCTGAGGCTTAATGTCGCATACAAAATATGGCTATACAACCACTGCCAAAGGTGTGACTCTATGCATAATAAACGCCCTCTCAGCAATAACTAAAGCAGCAGATATATATGCTGTGTTGAAAGAAATAAAGTTAACTCTGTTTGTGGTTTAAACATCATTCAGAGATAAAAACAAATATTATGATGACAATTAATTATGCCATACATCACATCAATTGGCTCTCAAGTCAAAGGGGTAAAATTGTACTAGCAGTGAGCCCGTGCCACACTCAGGTCTCTCACTGTCGTATCATTTAGTTGAGGTTATGACCTATAAAATATGCACAAGTAAACAAGTTTCCAGGCCCACTGCTCTGTTGTACAGACACCATGGTAGGAAGAATGGAAATCAGAAATATGTATTCTGTCATCTTATAATCCTTGAACACTTTCATAGCTGTGCAGATATAGAAGATTCTGGGATTTACTCTCTGTTGGGTTTCATGTTGGAGCTAGGGCATAACAAAGGGGGCGGGGGGGGGGGTTATGGTAACCCATAAGGAAGACCACTGGATGCTGGCCTCAAGTAATGTTCTGAATATCCGTCTCTGTGAGGGTCTCTTCCATGAAAAGACCACAATCTTAATGGTGAGATAGTTCAGATTTGTGTGACAGTTATAGGGATAGCTGCCAAGTTTTCTAGGTCCACATGAGATGTACCTACTGCTCCAGGCGAGGTTGTTTTTCCTTTGAATTCTAGGACTTTTAGTCCTGTTACGCAATGATATAAACAAGACTAAAATTGAAAGAAAAAAACCTAGACTGGAGCAGCACATCTCATTTAAATCTGGGAAACTTAGCAGGGCTGTATAGGCCAAATACACACCAGTCCTTTGAAGGCTATCTTAAAGAGCTCATGATGAACAGAGTTAAGACACATTTGGTGAATCTAGAAGCATTCCCATCTGGGTCATACCAAGAAGTGCTTAGAGCGAGATATATATTACCTTCCTTATATCCTTGACAGGTTAGTTCCTGGACATGGAGTACAGGCTGATGCAGGAGAATCCCCTACGAAAAATAGTACAAAGAAGTTTTGTGCCTTTTTTAGTCCAAATTAAGAGTTGCAACTACAAGGTGGCATAAATGGGCAAAACAACTGTTCTTAACAATATGGTTTGGATGTACGCTCTATACAGTTGAAGAGATTTTCAGAATCTTAAATAAAATCAGTGCTTTTTAACTTGGGGACTAGGGGCTGAGAGACGCCATCCATATCACCAAACATATACCTGGAGTAACAGACATATAAAGTAGCCATTGAAACAAAAAGCCTCTCATCATCCTTGCTTAGGAAACCTTCTATAGCTATTCAAAATGTTAGCCTGAAAACAGTAACATCCGAAGAGGTCTTTGCTATCTTTGAAACAATTTCTATCATAAAATGTTTGGATGAACCAGGTCTCTTACTGACATATCTAGCATGATTAAGGAGCATATTGACTCCATATATGAGACAATATTAGGAATCATGGACCTGTCCTTACAAAAAAACGTATTATGTGTTGCTTTAAAAGAGCTTGATTCATCACTCTTTTAACACTCTTTTAAAGAAACTCAAATTGGATGGTTTTGATCTTGCCCATTATTGCCCAATTGTGAATCTCCCTTTTTGGAAGCAAGAGGTAAAAAAGACCCAGCTTGCTAAATGTCTAGTGACACACTCAATACCAGATCATAGTTTGATTTTCATCCAGTAAGCACTATTGAGTCAGCATAAATGGACATCTGAGTGCACTTGTTGTGGGCGACTACTTATGGAAGAGCCACCTTGTTGGTGCTCTGTCTGTAGTATTCAACACCATCAACAACAACATACAAAAGTAGTGTAACAGTGTTTGGAGATTTCCTGGAGAATAAGATAACCCAGATAAAAGGTTAAGAAAAAATGGCAGGTCCAATTATAGGGACTGGTGAAGAGTTTCAAGTCTTACTCCTGTCTCTGTTCACTTTAATTTATTTATTTATTTTATTTAATCGACCAATAACATGATCATACACATCATAAAAATCTCAAGTACATAGTGTTACATATAAACTATTTAAGATAACTTAATTTATGTCTCTGGCATCAACTTGTTGCAAGATCCAAAGACTGTGGTTTTACACATTTATGCAGGTGATAATCAGTTGTTCTTCAGTCTCACAGGATATCTGTTTCAATTCAATCCAAAGTAAGCTTTGTTCGACAATACATGTCATAAAAGTATTAAACATAAAACACAGGTAAAACAATAAGACAATGGATTAAAATATTATAAAAATGTGCACAAATAGTTAAAATCAATTTATCATAATACCTTATAATACAGCAAAATCTTAAAAGGAGAAGCATGAACAATAATATTATCAATTGGTGACTACGGCATCGGGATCATTAAAAAGCACCACAGCTCAGTATTCAAAGGATAATTTCACAAACACGGGTAGCATGATTCCAAGTTCACTTATTTCCTTCATTCAATGCACATCTATCGTGGCCTCCTCCTTCTCCAAAAAGTACAATAAAAAGCCTAGGCCTCTGGTTGGATAGCTCACTCAATGTCAACCAACAGGCAGTGGTGCTATCTGCCTCCTGCTACGGTCTTCTCAGACTATTACGCAAAATCATTCCTCTGATCCCTTTTCAGGTGAGACAGATTATGGTTCAGGGCCTAATCCTGTCTTGCTTAGACTATGGGAACGCCATGTATCTGGGGGGCCCTCAGTCCACTATCCATAGGCTTCAGATTATTCAGAACTGTGCTGTTTAAACTCTCCTTCAAATTCCTCGTCGGCATTCTTCTCGGCCTGGCCTGAGGGAACTTCATTGGCCCTCAGTCAAGGAGCGAATCCAATTCAAGGCCCTATGTATCGCTCACAGAGTTCTCTGGAAAAGCTGCCAGGACATCTGCCACTCCCTAATCTCACCCTATCAGACCCACAGACAGCTTCGATCTGCTACAGCCCATCTTGCCCTTGTTCGTAAAGTTCAGAGATCAAGATGTGGCGGCCGCTCCTTCTCCTACAACTCGGGCAAGCTATGGAATGTACTTCCCCTCCCCCTGAGGGCTGAACCCAATTTTCTCACCTTTCGCAAACATCTAAAAACCTTCCTTTTGAATTAATTGTTTAGTTTTCAACTTCTTCTGCTTCTGCCTGTATCCGTAGCGCTAGGACGCCCCAGGGTAGCTACCGCGCTATACCAGAACCAATTTTTTTTCATTCATTCATTTCATTTACAGTCAGTAATTAGGATCTTATAGACCCATCCATCTTAAAAACTTTGCTACTGGGATTGCATAGCGGAGTGATGGATCAGTACACAGGATTCGCAAGGCAATACTACATGAACTGGTGCCCTTGTTCCTGCATGTCTTCACCAACCATACATTGCGTAGTCCAACATAAGCAGGGCAGACAAACAATACATTCAAATAAGTTTCTTCTAGGTCAGTGCAAATAGGGCATTTGTTGTCACCTGATGTGGTCCATTTGGCGGTAAAAGACTTTAGTGGCAAACAGCCTGCTCTGAATTGAAAAGACAATTTGCGATCAAAGGGCTTTGAAATTGCATCCCAGTAGTACTCAAAGCTCGACCACGGTTTTGTTTGTAAAAAGAGCCCTGTCAATGTTGTGCAATCACTTATTCTATTTGCGTCTTGTTCAATAAGCTTCCAATATCTTTGCACAGGATTATCATCAAATAATACAATGAACTTGGGGAGCAAGTCAAAATGATTTTGTCTTGAATGGAAACCAACTGTCAATCCCTAAATGCTAAAACAATAGAGCTATCTCTGCATGGTATTACCAAACTGGGTCAACTCTTGCTCTTCCTTTTCCTTGTTGATCTTTAGAACTGAAATTTTCTCAAACAACTGTAAACACTTGGTCATTTTTACATGACCCCCCCTGACATTTAAACAACAGAATAATGTGTTCACCAAACAGTGCAGTTAATACCTTTATTGTTGATCAAACTCCGCCACTGTCTAGACGAACAAGCTAGAACCATTGGTGTTTGGATGATTAATAATGCCTGCATCAACCTTTTCAGCTGTTTTATTGGGGTCATTAGCTAAAGTTCAAAATAGAATATAAACCCTCCATATCTATGTTGCCAATATAATGACAGACTGGATTAAACCTGCCTCACAGGTCCAAAAGACACACTGAATTCCTTCCACCAACAACTCAACCTCTGTCTATGACTCTGGCTCATTGAGTTCTAAATGTATCTTGCCATGTTTGTATGGTAATCCCTTTGCGCCTACCCATCACACTACTTCCTGGCTTTTCTTTGTTAATATTCTGGTGTGCATTGAAGTAATTTCCTGTTCGGCAGAACTCCATAAGAAGGAGTACCAAACTCTTAAAATGCACAATTGAGGAAAGATTTTTCCAGGTGTAACTCCTACTCTTCACTGGAAAAATTTGCAACTTACACATGCACAAGCTACTAATGATTCACAAAGCTGTAACTATAAGTGTGCACACATGAGATAAATGTGCATAATCTACTCATGTGAATAACTAGGCATGAAGCCTTTTATGGCCTCCTTTGAACATATGTGTCTTCCCAGGAGTCGGTGAAGTTATTGGTGTACAAAAATATTGAGTACTGTTTTGAAAATTAAGTAAGGTGCAACGTAATGGATACTTACAAGCAAGTGCAAACACATATCTAATGTGTTACAAAAAATGTTGAGTCACACTTAAAAGATCCCTGTGTGAGTGATCATGAATGTGAGAGAAGTGCCTTCCTTTTCTCAGGGTGCATAGGGTTTTTGATGGAGAGAAGTGCTATTGAAATTTTTTTAAATTGAAGGTTCAAAATATAAAGCACATTGTTTCTTAGATCTTCTAAAATACATATTTTAAGCAAAGAAGTAAACCATTGACAGTGTTGTGAAAACAGGTGCACGTCTACTTTATTTATCTATACTACTATTATAAAGGAAGAACTTTGAACCTTTGAGGCGGGTAAACTCGGGAACGACAGCGCCAATCCACACACCCGATACATCGTTGTAATCGTCAGGGTGTGCAGATGGACATAGGCTACATAAACGTAATAAATATACGTTATTTAAAAAATTTACCGAAAAAAAATAGTCCCTTGGAAGAAGCGCTGGCCGCGACGTGCGTGCCCGACGTGAGGAGCGCGAGGAGGAGCGGCATCCAGGAGCGCAAGGAGGACCGCCGGACAAGGCGCGGGGAGAAGCGGTGAGGAGCGGCGGACAGGCGGTGAGGAGCGGCGGACAGGTGGTAAGGAGCAGCGGACAGGCGGGGAGGAGCGGTGAGCGGCGGATGAGGTAGGGTATTTATTTATTTATTTAGGAGCGGTGAGCAGCGGAAAAATGAAGCAAAAATGAAAATCGTGAGCAAGAGGAAGCAAACAGAGCATTACAAAAGTGAGCCAAACGGTGCATTACAGGAGGAAAAAGTTACGTGTGCAGGTTACAAAAGCGTACATCGTGAGCAAGAGGAAGCAAACGGAGCATTACAAAAGTGAGCCAAACGGTGCATTACAGGAGGAAAAAGTTACGTGTGCAGGTTACAAAAGCGTAGAAAGTAAACATAGAGGTATAGGAGGAAAAAGTGACGTGTGCAGGTAGCAAGAGGAAGCAAACAGAGCATTAAAAAAGTGAGCCAAACGGTGCATTACAGGAGGAAAAAGTTACGTGTGCAGGTTACAAAAGCATACAAAGTAAACATAGAGGTATACTGCAATATATGGAGGAAAGCTCTGGGGGACCCATGGATAACGTTGGGGCGGGCGGGGGCCCTGAAGCTTAATTGATCCCGGACAACGTCGGGACGGGCTGCTAGTCCATACAATAAAATCACACCTGTTTCTGTCCACATGCAAAGTCAATTTTCATGAATACGCTAACCAGGGGCTAACGCCCACCAGTATGAGGGTGTAACTTACACATGACTAACCATGGGCGTAGGACTACGCTACGCTCGTGTAGTTTGCGCAACTACGCGATACGCAAATTGTGCAGTGCAGAAAGGAGTAGCATAGCATAGAGGGCATTTTTTGCTTGCTCTCAGCCCTCAATGTCAAGTTGGTGACCGCGAGCGAGCGACATAACATCCCAGCGAGACTTTTTCCTCGTTTGCGATCAGCAACATCAAGTTGCCGATCGCGAGAGTGGAAAATAAACCTCCCGGCGAGATTCTCAACGTGGGGAGGACAAGTTTCTCATTGCAAGTGGTCGCGAATGCTCGCAACCGCTCGCAATGAGAAACTACCATCCTCGTTGAGAAAGCTGCAGCTCGAGTACAAATCTACTAGAGCGGCAGAAAACAACTGCTTGCACTATGCAGGATGCGGTTTGCAATGATTGCACAGTGCAGACAAGCATCTGGCACTGTACAATCAGTACGAACAGCATTTTGCATAGTGCAGTACGCAGTTTGCGTAGCTACGTGTAGCTTGCGTAGTGCGAAGTGCACTTCGCGTAGCTACACGTAGCGCTACTGCGCAAACTATGCTGAGGGTTACACATGACACATGTTGCATCTCTTTTTGCAACTCAGACCCACGTGTCATAAGGGTTACTGGCTTAACTTTGGATCTCAAAACCTGAAAAATCATTGGCCCTAATTTTGAATATTTAAGTCGGAGACATGTCTTCAACCGCAAGAGTTGTGTTTTTGGCTTCTGTAATGGTGTTTTATTATTCGTTTTCGTTAGTTCACATTTATTTTCTTACGGCTTTCATGGTTGTATTATTAGTTAAAAATGGTATTCTCAAGTTTAACATGTTATCTCGGAGTTCAATTGCCTTCACACCTTGTTCTAGAGGATTCCATCATCCACAGCAGGAATCTGGTTTTTGAGTGCTTCAGTTGTATAACCAGCACTGTATAGGTGTGTGGATAATGTGATGTTTTTGAATGTGTGTTTAGTTGTAGGTGCATTATAGCGGTTAATAGAGTTTGGTGAGTGCAACTACCACTACTTGGAAAGGATGAACACTACTGCTGCATTTTCTGCCCAGGCCTGTGTCTACTTAACAGTATTCTGCCCCAAACAGAAAAATCTAGGAGGAAAATAGAATGATAGCAGATGAGGTGAAAAAAAAAAAAATATATATATATATATATATATATATATATATATATATATATATATACAAGCAAAGCGCCAAGCGCTTCAGGAGGGCTACCCACGGTGCAACAAGACCATCCAGCCTTCTTATGCCCCAATCAATCTCACAGCCTCCCTCCAAGCTTTTGATCCGAAGTCTGACGCGTTTCGGGGCAGACAAGCCCCTTCTTCATGGACGTAAACAAAATGCACAGAACACTCACCACTTCGCTTCGAATGCAATTTATTCAAAACAGGGCCTCCCTAAGTGGGTGTGGCTCATCTCGCTGTGCTTCTTAGGAATCCTGGTAGCTGTAGTCTGTAATGGTGAGTGTAACAGTATCCCTTGAGTAGGTTGTGCATAATTGTTTTCAATCAGTCATCTTGGTTATTGTACCTCCTGTTTGAAGGTGGAGGGTGGGCTCTGGGCTGATAATCATTCCTCGTGATGCGTCGCGCTGTACAAGCAAAGATTAGTATCTTCGCTCCAGTCCTCGTCATGTAGTTAGCTCAAGGCGTGTGACGAAACTGAGCCCCTCCCACGGTCATGGCAGACCGGAGTAATGTATGCAAGCAAGGCGCCAAGCGCTTCAGGAGGGCTACCCACGACGCAACAAGACCATCCAGCCTTCTTATGCCCCAATCAATCTCACAGCCTCCCTCCAAGCTTTTGATCCAAAGTCCGACACGTTTCGGGGCAGACACGCCCCTTCTTCATGGACGTAAACAAAATGCACAGAACGCTCACCACTTCGCTTCGAATGCAATTTATTCAGAACAGGGCCTCCCTAAGTGGCCGTGGCTCATCTCGCTGTGCTCCCAGGAATCCTGGTAGCTGTAGTCTGTAATGGTGAGTGTAACAGTATCCCTTGAGTGGGTTGTGCATAATTGTTTTCAATCAGTCATCTTGGTTATTGTACCTCCTGTTTGTAGGTGGGGGGTGGGCTCTGGGATGATAATCATTCCTCGTGATGCGTCGCGCTGTACAAGCAAAGATTAGTATCTTCGCTCCAGTCCTCGTCATGTAGTTAGCTCAAGGCGTGTGACGAAGCGGAGCCCCTCCCACGGTCATGGCAGACCGGAGTAATGTATGCAAGCAAGGCGCCAAGCGCTTCAGGAGGGCTACCCACGGCGCAACAAGACCATTCAGCCTTCTTATGCCCCAATCAATCTCAGGGCCTACCTCCAAGCTTTTGATCCGAAGTCCGACGCGTTTCGGGGCAGACGCACAGCGAGATGAGCCACGCCCACTTAGGGAGGCCCTGTTTTGAATAAATTGCATTCGAAGCGAAGTGGTGAGTGTTCTGTGCATTTTGTTTACGTCCATGAAGAAGGGGCGTGTCCTCCTTTTGAATCACGTATAGAGTAAATTTTTTGGGGAAGGTGGTCGATATTTGTTGCTTTATCTAAATATATATAAAGGAATTGATTGTAAATCATTACGTTCCATATTGTCGTTACATGTCTATTGCATTCATGCAGTTAATTGAGAGATTGCAAAAGAGTAAAACATAGATGATATTTTTATATGGTCATATGCCTAGCATCAGGTTTCATGAATTGAGAAGCTTAGATGATTTTAATATGAAATTATTTATGAATATTTATATTTATTTATATGCTATGCTTGCACAGAATATTTTGCATTATTTGCACAATTGCATTTGCACTTTATCTACGCGCATTGCACTTTTTCATGACAAATGACCACCAGTAACACTGTGTCTTTTTTTGCAATCTACTATATAAGCGCATTTATGCGGATATCATGTGCCATTTTCAATGCACACTGACAATAATTGTCTGATATAAAATTTACAAAATATGTAACATGGCAACTCACAATGGAATGTTAACACAAATTTGGGCAACAAAATGTAAATATTGTAATTATACCTCCCACTATTCGATTTATATATATATATATATATATATATATATATATATATATATATATATATCAAATTGTGATTCAGAAAACAGACTATTTATGTTAGCTATATGTAGGGTGTCCTCAGTTTTCAGTTTCTAATCACATGGTGTTGCGAAAAGAAAAAAATCACTAATTAAATTCGTGCAATGTACCCATTAAAAGGGATGTTCTTTCATTTGCCTGACGATCTGTGACCAAGGGCGGACGCCCGAAACGCGTCAGATTTGGTGAACTTGCCTTTTTAAATAAACTTGCCGAAAGAAGACTGGGACTTGCGTGGTTTTTCCTCGTTGCTGCCTGCCTGGTGGTTCTGTGGTGAAAGACTTCTGTTTGCGCATATATATATAAATTCACTGAAAAAACCATAGGTTATAGACCATATATAGTTAGGGATTAGCATTTAAAAAACCTTATTTTATTTGCACAAAACCATTGAAATTCCATATATAGTTAGTTGCACTAACTATATATCGCGGACCCGCAATCCACTGCTAATGATGTCACATATTACATCATTCATGACATGGTCAGTGACATCACTGATGACATCACTGATGACATCTCAAATGACATCACTGATGACATCACTGATGACATCACTGATGACAACACCCAGTGACTGTATGTTTCTGTAAAGTTAAAATATGTCTTACATATTGAAGAATGAGTGGATGTATAAGTGTCTGGATGAAGGATTTAGTAGGTGCATGACTGACTGTATGAGAGAATGATTAAATGTGTCTCACTGAGTGTATGGGTTAGTGATTAAAGTGTCTTAATTTGGCAATCATTATTTATGTTGTTCTGTAAACTGCTGCATGTTTAAATCAGTAGCTATATCAGTAACTATATGGGTTATTGAATGGTTGCCCAAGTATTTGTATGGGAGACTGAGTATGTGTGTGGGTGGCTGGGAGGTGCATAGATGTGTGAGCAGTTGATTCCCTAGGTGTATGGGTTCAAAAGTGCATGTAGAAACAGCTGTATGGACAGTTGACTGTGTGCATGAGTATATTGGTGAGTGAATGGATATCTCAGTGCTACATGTCAAAGTAAGTACATATGTAAAACACACTCCATGTGAGAGTTGACATATATAAATAACTGAACATAAGAGCCAGTGAATGTGTGAGTGGCTGTATGAATCATTGTGAACTTGTATCAAGGATTGTATAAGAGAGTAAATATGTGTTACTATATGTTTGAATAAGTAAGGTGTGTATAACTGTATAGTTGAGGAAATGGAGATGTGATTGATTCTTTGCATGACTGACTAGGTGTGTGAGTAACTCCATGGATGTGTGACAGTCTGTGAGTGCCTGTTTACACTGAGTGTATCTAAGGTTATATTAGAGTCTGAAGATGTATTATCACATAAATGATATCATCAGTGATGTAATCAGTAATGTCAAATGAGATGTCAGTGATGTCATCAGTGATGTCATCAGTGATGTCATTTGAGATGTCATCAGTGATGTCATCAGTGATGTCACTGACCATGTCATGAATGATGTAATATGTGACATCATTAGCAGTGGATTGCGGGTCCGCGATATATAGTTAGTGCAACTAACTATATATGGAATTTCAATGGTTTTGTGCAAATAAAATAAGGTTTTTTAAATGCTAATCCCTAACTATATATGGTCTATAACCTATGGTTTTTTCTGTGAATTTCAATGGTTTTTTAAAAGCTAATATCTATAGCTGTAAAATATATTCTTTATTAAGTGACGTATCACGTAGCCCGTGAGACGCCTCATGATGCATCGCATAACCGTGACGTATCGTCTCTGCAGCGCAAACCAAACCCAAAACGTAAGCGCGCCAGAACACGCTTAAAGATATATATATATTTTTTTAACCTTAATTAGACAAAATCCACACGTGCACATATCACAAACGTTCAAAAAACACAATATGTCGGACTCCCGTTACGCTGCCGGTTAGCTGCCCGGTTAACGTACCAGGAAGCACCTTTACCGCGAAAAATCGCAATTTTTTTTTTCTTTTGCCCCGCAGGGAACTTTAATAGCCCCCTCATCAATCCTAGGGGTTCAGGAGGGGTCTGCCTTACCCCTTTCATTCATTTACACCTTTTTTTTTTCCACCTCTTGTCTCTCGATCCTACCGAGAGACAAGATGGCGGCCGCTCCGGACTGTTTACAATGTTGACAGCCAATCAGCTACTCCTCAGACTCCCGTTACACTGCCGGTTAGCTTCCCGGTTAGCTGTCCGGTTAGCTGCCCGGTTCGCGTACTAAGACGCGTCTCTACGGCAAAATAATCGGCTTTTTTTTTTTTTGGCCCGCGTGGCTTTATAATATCCCCCTCATCAATCCTATGGGGTCAGAAGGGGTCTACCTTGCCCTCTTTCCTTCATTTCCCCCTTTGTTTTGGTCTCCTCTTGTCTCTCGATCCTACCGAGAGACAAGATGGCGGCCGCTCCGGACTGTTTACAATGTTGACAGCCAATCAGCTACTCCTCAGACTCCCGTTACACTGCCGGTTAGCTTCCCGGTTAGCTGCCCGGTTAGCTGCCCGGTTCGCTTACCAAGACGCGTCTCTACGGTGAAAAATCTGATTTTTTTTTTTTTGGGGCCCCGCGTGGCTCTATAATATCCCCCTCATCAATCCTAGGGGGTCAGAAGGGGTCTACCTTGCCCCCTTTCCTTCATTTCCCCCTTTGTTTTGGCCTCCTCTTGTCTCTCGATCCTACCGAGAGACAAGATGGCGGCCGCTCCGGACTGTTTAGAATGTTGACAGACACCGGAGAACCAATCAGCTTCGCTTCGCAAAGTTCCGATACGCGAAAAGTTCGCTAACCGGATCGCTACCCGGAGCGCTGTTACAGATATATATCTTGTTTTAAACGTTAATTTCTCAAAATCCACTGAAGCACATATATTGAGACCTAGCAAAGGCACATCGGGCTAACAGTCCCTACAATTTTGCCAAGTTTCGTGGAAATCCATTCAGCCGTTCGGGCTAAAAGTGAGGCCAACCGCCCTATGGAAATTAACATGGGAAAAACGCGTTTTGGGACCCCCCTTTTTTCTCGGCCCCCCCTTGACGAACCCCCCCCAAATTTCCAGGAGCTGCTCAGAAACAAAATGTGCCATTTTCCTGAAAATTTCAGCCAATTCCGTCCACAAACGCCAAAGTTATTAGGCATAGAATTTTCAGAAATCCCATAGAGAAAAAATCCTAACTATATATACCTACTGGCTATCGCCAGTAGGTAATATATATATATATATATATATATGTTTCGAGGCTCAGTGAAGTCTAGGTTAATGGGTTTCCCTGCATCCTGTTACCATACAAATTCAAATGTATTTTCCATTTAAATTTGGGCATAACATCAGCTGCTGTGTGACCCTGTCTCTCCCTGCCACATTCGTCCGGAATATACTCTTGCACCAAATGCTTCAGCCAGCTCATCCCTTCATTTTTCTTTTATTTTGCCAACATAGTATTAGTCCCATATCCAGCTTTGCTGGAATAATATCAGACACACTTAGTATCCTTTAATAGAGTGCAATAGTTCCCTTCTGGTTTTCCTACAGTTTGAACTAAACCAGATGTCCTACTTCTTATGAAGTATGGCCTCCTCCTTGGATTTAAATCTGTTAACAACCCATTGTCCATCATCCATCTGCACAGGAAGTGACATCTCTCGATTACCCATCATCCATCTGCACAGGAATTGACATCACCCCCCCTCCCAAGACCTACTTAATGGCAGTTGCAGCTCGGGTGTGCAGTGGACAAACACAGCAGGCACATAGCTGGTACATCAAAGGCATGCCAAAGACAAGCAAGTCTGTATTTCTCAGATGCTTTGAAACATGCAACCATCCTACCAATGTTGTAAAAATTCTCCACTGAGTCTTCCAAGCTCCACAGGCAGATTTCCCTGTTACCACTCCCGGGCGCAAGGTTTTAGAGAAAATCATGAACGATCATCAATTTCTCAACAGTCTTATTTCAGACCCATTCACAGCAGGAAACTGCCCTCATTGTTGCCACGGAAAACATCTGCATGAGTCTGGATGGAGGAAACTCAGAGGCCCTCATTCTCCCTGACCTCTACACAGTGTTTAACATGGACTCTCACCTCATCCTCATCCAACACTACATGACATCAGAATCCAAAAACACACACTCCGATGGATCGACTCCATCCTAACTTGAAGGACCCAGTCAGCCAGACTGGTACTGTACACATTAGATGTCGTCAACCTCATCTCTGGCAATTAGCACAGTTCCTCCCTAACCCTGGCCCTCTTCAATACATATATGATCCCTTTAGCCAGCATCTTCCGTTACGACTACCTAAGCTTCCTCACTTAGGCCGACGACATGCAATGTATTCTCTCCCTCACAGACAAGACACCCAGTACCTAGATTAAGTTCAATGGCTACATTACTGAAATCACCCACTAGAGGATGATCATCTGTCTGAAGTTGAACACCTACAAGACAGAAATCGTGATCTTCAGGAAGAACACTTCACTGTGGGGCTCCACCTCGAGGCCAACAGAGCTAGACCCATCAGTCACACCCACAACCCACGCCAAGAATCTCGGGATCTGCATCTCAACATGACTGCCAAAATCAATGCCATCACTGCCTCATGCTTCCATTCCCTGAAGATGATGAGGAAGATTATCAAATGACTCCCAATCTGCACCAGGAAAACTGTCACGCTCGCCCTTATCACAAGCAAACTGGACTGCCAGAATACCTCCTCTACCGGAATCAAAAGAAACTCAGCAGAAGGCTGCAGACCATTCATAACTAGCCTGCCAGAATCACCTTCAACCATTCTTAACCCCCCAGGCCACATCACACCACAACTGAGGAAGTTCCACCATAACCCATAAACAAACAAGCAGAGTTCAAACTCTACACCCACACTTTCAAAGCACTCCAAAACACTGGCCCAGCATACCTCAAAAATTGCATCAGCTATTACAAATGTTCAAGACACCCCTGTGCATCTGGACTCTTACTTGCACACAACCCCTGCATGCAAACAGCCAGATCCGGCAGTGAAGCCTTCCCGTGCATCACTCCTAAAGCACTGAACAACCTGAGGGTACGCATAAAAGCCTCCTCATCACTTTTAGAATTCTGCAAGAAGCTGCCGACCTGGCTCTTCGAGTATTAACACCACACCCTAGTTTTGGCTAGACTGGTATACTTATGGGGTCTGTTTGTGCCTTTCCTAGCCTCCTACTATTATTAGTAGTGGCTTCACCCTTAGGTTAGGGCAACATTACAAGAGCTTGTTTAGACTTCATAGGAGGGCAAAAATCCAGTACTAATAGCTTATGGTATCTCTCTAGCTATTCAAAGACCTGAGTCAATGCATTTCAAAAGGTGGCTGGATAGAAGAACCTAATGATTAACACTTTCAAGGTGATTAGACAGAATGCTTCATAAGTGAATAAATAGAATACTGAAATGTCATGAGAAGCAAAATAGAAGACCCACTCCCTTGACAGTCACAGATTGTGATGCCACTTCTCCTGATATCACTTCCATTAACGTCATTGAGTATTTCAGAAGGCTAATTAGTCCCCACACTTATTTTATCTAGACAAGCACATGATTGAACCCCGAGTTTTATTGTAGCTCTTGAAAGACAACTACGCCTAAAGAACTAGCCTTTAGTGTGAAACTACAAAGGGGTGTGATGATCTTGTTGCATTACCGGCTGTGTAACTGGAAACTGTACTGAAATCCCTGCTTCCAGTCCTGGCCAGATGGTGTGATCTTTCCTTAGCAACCTTAGTATGCCTATTATCAATCGCTTTGTCTGGATCTCAAACTCTTTATAGCTTAACAATCTTCAATTTTCTTGTTTCCCACATTCCTAATTACGTTTTGCAAATCAAGCAATGAGGTCAGCACAGACCAATGGGCCGAATTCTCCAATAATTCAGCATTTCTCCTGGATTTTAGGAGTAAGTCAGCAACACTACCAGAATAAGTCACAGTAAATCTGTGGGGCAGATTTACAAGGACTGGAGAATCCCTGCATAATAGCAGGGATGCGCCAGTAAAGATGCGACACTCAGGAATACCCTTACGCCACAACGGATGCGTCGCTTTGTAAATGCGATGGACCGTGGTGCAAGGATAGTCGGATGCATGTCACATCTTTTGTCGTAAGGGCGGCATATTGCTGGAGTCATGCCTCAAGCACGGCGCAACTCCAGCAATGCTCAAGGGCGCACTATGCCTAACATGCTGCGTCACTCCTTCCGCCTGCTTCAAGCAGGCACAGGGTTTTGACGCAGCATGGACATAAAAGTGACTATGTGAAATCTTGTAGATTTCACTGCGTCACTTTTACGAGGCTTCCTTGTGACAGAAAACCCACCCTGCATACATTATATCTGACGCAGGTATAATGTAGCTCAGGGCTTTACAATGTGACACATCTCACTGGATGTGAATGCAAAGTCCAGAGCACATCTGAATCTAATAAATGTCAGTAACAGGGACCTCAATATTCAAGAACAAAAGTAAGAAAACAAGGTCGGCAAAACATTCATTGATGCTTAAAGTTTTTATAGGTGGTTATGATCCTCCTTCCAGAGGCGATCCAAAAAAAACAGATGCTTGGAACCAGTGATAATTCCAACCCGGTCCTGATCGGGGTTAATGAATTTAGAAATGGCGTATTCGCCCAAAACGAGTAGTTCCGTCAGGTATAGGGAAAACTACCAAGGACAACCGGGTTATGTTGTCATAGTGGCTAAGGGCCGGAGATGTAGTCCAGCTTGAAAACGAGCGAGCTTTGCAGTAACCTACGGTTACTGCAACACTAAATTCTAAATTAATTAGCCCCGATGAGGACCTGGTTGAAATTATCACCGGTTCCCCGATACTTCTCCATTGTGAGATTTTCAGCCCTGAAGAGTCACGGGTAACTGTCCCTCTAATGAAACACGCGTCGGCTGGTTTTTTTTGGATCTCCTTTAAGCATCAATGAATGTTTTGTCGTTCTTGTTTTCTTACTTTTGTTCTTGTATATTGAGGACCCTTTTACTGACATTTATTAGCTCCAAATGTGCTCTGGACTTTGCATTCACGTCTTATAGGGTGGATCTCTGAGCCACTCTTTTTCAGGGGTTTTCGGTTTTCCCCTGACCAAGCAGCACCGTTCCTACCTCTGCATCTTCTGATTACTTTCACCGTCACCCGGTGTGAGCCACACACTTCCGAATACTAAAAACCCTTTGCAGAAATCTTAAACATCTCACTAGATGCGTCACGTTGTAAATCTGTTGAATGGTGGCACATTGTTTACGATGCTGCTGCATCACAGAATGACGCAACGGTGTCGTAAACATGTTGCAAGGGGCTTGTAAATCTTCCGAAGTGTGTGTACAGCCTATGGTCTTTCATTTATTTATTTATTTATTTTTAATATTTATAAAGCGCTACATTTACCCGTAGGCGTCTTGGCGCTGATAAACCAGTTATTTGAGACTGACTATAAGCGTTGAATTGATCATTGAGTGAACAGCCAAGTTTTCACAAGTCTACGGAATTGAAGAAGAGTGGGGCTTTGTCTGATGTTGAGTGGCAGGGTGTTCCATAGCTTGGGGGCAGCCACCAGGAAACGCCGATCGCCCCAAGTGACAGTTTTAGTGCGGGGAGTGACTAGTTGATTGAGAGTAGCCGATCTTAAGGCCCTGGAGGGTTTGTGTAGTTGTAATTGATCTTTTAGAAAGTGGGGTCCTTGATTATTGAGTGCTTTGAATACAATACACAGGGATTTGAATTGGATTCTTCTTTGCACAGTGAGCCAGTGAAAGTCCTTTATGTTATTGGAGATAGGTTCAAATTTAGTTTTGCCGGCGAGCAGGTGAGCTGCCGCGTTTTGGATGGTCTGCAGTTTGGTGATAACTCTGGATTGAGCGTTAAGGAAAAGACCATTACAATAATCCAGGGAGGACAGGACAAGAAAGGTGACCAGTGTCTTGATGGCAGAATCAGGAAGAAAAGGGCGTATTTTCCTGATCATCTTAAGTTTCAGGTGTGCTGTGGACACCGTTTTGTTGGCATGGTCCATAAAATTTAGGCCATCGTCAAAGATGATGCCAAGGTTCCTGACTTTGGCGGTAGGAGTAGGAGGGATACCGAAGGTCTCTGGCCACCAGCTTGAAGGCCAGGCTGGCAGGAGTGTTCCAAAAATGAGTACCTCGTTTTTTCAGAATTCAACTTTAAACAGTTGGTAGACATCCATTCTCCTATGTCTAGGAGCCCTTTCTTAAATTTTTCGGCTACTTGGTCTCCGTCCCCTTTGATTGCCAACACTAGTTGGGTGTCATCGGCGTAGGAAGTTAGGCTCATCCCGTGTGCTTTGATGGTTTTAGCAAGGTCCGACACATAGATATTAAACAGTGTCGGACTCAGGGATGAGCCTTGAGGTACGCCACATGGAGCAGAGAGTTGGGCCGATTGAAAGGGTCCTAGAATGACAGCCTCCGTTCTTTTAGCCAGGAAGGACGCAATAAGGTTTTTGGCAGTGTGGCAAATGCCAAATCCCTCGACACGGTCGACCAAGATGGTGTGGTCGACCGTGTCGAAAGCTGCTGATAGGTCCAGCAAAACTAGAATGGCTGTGCCTCCTTGGTCCCTAATTACCCTGATGTCATCAGCAGCCTTAATCAAGGCTGTCTCTGTCCCATGGAATTTCCTAAATCCGAATTGCGTGTTGTCCAAGAGATGATGTTTTTCTATGAATTCGGAGATCTGGGTATTCATGGTTTTTTCAATCACCTTCGCCATGAAAGGGAGGCTCGCGATGGGACGATAGTTTTTTAGCTCGCTTTTATCAAGAGATGGTTTTTTTAACAGGGGTTTTAGTAACGTATTTTTAAGGGGGTCTGGGTAGTTACCTGATAGGAGAATAGAATTGCAGACCTGGGTGAGTGATGATATGATAGAATCCATTACCGGCAGGAGTACTGAGAGTGGGCAAGGGTCCAAAGGTGATCCTGATTTGATGGAGGACAGTGTGGTTTTTATTTGGTCGGGGGTAACTGGTTGGAAGCTGGGGAACATGTTAGCTGGGGGTGGGGTGGGGAGATTGACTATACTCGAGAGTGAGTTGGCAGCAAAAGCCTGGTAGATATCATCTACTTTGGTGTAAAAAAAGGAAGCGAGAGAATCACATAACAGTTGTGATGGAGGAGGAGTAAGGTCAGGGGAGTTACCTGATAGTGCTTTAGTGATTTGGAACAGTTGTCTGCTGGAATTTTTGGCTTTCTCGATTTGATCACTGTAGTAGTCTTTTTTGCTTTGGCTATCATGGCTTTGTAAAGTGCCAGGGCTTCCTTATAAGTTGTTTTACTGGCTGTGTAATAGTCTTTTCTCCATTGTCTTTCCTTGTTACGATTGATTTGTTTTTGTGCCCTTATTTTCTCATTGTACCAAGGGGCAGTTGGTTTAGACCTATTTCTGGAAAGTTCTTTGGTAGGAGCTGACTGATTTGTAGCCTGGCCCACCCAAGTATAAAATTGCTGGAGAGCTAAGTTGGGTTCTTTAGACATGGTTGGACAGGTGTGTTCCAGTATAAGTTTCAAGTCTTCGTGGTTAATATTTTTCCAATCTTTAAAGGATTGTTTGGGCGTAAGATGCGGTTTGTTAGAGCAATGCTTGTTAGTGGTTATATTTGCGAAAATAGCGTAGTGGTCTGTCCAGGGCATAGGCAGGATATTAGTTATTTGCATGCCTTCTAAATTAGAAAAAATGGGGTCCAGGATGTGGCCCGCTTGGTGGGTGGGAGACGTGACACGTTGTTTTAGCCCTAGGGTTTCTAGATCAGAAATAAGGGTAGCGGAGTCAGTTAAATGAGTTAGGTCCAGGTGAAAATTTAGGTCGCCTAGAACCGTAAAGGCACTTTCTGTAGCTACAGATTCCATCATGGAATTAATACTGGATAGGAATGCCGTTTTAGATCCCGGGGGTCGGTATATCAATATCCCCTTGAAGTTAAACGAGGGGGAAGAGTTGATGGCAAATTGCATGGCTTCACATGGGTTTGACGGAATAGGGGTTATTCTGACGGGATATGAGTCTCTGGCTATTATGGCCAGCCCACCCCCTCTTTGTTTGGGCCTGTCCTGACAGTAAGCTTTATATCCATCTGGTACTGCGATAGCTAGATCTGGCTGTGAAGTATCGTCAGTCCAGGTTTCGGTAACAAACAGTACATCTAATTTAAAATCTGTAATGAGATCAAAGATCTCCTGCCTGTGCTTTCCAAGGGAGCGTGCATTAATGAGGGCTATGGATGTGCCAGCTCCTTCCTCCTGTTTGGTTGTTGCGATATTGGAGTCAGGAAGAAGTGGAATAGTGCAGTTACAGTGAGGGCAAGAGATGGCAAGATGTTTGTGGATCTCTGAGGGATTCATGTTTAGGCAGCTGGTACTAATGGGTGGCCGAAGTGCAAAAAGGTTTTGGCTGGAATACTTTTTACAAGATTCTGACATTTGTTGGACAGGGGTTATGGCCCTAGGCCCGGTCCCGGCGCGGACGGGCGCAGACGGGCGCAGACAGGCGCAGACGGGCGCAGACGGGCTTGCCTCTGGCGCGCCTCCGGCGCGCCGCCGGCGCGCCCGCTGCGCCCGTCCGCTGTGCGGACGGGAAGTGCCTCCTATTTTATACATCCGAGGGGAGGTAATGGCGGGAGGGCTGGTGGACTAGAGCGCAGCCCTTACCTCCTCAAGATGGCGGGTGAGGTGGGTCAGGTCACGTGACCGCGACCGAGTAGGGCAGCGCTGTTGTCGGTAATTGCAGCAATCGCGCTTTGCACCGCGCGTTGTTCACAGAAAGTAAGAGCAATTTTATTATCAGCCGGTTATGTATTTAAAAATACACAAAATGAAAGTCCTATGCGCGGACAATCACGAGCTCAGCAAGCATTTTTAAAAGCAAGAATAGTAGGAGAATCCCCCGGCTTCCGCCTCAGGGGAGAGCAGTTTATCAAATAAAAGGTTTGCCTGTGAGTGAGAAGGTCGCCCCTTAAGTAAACTAAGAAGGCGGGAGGGCTGGTGGACTAGAGCGCAGCCCTTACCTCCACAAGATGGCGGGTGAGGTGGGTCAGGTCACGTGACCGCGATCGAGTAGGGCAGCGCTGTTGTCGGTAATAGCAGCAATCGCGCTTTGCACCGCGCGTTGTTCACAGAAAGTAAGAGCAATTTTATTATCAGCCGGTTATGTATTTAAAAATACACAAAATGAAAGTCCTATGCGCGGACAATCACGAGCTCAGCAAGCATTTTTAAAAGCAAGAATAGTAGGAGAATCCCCCGGCTTCCGCCTCAGGGGAGAGCAGTTTATCAAATAAAAGGTTTCATTATCTATAAGCAGCTGAGTTTTGGTGTTGTGGGAACTCTGGAATGAAACTAACCTATTTTCTATCGAAAATGTACCTTATCAATGTCGAATGCATTGAAGTGATGTCACAATTGATGGTATCATTGGTGGTGTCATTTCTGGCAATATCACTTCCAGGTCACTTCTCATTATGACAAATGGGACAGCGGGAGTGTCTTATGCCTTGGGCATTCCTCCAAGAAACTTTGGAACTTGGCACTTCCGACCCCCGAAAAGGTTATACAAACTTTTTTAGTTTGAAAACCACATTGCAATACGACAGACCAAAGAGCACAGATTTATTAAGCTATGCAGTCTGATGGAACGCAGGTGTGCCCTAGTAATAAAGTAGAACAAGATTGATTTATCAGTGTTTTGCTCAGTTTGCATCCATGGCATAAGCCCTTGACAAACATGCCCTGTTATTGCTAGATGTCTAATAATGCTGGCAGTACAGCTCGGATAAAAAATGCTCATGCTTTGAATTCCTTGGGAAATTAATTGATGTAAGACAAGCTGACTGCTTGTCAAAACAAGTATCCTGATGACTCAGCTACAAAACCAACAGTTGTTTTTTCCAAACCTGAGACATGCCCAGCATAATTTCACCATTAATTAATTTGCTTCGAGATTCTATTTTTCCAATAAAGCTTGCATGTTCCTTTGTGGCATATCTATAGCAAATAGCTAATAACGAACTGAGACTGGTTGATGTTTAAGGGTGAAAATATGTTAGAAGTTAGAACTAGAGTAAAGTAAAAATAAGAATTGTACCAAAATGCCCTAAATGCATTCTCATTTTAGCTACCCGGGGCCTAATTAACAGAGTGCTCAAATAACAAAAAAATTGTTTGAGTAGATTGGATTTGCTAGTGACTTGCTAATGACTATAAAAAAACGTTTTCGATGAGTTGTTGTGTCTTACTCCTGCCTCGTATGATAGGTGTACATGAATATTCAGACCTGCGACATAAATGCGTTTTTTTGGCAAATGTTCTAGAGTAAGGCACATTCACTTAAGGGACCTACAAGTTAAGTCTTACGCCTAGAAATTCACGGAGTAATTCACACCTAAGCCTGGAATAAAAGACCACTGCTCACAAGAAAAGTTTATTGCATTAGCCCAGGTGTAAGTCATATCTAATCTTGTAGTAAAGGTTTGTGACTCAAACCCGCCATGTTCATGAGTAATTCGAAACTAGTCATGAAGGAAAGATTTGCCAATCTAACCGATTCCTTTTCACTTACAAAAACTTAATTTCGGAGCGCAAAATGTTGAATATGTCATGCCAAATAGCAAGTCTTGATTCACATATTCAGGAATTGGGGGCGTTTCAGACCACAGATTCCCCTGACTGCTGGGAAAAAGCTACTAGAATGATGGCAGATACTCAGGAAGTTTAGGGCTAGGTGCAGGGAAAGGAGAATGTTGGGAGATAATGGTGTACAGGCAGGTAATAAGGAGGGCAAGGAAGTCAAGAGGTTGTGAGAAAGAACATACACAATGCTTAAAATTGTTGCAAAATCAGAATATTATAGGTGTTTAAAAAGCATTGTGAATGGCTACTGTCACTCAGGCACACACGAAAAGTGAAAGTGGCTCACACAAAAAGTAGCAATGGGTTATGTTGCAGCAGGGCCGGCTTTTGCACTGTTGGCGCCCATTGCAGCAATCATTTTTTGTGCCTTCATACACCATGGCCGCCTCTTTGGGTTCTCTCACTACCACAGGGCAAAAGTACCCCATATCTTTCCAGTCATAAGCTAGCCCAAACACGGCGCCCCCCCCCCCCCCCCCCAGGTCAGCGCCCCTCCAAAGGTCTGTGCCCAGTGCAGCTGCACCGGTCGCACTGCCCTAAAGTCGGCCTTGTTTTAGAGTGTAAAAGGTCTTGGAACACCCCGAAATTTCGTGGCAGTACATGAAACGGCTTTCTCTGAATGGAAACCTTTTTTCAGGGGCGGTAAAAAAAA
Source organism: Lissotriton vulgaris (assembly GCF_964263255.1). NCBI lineage: Eukaryota > Metazoa > Chordata > Amphibia > Caudata > Salamandridae > Lissotriton > Lissotriton vulgaris. The sequence goes on along the minus strand of NC_141694.1, from coordinate 1,386,916,828 downwards.
ACCGCAGAAATGTGCTAATGCATGTATCTGTCACACGGATTTCTGAACAATGCTCGGGAGTTGCCATTACGAAGAACTACACGTCAATTTACAGTCTGTGGGCTTTCTATGCATACTCTAGGGGATTTCTGGAAATTCCATCAAAGTCGTAAATTTATGCAAATTGTAGAAACACAGAAGTATCACATTGATTTCTTACAAGCCTTTAATTTGTGAACCGGGCCTTATAAGTCTCATCCACAGATATCTTTGTATTTCTTACTCACACAGTTTTACAAAGCAGGAAATTGATATTATGAAGGTGGCGCTATTTGTTCATGCACCAATCATTATTGCCCACTTTTTTCTCTCTGAGGCACTTTGGTACTACAGAAGGCGCCACAGATGCTTGAGCAACCCCTTCTGCAATATAGACTGGGCGGGAGTGATCCCAAGAGGCTGGCACCTCATTTGCATGGATGCATGACCACATGCAAATGAGGATAGACTTTGGGCCAGGTGTACAAAGACTTGCGTTTGTGATTTCCTAATAGAGAATGTCTGTAGTTCTCAAATAGGAAATTGCAAAGAGCTACGTACAACAGGGTGTTTGAGACTGTTTGCAATTCCTAACGAGTCACAAGGGACCTGCCTCATTAATATTCATGAGGCAGGTTGCAATTTGCGACCCATTGAGAATGGACGGCACTCCCAGGGATGGTGGCCTGCTGGGGTCAGCAGACCACCATATCTGGGACTGCTTTTTAAATAAACCAGTTTTCTATTTTGAAATACAGCCCGTTTTCCTTAAAGGAAAACAGGTTGAATTTAAAAAAGAAAAATGAAAAATGTCCTTTTAATTTTTTAAGAGTAGGCAGTGTTCTTAAAAAATTATGCCTCACACATTCATAAGGGGGAAGGGGTGCCTTGGGGACGCCTTCCCATTTGCGAATGGGTTACCACAAACTTCAAGTTGGTGCTAACTGCGAATGTTTTGCAATCACATTTCTGGTGGCAAAACATTCCTACATACCAGTGTGACTCGCTAAGTTAGGAATGAACGCCATTGGCAGGGCTCTTCCTAATAGCAACTCGCAAACCCAGTTTGTGATTCGGTAATAGCTTACCGATTCACATATAGGGCTTTGTACATTTTAATATGTAATTCTACGAATCGTGCCATTTGCGAGCTGAAAAAAGCTTCGTACATCTGGCCCTTTGCCCTGCACATATTGAAGGCAAACAGGTGGTCAGGGGAATGGACGCTGCGTATGTGGTGGCACACTGTTAATGCATCCTCTGGTAGTGTCCCTTTGGAGGAGGGTACAGAGATCCTAAAGCCCCTCCTGGCATTCTCCAAAGGCAGGTGCAGTCACACTCTGTACATTTCTGTGGAGATATATATGCCTTCCTTTGCACTTGAGGCCAGATAAACTGCCCACAGTGAAAGGCAGACCAGGATTGTAAGACATCCACTCTGCCTTTGACTAACCGCTGTTGCCACGGTAAGCATGAGTTTGCACCTGCTCTGATAATAGCACATGTTTTCCAATCGGGTACACAGTCACGGTCTGAACCAGGGACACCTAATTAAAAGTCAACTGTCATGCAGATCGATAATGTGTGTCTTATGTGATGAAGGGGGAGTGGTTTTAGCATTTCCAAGTCCACCGAGGCATAGGCATCTTAGAAAATAGAATCCTTCAAAGGATCAGTTTTTTCTTAGTCTCATGTACCTCCATCTCACATTATACTTAATTTTTAAAACGTTCTTATCTCTAGATAGTTAACTCTGCATTAAAGCTGAAATGTACTATCTGCTTTGAAAATTTATCTAGGACCATATGTGAAAAGAACAACCAATTTAACGAACGAAAATAATCTAGCTTCCATTGTACTGCTCTGAAGCTGACTTGTTTCCTTCCAATAGCAAGAAATGCATGCCACAAGGAAAAAAACATTTTGAAGAATCTAAAATATTTAGATCAGGTAAAGTTTGACTCGAATGTCTGCTCGGATGTCAAACAATTTAATTAAGGATGGCATGTTCTTATCTATTGGGAAGGTATCTGATGTGGAATTCATTTTGCAAGTATTTAATCTGCAATGCACATCAACTCCTCAAGATACTCTAAATAGAATCAGATATGACTATACAGAGCTGTCTGGGTTTGAAATTGTTTGGTTCAAGGAATGGGGCCAGTCAGGTCTTGAAATATCCATTAAAGGGACCGCATAATTATAAATAATATCCAACAGGGTATAAATCATGAATCTGGGTCACAAAAACATTAGTAATCTACAATTAAATGTATGTGTGGGCGGAAGGTAGGCCTGTTTACATAATTTACAAAAATCCACAACTGAAACAGTTCAAGTGTATGCCTGCTGTAAGAAACCGCAGTCATTTTGATAAAGTGTATTTTTCCACATGTAAAAAAAAAAATATTTTAACTTTTGAAATATTTTTCTTTTGGTTGAAAATATGTTTCCCTTACATGTTTCTCGTTGGTACAGGCCTCAGTAAAAATAGGGAGCACTTTAAACTTTTTTTAGCAGCATGTCCATTGACATTATGGTACAAGTAATGCTTAGGGCAACTTATACCCACAGAAATGCAATTGAACTTGACATTGAATACCCATTGAGTTAAATTGACAACTCCTCTTATCCACACATGAAAACGCCGGCTAAATTTATGAGTGTGTTTGTCAGACACACATACACTCTTATTTTCAAAAATTGCCACATGTACTAACACATTGTAATTCAGGTGAAACTTACACATGCATTGGATACACCTGTATCTAAGTATAAGTCTGACTACACCTGAAAATATCCTTTAACATCAAAGGTGTTACTTTGTAAAAACCGAAGGTTTAAGTCATATTAACAATTACGTCTGTTTCATATCTGGTTTTACAATTTTTCTCAGATTTTGCTAAACATTTTTGGCTTACTATAAATTAAAAAATATAATAAGCCTAATTAGTTGTTCCAATCGCTTAATTTTAGCCTGTAGTTGCCAGTGGGGGCCACCCGCACTCATTTTTGGGGACTAGCACAAGGCTAGTGGTTCCATAGGTGCAAAGGAACTGCCTGTTGTCACTTGTCCCTGAGGTGCCCTTAGCAGAATACTTGTACACCGAGTGTGTCCAAGCCCTTTCCACTGGCTACCAACCCTGAATACTTGGATCAAGGGAGTATATCCTCAAGCTGAACATACTTCCATAGTGGGGAAGGCTCCAGCATCCCTTAGGGCAGGCACTCTCCTCCCATTGATACTATGGGCCATATTTAACAAAAAGTAACGCAGTGTAGCACAGCAAGTAACCTTATCCGATGCTTTACAGTGAAAGGGCAGAAATGTGCCGTATTTATTACAATAGGCGCTTTACTGCCTTTCACCATCGCTGGCGCCCAAAGGGCTGTCTTGCGCCAATGCAGGCACCCTTGCTCTATGATGCAAAGGTGCCTGCATTGCACCTTCCTGCACAAAATCAATCCCCTGAGCCATTTTCCCTTTTCTATGTGTGCTGCAGCACACATAAAAAGAATACGCAATGAGGAGAAATAAAGATATTTCCCATTGTTACTCCTCACCCGGGAAAGCATAGCATTTTGGCACATTCTCAGATCTACAAGTAATGGCAAGTCTGGGAATGTGCCAAAATCCATGGATGTTGCATTGGAACACCCACGTAATGGCCATGGAACACCTCCTTGGGGCAGAGTAACTCAACTAAGTGATTTGCGCTGCACTGTGTTGCTTTACTCTGGATTTATTAAGCCACTCAGGTCCATGCAAAGCGGCCTTGCGTGGCTTGATAATTTGCATTTTGGAGTTGCATCACGCATGCACCACACTAAGTGGTGCAAAAGTGAGGCATCCCCTTGATAAATAGGGCTCTAACGTCCTGCATGAATCACATTATATTAGGGTGATTGTGCTTCAGAGCATCTGGGACCCTCTCCCAAATGTCCATAGCTGCTAGATTAGGAGCAAACAGTCCCTCTTGGGTACCTTCACCTACATGTAACATGTGTGCTTTCATGGGGGTAGAGACTGAGCTCAATGGCAAGGCAGCCATTTTTGATGTTCTGGTAATTGAAAAACAAGGCGCTGGAGATGTCTTGGGCAATTCTTTAATTGCCCCAGACTTGGTGCCAGGTTCAGAAACCTTTATGGCTTGAACAATGTCAGCTGTGTTAACCGGAGCAGAGGCTACACATCGGTCTCAGAGTGGGACTGGCATCAACTCTAATTTGCAGGGACCAGGACAAGGTAGTTTGCAGGAAAGGACAGAACTGTGGGAAGGCAATGGCTGGGGATTTCTGATCCAGATAGAGGGGAGGATGAAGCTGCTGAGGAGGACTAATTGCTGGAATCTGGGTTGCTTTCAGGGCTGCAGGGTTTGTTAGCTGCTGGGAGCCTTAACCGGGAAGATGTCCCTAACGTACAGGATGAGTGCCCTATGCATCTGGGCCTTCGGAAGGAAGCCCAGGAAGAGGTCGGCAAAGGAGTGGTCAGGAAACACTGTGTTGGGTGGGAGGATGAGCTACTTTATAGTGAACCGGTAAATCCTGAGCCAGAAACTAGTGAGAGGTGAATAGTTCCATTAGTGCGGGGGCACTTCCTGTTGTTACTTGCCCATGAAGTGCCCTTAGCTGGACACTTTGGGATTAGAAAAACCCAGGATAGGATAGGTTGGACCATCTGTTCTACTGGCCAGAGAGGCACGGAGACACATAGTGCAGTTCTGTAGAACCTGTCCCACTTGCCAGATAAGCGGCAAGGCAGAAAGAAGGATTTTGGCATCGTTAGTGCCTCTACCATTGGAAGTGTTCAATTTGAGCGGGTGAGAATAGAAATAGTTTGTCCATTCAACACTCACCCCCCCAGTCAGGCAACATGTATATCTTGGTTGTGGTAATCATGCCACCAGATACCCTGAAACTGAAACTCTGAGGATCATGACTGCAGAGGTGGTAGCAAGAGCTCTCGTGTGCAGCCACGGTCGGTAGTGGGAGTACCTGCCGGGCGGTGACGTCGAGAGGAGGAGGGTCAGGGTGGGGGGTAGTTATCTATAGATTACAGGTAAGTAAACATATAAATAAATAAACCAAATTTTGTTGCATGCACTGCATCCCCAAGTGCGATGCAGTGCATGCAACGAAATTCGTTTTATTTATTTATATGTTTACTTACCTGTAAACCTCCGTAATCCATAGAATACTACCGCCCACTCTGCCCCTCCCCACGTCACCGCCCGGCAGGTACTCCCACTACAGACCGCAGTGTCTTGTGTGGTTCTTTCATAGGGTCAGATTTCCAAGGATTCTCCGTGGCATGCTATTCACAAACCAATGGTTTGGTGAAGCGGTTTAAGAAAACACTGGAGAGCATAATGGAAACTCTACCACAGAATCTCAGGAGGAAGATGAATCTTCTTCTGCCATGTCTCATATCTAACTACCAAGAGATTCTGCATAAGGGAGTTGGGATCACTCCCTTTGTCAGACATGGGTGGGAAGGAACCTCAGAGTCTCCATAGAAGGATATGGTGGACTATGTGATTGGCCTCAGGAAGTTGATGGTGCAATACATGAGTCAAGCAAAGGAAAACCTTTAGGCCATCCAAGAGCGGAAGAAGGAATTATACAACTAGAAAGCTACGCTGAGTGGATATCAGGAAGGCCAGTAGATGTTTGTGCTAAAGCCTACTTGACCAAGGGCTTTGGAGGACAAATGGTGTGCAAAGTAGTTTTCTGAGGTTACCCACTTGGTGGACACAGGTGCCACAAGGGAACCCAAAAGTGTGTTCCATGTGAACAGACTGAAGCCTTAACCCTGAAGAGAGTATTATGCAAATGTCAAGGCTACGGACGAAGAAGTGAGGCTGAGAGTGAACCTCTTCCTGACTTGCTGCATAGGGACCTGAAGGAAAGAACTGTTGAAGGGGTTCTGTACGTTCCTGAGTCAATACCTGAAAAGCAGAGAGAGCAGAGAGATGTTGGGAAGATTTGCCAATTTTTTCTCACTGACTCCAGGGCTGACACCTGTGTGTGTGCATGACATTGACACAGGTGACAGTCTGCTCCTGCCACTTTTAAGTGCCTGGCAAACCATGTTCTTGCAGTGTTGGAAGAGTCCTGTGTGGCCGACCTGTATGAAATTGCAGTGTTCAGCAATTCATGGAAGGACTGCATAAGGCAACTCGAGCAGTTATTGGCTAGTATACAGAAGGCAAAAATTGGCCATCAAGGGAACTAAGTGTCAGGTAGGCAGCCCCATAGCCTTTCTTGGGCACGAAGTGAGGAACGAGAAGATTCACCCATGGGACACCAAGATTCAGTTTGTGATGGAGTGGGAAGTGCCTACCACCCAGACTAAAGTGAGTGCCTTTTTAGGACTCACTAGGTATTACAGGAATTTTGTGTCAATTTATGGCAGTATCATTGCCCCATTGACTGCTTTGACCTCTAGGAAGAAGCCCAGGAAAGTAATATGGACTGAAGAATGTAGGAAAACATTTGATGAACTGAAGAAGGCACTATGCACTGCACTGTGAAGAATGTCAGAAAACATTTGAGGAACTGAAGAAGGCACTATGCACTTCGCTGTGAAGAATGTCAGGAAACATTTGAGGAAGTGAAGAAGGCGCTATGCAATGCACTGGTACTGAAAGCACGTGACTACAGTCAGCCTTTCGTTGTACAGATGGGTACCTCTGACAACGAGCTTAGAGAGGTGTTAGCTCAACTAGATGACAAAGGTAGAGAGCATCCAATAGCCTCTATTAGTAGAAGATTCCTACCCGGATATTAGAACTGGGCGACTATTGATAAGGAGTGCTTTGCCACAGTGTGGGCCTTGCGTAAGTTCTGCCCATGTTTGTTTGGCACTAAATGTGTGGTGCAAACAGATTTAAGTCACTGAACTGGTTGATGGCTATAAAGAGAGAGACTCCAATGTTGTTGAAATGATCTATTTGTTTGCAAGGGTTAGACTTTGTAGTGGAGCACAGAACTAGATTGAGTCACAGGAATGCCAATGAACTTTCCATGTGGTTTTACCAATCTGACCACCTAGTCTCTCCAGATTAGGTGTTGCTTCGGGGTGTTCTGATCTAGAGTGGGGTCTGTTGGAATGGAAAAGTCCTCTGCATGGTAATGGATGTGTACCCCTGCCCTGAGTGTCCAACTCTACTGCTCTCTGCAAACTTAATGCTGATTTTTGTTGTCATCGGTAAACAAAGATCATGCGTGAGCACCTTGACATAGGCCTGTCTCCTGGATTGCAGTCTTGTTCGACTAGGAGGGGTGCCCAAAGCGCTACTCTCATAGTGGTGGAAGACTACCGCTTCACCAGGAGTTAAGAAGCATGAGTGCGGTGGTAGCTGCTTACAGTGTCAGTACGAGTGAACAGGACCTTTTTAAACTGTGTCTCTTGAGTGAGGCCTACAGGCTCACTCACCTTTCTCAATTTCTGCTGCTGTGTGCTTGACTCGACCCTTGGCCTACATCAGTTGGATGTAAAGTGCTGTGCAGTGCTGGAGTGGTGACTCTGCCCCGCTAGCATGTGTGCCTGGGAAGGGTACAGAACGGACAAAGCATGATTGATCAAAGCATGCATGGTAAACGCATGTACTGGTTGTATATATACCTGTGCGGAGTACAGCACATGAAGGGTGTAGTGTTGTGCGGCACGCACATGGTGAATGCATGTGCTGGCTATACGTGTGCCTGCAAGTGACACAATAGAGAAAGGCTACAGTACTTAGCAGGACGCGCTGCGAGAATGTGTGTGCTAAAAGAATATTTGCGTGGGATGGCACAATACATGGAGGTAACAGTGTTGGACAGTGTGTGCGCTTTATACATACAATGAGTCCCAGAGTTCCAGCAACAGTAGATTACATTGAAGATCCAGAGTTGCATTTTGGAAAGCCTGACCTGCCTGGTGAGGGCAAGAGGAGGTAGAGGAATCCCCCCAGACAGAATTGTGTATTGCTGCATTCCTGTGAGTTGGGTGGGGACACACTGGAGAAGGGAAAGAGAGACTCCTCCTGTACACTAAAAAGGATGCTCTTTGATTCAGTGAGAGATCACAATGAAGGGGCCTGTACACATCTCAGAGATGGGGCTGATAAGGGAATCATAAAGAGTAAGGCTGGGAGCATGTGATTAACCTCATCATCTGTGGCTGACATCCAGGTTTGAACTCTAGTCACTTTCATGGCCTGCGTTGTGGCACTATCAGCTTCATCGCAGTCTCTCCTGGTATGACAACAGATGGCTTTTCAAGGGGAAGATGCACCTGTCACATCAGGAGAGACTCTGAAGTAGACCGAACCCTGGGTCAACAGGACCAAAATGCCTCAACCACCACGGTTGGACCCAGCAACCCCCGCATGGCCCTTGTCCCTCTGGAAGGGGTCCTGACACCAGTTAACTAAGTAATTGTTCTTCCAAGTTATTAGTGATGAAAAGTGTACTTAGCAGAATATAAATCTATTTAAGTCGTTTTAAATTTCATAATATTGTACTTGTCAGCATCATTTCATAATGTCTGTTTGAGCCTTTCTTACACAGTTCTGTGGCACATTGCTCGTCGCGTGCAAGGTGGATCAATGGGTTTCCCCATGCATGGACACTTCTAAAATGTCTCTTGGTAACTCACAGATTCAAAGATTCAACACCCAACCCTTCTAAGAAGTAAGTATGGTAAATATTGTTTCGTTGCCTAATAGGAAATTAAGCAGTTTTTCAACAATGTGGCTGGGGCGGAGGCCAAAATTCACTAGCTAATAAGCATGCGCACACACAACATAAACTTGTCAACATCAGTTTTTTTCAAGTGGGCAAAATGTAGGCCCTGCAAACAACTGCATGAAAGCCTAACCAGAGCTATCAGCGAATATATGTGCACACATCATGTACAGTTTTGAGCAAAAAAGGGGTAGGATTCTGGCAGAACTCCTCTCATAAGGAAGTACATCTATTTTACACAAAGGAAGGCCATGTTTGACTAATCAAGTTATTTAACACTTTGAAAATAATTTTCCGGCGTTGAATACTATTGAGTGCAAATGTCAATTTATGTTCCAAGGTAAATACCACTGTTGAGATATTATAAGAGTCGTTCTTTATTTGACTACATGTTGAATTAGCTATGTTTTTAATTTCCTGAGTACACTGTTCTAAGCTATGCCTTTGACAAGTGGTATGCATTTTGGCCATAGTTTGCAGATGAACGACCTTGAAAAGCGGCTGAACGCTGTTGGAAAAAAAAATGTTCCACGTTTTCCGTGCCCTCATGTTGTATACATTGATGGAATATCATTTTTAAGTTTTCTCTGCAATTTCATTTTAGAAGTTTATGCAAAACAATTTAACCAACGGGGTTCCACACTCTCTCTGCAAGACAGTAGACTTCTATGCAGACGTTTTTGGCATTGTAGACATGTACACAAACATTCGAGGTAACCAAAAAGATATAACCATAACATCTGGAGCAGTGCCCCTATAAAAGCACCTTGTATCTCAATGGGGGACTGATTTTTTAGGAGACAGAGAGCAGAGAACCCACAGAAGCTCTGAACCTGACATGCTGCATTCTTAAACAAGACCCCTTGTGCTCTCTGTAAGAAGGTATATAGGGAAGTAGGAATTGAGCACACATTTGTTATGAATGCCTTTTCCTTCCTTGGCAGAATGTTTATTTTATATTATTGCTATGATGTGTATTAATTTAGGATATGAGAAAGTACTATTGGCCTGCTTCACAAACTGCACTTTGTAGTACATTTTGAAGTACTACAATAGTACTCTAATACTTGCTAAAACTGCTATTCACAAACTGCACTTTTATAGTAACTTACACTTTTGAGTACGCTTACTACTTTTCGATCTTCACAAACTGCACGTTTGTAGATACATGCGCTTTTGTAGTAACTTACACTTTTGAAGTAAGTCACCAACTCCATTAATTTCTGTGGGAGGGTGTTGCAGTACCATTGGTTGGCCTTGTGTACTACTGGATTTACCGTAGAAGTGTAAGTTACTACAAAAGTGTATGTTACTGAAAAGTAGGAGACTTACTCAAAAGTGTAAGTTGTCTTTGTGAATCAGGTCTTATTTGTTTTCTATACTCAGTGCTTATTATTGTATCCCATTTTGGCTGCAGCTTTGTTGGCAATGAGTATTCTCTGTCATTTAGAATCCATTATTTTATTATATAACAGACAACTGTAATTTAGAAAGTGTAAGAACTGTAGCAGCGCATTCTTTTGTGTCCGGAGTCCACGCTACCTCAGACTAAATGCTATGATCAGGACTGTTGCCCAATAATTTACTCTGAACCACAGATATTCAGTGCCAGAGAAGGCAGGACATTTCCATTAACCAACCTTATTTCGTTTGCACCATAGGGTTCTGGTAAGTGTTAGGAAATATGGAGGTATGACAGGATGGAGGGAGACCACTGTCCAGCATTAGAGATGGGCTGCCACTGACTGTTTTCTGTTGTACATCTGATTGGCTTAAGTAAATGTATACACCCCACTTGATGTGCTGCCATAGGAATTAGACTCATTTTTCAACTAAACATTGCTCTAAGATTTTTCCTTATGCTTCTTCAAGAAGAGTAAAAGTGAATATTCCCTAAGCCTCAGATGGCATGAATGAAGATCTGAGGATGGGCCCTGCACAGCTCATCCTAATGATTTTGGATTTAATGCTGGGTAGGATAGAGGCCAGCTAGCCTCTCACCACTCATGGGCAATGGATCGTATGGTGCAGCAGTGCCAGTGAATATTAAAGGGGTGTATGTGGCAAGCTTCTCCATGTTCACAGGTGGCTTGCCATACAATATTGTACTCTGAAAAAGTCTGTTTACCTTTTATGAATAGTGCACACATTCCATGACCACCCCCTTTTGTACCACTGTAAACAAAAGCATGACAGCACGTCTCCGCAATACTTATGTTTGCACATACCTTTCCCGATCTTAAGCAGGGTCATTACTATAGGAGATATTTGGAGGTTTGTTCCGCTCCTGGCTCGGATCAAGTGGGGTGCAGTTCTGTTGGAGAAGGTTGACTTTTCTATTGAAGATTCTCAAAAACACAAAGCAAAGTAATGGCATTAATCTTACTGTGCACCAGCTACTAATCACAATGGTAGGTCACATGCTAACCCTCCTCAGCCGCGTGCTGTAGCTATGCCTGCTTCCCAGTGACAATCTATAGAAGAACCAGACGCTCTGTGGTTAGTTTTGTAATATTTTACCCAAGAATGAACACCCAAATTTTCACTCTGGACCGTCTACATTTTCAGGTGAGTGACTGTAACCAAAGACATGACCTTATGGCATAACCTGTAGATAGTGTCCCTTCATATATGATTCTGCCAGGCAAGGAGCTGTTAAAGATGGAACAATGACTTGCACATATGACCCTTATTTGGGTGTCAGCTTGATGCAGTTGAGATGCTTTGACTGTGATAAAACTTGAGTCGCAGGTATTATCATGCGCCCTAATATATCTTTTGACTAAAAGTGGAAAAAACACCTCCACTGTAAAAATGTGTGGTAGAGTATATGCATTGGTAATGACAAGCAGCAATCCACCCATATCAAGGGATATTTCACACTAAACCAAGGTTAAAGGAAGAAATTGTTTAAATGCACATTTTCTCGTTTAAAAGTTAATGGACATCTTGAAAAGTCCTTAAATAATTTAAGTGTTTAGAGACAGTGGGATTTAAAACAGGGGAAGCCAAAAAACCATAGATTAAACGATGGGAATCCGTAAATTTTTGATTACTCTGACCATTTAGTCTGTACTGCAGCCATGTCTACCATAATCTTAATGAAGATGATTGGCAGGCTAACCTTATGCATCACTCCAAGGACTATAGAGTCAATGACTCAGCTTATACAGATGCGCCTGCTTGTGTTGTGACATTTTATTGACCTCGAGTATTGCGATAGTGCAGAGTTTGCGGTTTTTGTTGGTAATGTGGGAAATCATGCTGCTTTGGAACAAGAGGCTGCCTTGTTGCTGCATTCATGTCAAGGACTTTTTTACCACTGTCTCTATTTGGTAGACCACTCACACAAATGCAGAACACAGGAAAGGACATATATGTATTTTGATAGCATATCATCAGGAAATTAAGGAAATTCACTTAAAGGCACTGGCTGACTGGATATTTTGGTTACAGGCTTAGCAGAAGTGTTGGAGTATATCATTAATACTGTAGCGTATACCATGTTTGGTGATGGTGCCTTATGTGGTTCCAACTTACATGTTACATGGCATCTATCGCGGAGAAACATGGGGTTGCTGTGGTGACTTACGCGGATGATACTCAGGTGGCTGTAGCTCTTTCTCAGCCAGCTGAGCAGGCAGCTAGTCAGTTTACATCCTGCCTGCAAGACCTGGCTAATTGGATGTCAAACAACTGTCTCAGATTAAATGGAGACAAGACGGAGGTGCTTATTGTAGGCAAGTCTCCGTCTGTTTGGACATCCGCATGGTGGCCCCAGACCTTGGGCCCCTTACCTCAACCTAAAGATCAGGTCAAGAACTTGGGTATTTGGATGGACTCAAAACTATCTTTTGAGTATCACACTAGACGTGTAGCCGGTACTTGCATTGGCATTCTCCGTTGCCTGAGAAAGACACTCAACCTGCTCCCAGTGTCAGCAAGGAGGGCCCTGGTCCATGCCCTGGTGACTTCCAGGCTAGACTACGGGAATGCCTTATATTTGGGAGCTAACGTGAGATGTCTTCAACGTTTGCAAGGTATTCAAAATGCTGCTGCACGCCTAGTGCTGGCGCTGCCAAAAAGATCTTCCACCAAAAAGGTATTGGGGACGCTGCACTGGCTTCCAATTAAAGAGCGTGTCCAGTATAAATCTTGTGTATAGGCCATCGGATCGCTCACGGTAAGGGCCCTAGCTTCCTGAGGAATTTGCTCACATTGTATAAACCAACTAGGCCCCTCCGGTCGGAGGGCACTGGGCTAATGTGTATTCCGAAGACATGCAGGGCCAGGATGGGCAGCAGATCCTTCCGCCTTCTGGCAGCACGGAGTTGGAACACTCTTCCTCTCAGACTCCGGATGGAGCCGTCCGAAAAAGTCTTCCGCAAGGAACTCAAGACATATCTGTTCCCCAAATATTAAACTGCTTTTCTTCAAGCTGTACTAGGGATCATTCTGGCCACTATTAGCGCGGGGACACACTGGCTAGTGTAACCAGGCACTTTATAAGCTCAGTATTATTATTATTTTATTATTATTGCACATAAGTTGTTTGGAATGTGCTGGTTTGTATTGGGAAAGATGTTGGAGGTGGTGAGCAAGACAGACGGAGGTTGATGCTGTTCCGGCTGCTCCCGTTTATCAATAAGCCTTATTTATAGACTTGGACTGTGTTGGAACATCACTACAAATTCCATCTAACAAATTCTTTGACAGTGGTTTAGTTGGGTGGGAGCTCATGGCCTCAAACGTTTACCACAGATAACATGAATACGTAGCTAATAACACCAAAGTCACCATCACAAATAGTATCTCTAATTACACCCTAAACATCACAAACAAAATCACAATTCCAAAGTCCAGATCTGATGGTCATATAAAGACTGGAGGACCACTTTAACATGTAGAAAGTTGTGACTGCCAACAGAACGGATTGAGATCAGTAGGTAAGCCACGAACCTTTACAGTTTGGAGAGTGCAGGTACATAGGCTTGTGCATGGCTCACAAAGTGGGAAATGTGCAGTATAAGGGTTCAAAAAGATACTGACCAAAGAAGCATCAGAATCAATACACTGCCAACTTGACCACATAGAGATACAATAGCTGCCAAAGTACAGACACCTACAGCAAGGCAGCAGATACTTTCTGATTTTTTAAAGCTGGGCTGTGAGTGAACTCGATGGTGTATTGGCTGGTAAAGGGCCGGCTTTATCACAGTTGGCACCCCGTGCAACACATATTTTGGGCACTCCCATGCTCCGTGACCTCCTCCTCGAATTCTCTCACTACCACCAAGCAAAAGTGCTCCTCATCTCTCCAATCATAAGTTATTACTAAACACAGCTCCCTCGCTGAGGTCAGCACCCCCCTCCACAGATTAGCGTCCAGTGCAGCAGCACAGGTCACACTGTCCTAAAGACCGCCCTGAGTTGGGATGTTTGCTTCTATCTGGAAATAGAGAGGATAACGTTACAAAACCTAGCAGTGGCAAGAAGTGTTTTAGAGACTGACGAGCCATATTTATTTAATTTATACATTTAATTTATTTTTTTGAATTTTTATGTCAGCGCACAGCTACCCAAGAGGGTTTGCCGGCACTGGACAAGAACAGCAGAGAAGTAGAACAGTCTATTGGCTGAAAAGCCATGTTTTCAAGGATCTGCGAAATGAAAGAAGATTGGGTTGCAGACGGAGAGGCAATGGCAGGGTGTTCCATAGGGTGGGGCCCAAGTAGGCAAAAGAGCGCCCCCCCCCCCACCATACGAGAAAGCTTGATTTTTGGGATTCCAAATTTTTCTTGGGTAAAGGATCTAAGACTACGGGAGGGAACATAAGGGCACACTAAAAGTTGCAAATAGCTGGGTGACTTTGAATGCTTAATGCGGAACATGTAGGTTAGGGCTTTGAATTTGACCTGATTTTCCACAGGCAGCCAATGGAGGTCAGCCAGCAGTCTGGTTATGGGAGTAAATTTGGGAGCGCGGCAGAGTAGTCTAGCCGCGGAGTTTTGAACTTGCTGTGGTTTTCGTATGCATGCAGTGCCAATTAGGACAGTCAAACAGTATGGAGTTTTATACTAGCGATTTGCTGAGCTAGTGAGGTGGGTGTGTGGAATGTTTGAAGCTAAGTATGTGGGTGAGGATATTTTAGATGTGTACTGGGCTAAAGAGCGCAGTAGAAAGAATCTAGGAGAGTGAGGCGGATAAACAGCAGATGGGTATTAGAGAGTTTTCCTTGACAAATAGGAGCCAACTTACAGTCACTAAATAAGAACGTGTAGAGCTGTGGAACAGCACAGCACTCTTGAAGAATAGGAAGTTGCTGAGAAGTGGCATGTAGTATTTGAGACTGCTATTTTGAGAGACGCGTAAAACCATGCATCAAAAGTATGACTTATCCTCAATCTTGTCATTCTTGTTTATACGTGTTGTCATGTGAGGTCTGATCTGTTTAATTATTTATATCTTTCTGGATCTGGATCTGGATCTACATATGGGGACAAGGTTAGTTAATTAACAAAACAATTTAAATATGGTCTTCCTCCATCACGATGTAAATATTTCATTACATGACAGTTAACCAATATAATATCATAACAGGTCACAATTAAAAGTAAAACAACGTTCACCATTGCTTGACAGAGTATAGCAGCGGCACAACATTATTAATATTGAAGAGAATATCAATATTTTGAGCCATAATATGAAGCACTGAATACATATTCCAAAAGATGCGTTGAATACCTATTTCATAAAATGCATTGAATAGCGGTAAGATGAATGGATTGTAAAGAATAGTAATAGCGTGCGTTAACAAAGTTAACATCTCTTATCTTCTTGGCTGCCGACTGAAAATTAGCATTATACAATTGCACATATGGAAAGGTTGACATAGTGCAGAGTTGTATAGAATCAACTGAGGGTTTAATGTGGGGGCGCTTAAAATTGCTACCAGGCTGTTTCGGACAATCGGACAATGGAAGAACATCTGACTAGGTATTCCTAGCAAAAGCACGTCCTAGAAGATAATCACCCTTATTCCGTTTAATTTGTTCTGTCAACCAAGGAGAAAATGATCTCAGCTTGTTTTTTTTTTTTTTTTTTTAACATCATTTTTATTGCATCACCAATAGAAATGTACAGACAATATAACCATCAGTAAATATACAGCTTGTACATGATTATTATTGTCTAGTTCTTCTTCATCCGGGGGGTCCCCCTCGTCCTCGGTGTGGGTGACCTCATCTCTGATAACTTCTCGTAACTCCTTACAACGTCTGACCACTACAGTAGGCAAATATCTCTGGGTTGCTTTTGTGATTTTCGCCCCGCCCCCACCCCAAATTTCGGTACCCCAACCCCTCTCCAAACCAGCCTCCTACCCACCCTCCCCCGAGGTCGCTCTGTGCTAGGTTAACAGTGTGAAAGTGTCCGGTGTGTTGCAGGAGGAAGTATTCATTTGCTAAGGTGTGTTCTCCTGTGTAGTGATAGGGTCTGCCTGGTCCAGTTCGCTCTCGCCCTCCTGCTCCTCAAGATCCATATCACAGAGCGCCTGTACCAGCACTTCCCATGCAGTTGCCCTTTCTAGAGCCTTCTCGTCATTCAACCTCCAGGCCATCTGGTACCGTAGAGTACTTTCACACGCGGCCCATCTCAGACACTCCCCATACCATCTTTTATACATGGGTCCCACTCTGGACTTCCAGTTTCTCGTGATCTCCCGCTTGGCAAGGATAAGCCCTAAATCTATAAATTTACTCTTCCTCTTGTTCCTAGGCGTGTGAGGGAACCAATGAAGGACGCCAACCGCTTTAGTGAACTGGATATCCCTATCCGTCGCGCTGTTAAGGGCCCGCCCAACTTCCTGCCAATAGTCTCCCAGAGAGGGGCAATCCCACAGCATATGGCCCAAATCCGCCCCAATTGTGTTACATCTGAGGCACATGGCGTCGGCCACCCCAAAATATTGTTGGATTTTCCCGGGGGTGAGGTACGCCCTGTGGATGACATAGAAGTGAATTAATTGAAACCTGGCATTTCTCGCACTCTTCCGTGCCCGCCTTAGCAACTGGCCCCAGGTCGTGTCAGGGATCTCTACTTGAAGGTCCAGCTCCCATTTGGCCTTCAGGGCTGCCAAAGGCTGCAAGGCTTCCCGCTGCATCCTAGAATACAAGCACGTGACCGCCTTAAAAGTTCCCGCCGCCATCATAGTGTACTGGCAGGCCATCGAGGTGCCCGGTTCCTGCAGCCCTTCCCCCCAGTGGGCTTGCATAGCGCCCGTGACTGCCGCGTGCAGCAAGTAGTCGCCCCTCGGAAGGTCAAATCGCTCCTGCAGGTCCTGGAACGGCAGCAACACCCCATCTTCGTAAAGATCACCTATCATTTGTATTCCCGCTTCCTCCCATCCTAGTAAGCGCGACCAGTCGCCTCCATGCGGGAGGGCGGTGACCATCCCCAGCGGTATTTCGGGGGCATACATAAGGCGGACCCCCGCCCGCTTACGGGCCCGGTCCCAGCATAGCCGGAACGTCTGCTCCTCGACCGTCAGGTCTCCCACCCGGAGCTTCTGGTGCAGCGTAATGTACGCCAGAACGTGCCGCGGGTGCCTTCCATTCTCGCGTCCTCGGGGCCTCTATATACTCTCGCCACCTCCTGAGTAAAAATCTGCAGCTGCGCGGCCAGGTAATACCCTTCAAAATCCGGCACCGCCATACCTCCTTCATCTTTGGGGCGCAACAGAGTGTCGAGCGCTATGCGCCTCCTTCCCGTGCCCCATAAAAAAGCTATGACCAACGACCTCAGGCGTTTGAAAACAGAGCTCGGGATCCATACCGGGAGTGTCCTAAAATAGTACAAAAGCCTGGGCAGTGCTATCATTTTAAGCAGGGAGATTCTACCAGCCAGGGATAGCGGCAGAGTCACCCAGAAGTCCATGGATCCCCGCAGGGCATTAATACAGCGAGTGATGTTGCCGTCCAGTAGGTCGGTCGGGGTATGATAAACATAGACCCCCAAATAATGCAGACAACTCGGCTCCCACCGGAGTTCCTGAGCAGTGAGTGGGCACGGTTCTCCCGGCCTCAGGGGGAACAGGCAGGATTTAGGCCAGTTGACCCTCAGGCCCGACAACCGGCCGAACCGTTCCAGTAGCTGCCGCGCCCCCTGGAGCTCGGGGCCCGCATCGGCCAGAAACATCAGCAGGTCATCTGCATACAGGGAGATGAAGTGCGACCGTCCCCTAAATGATAAACCTGCGTAGTGGCGGCCCTGTCTGGCCTCCGCTGCGAAGGGTTCCATCGCCAATGCGAATAGGAGCGGGGATAGGGAACAACCCTGTCTAGTGCCACGCCCGATCGGGTATTGTCTCGAGATCAGTGTGCCCACCCGAACCCTCGCTACCGCCTCGGTGTACAGGACCTTGGTCCAGTTTATGTATCCGTCCCCCAGCCCGAAGCGGCGCATCACCTCATACAAGTATCCCCATTCAAGGCTGTCAAATGCCTTCTCAATGTCAATGGAGAGGACAAATGGGGAGACGGCACCCGGCCAGTCCGCACCCATCAGTCTCGTAAGTCTACGAATGTTATGAGTGGTGTTGCGTGTCGGTATGAAACCACACTGGTCACCGTGAACAAGGCTCGTCATGTGTACCAGCAGTCTGTTGGCCAGGATTTTACTGAGGATCTTGTAGTCCGTCGTCAACATAGACAACGGACGGTACGAGGACAGAGCCGCACCCTCTCTGCCCGGTTTCAAGAGCGGGATCATGAGGGCCTCGCACATGGAGCCCGGGAGTCGACCCCTCGCCTGTGCCTCATTGTACACCTCCCGCAGCCGTGGGGCAAGGTATTCTAAGTATTTACTATAGAATTCGATCGGTAGCCCGTCAAGTCCCGGGGTCTTATTTCTGGCCATCTGTTTTACTGCACAACCTATTTCTCCAAGAGAGATGGGTCGACCTAGCTCTTCCGCCTCCGAGTCCTCCACTCGCGGTAACTGTAACCCGTCCAAGAACTCTTCAAGCTCCTCTGCTCCTCCCGTTCCACCACTCTCATAGAGCCCCTCATAATAAGCACGAAACTTATTCAGGATCCCGGGTTGAGTGTGGTAGGGCTCCTCCCCTGTCTCCTGGATCCTCATGATCGGCACTCCCCTCCGAACTGGGTTAGCGGGCCAAGCCAGCATCGACCCCACCTTATCGCCTTCCTCATGTGCCCTCGTCATGTACGCCTTGTGATCAAAGCTACGCAGCCGCTCCAGCTCTACCGCCAGCCCCTCCCGTGCCCCACTAAGCCCCTCCTGCAACTCAGGGTGATTCGGGCGCCTCTTTTCCAAGTCCCTCAGCCGTGCCTCAGCCTTATCTAAGTCATCCAGCAGAGTTTTACGAGCCCCAGCCGTGTGTCCAATACAGTGTCCCCGCACCACCACCTTAAACGCATCCCATTCTACCGCCCTCATGGAGGTCGAGCCACTGTTCTCCTCAAAGTACCTCTCAATGCACTCACCCAGGGCCTCCCTGAACAACAAGTCACCTAGGGTGTCGGGTTGCAGGCGCCATGTTGGCACACAATTAACAGTCACCATCCAGTCCAGAGAAAGCAACAAAGGGTTGTGGTCCGATAGCGTCCTGGCCAAGTATTCCGCCCCTCCCACCGCGGGGAGCACACACGCCGAGCAAAGAAACGCATCCAGCCTCACATGCAGGTCATGTAGGTGCGAGTGAAAGGAGTAGTCCCTAGTGGTGGGGTGCAACGCCCTCCATGCATCCGTGAGGGCCCAGCTCTCCTGCCATTCTAACCTACGCTTGGTGACCCTATGCACTGGGGACACGCGCAGCGGGGGATGGGACCTATCTAGTAACACATCCTCAACCGAGTTGAAGTCCCCCCCCAAGAGGACCGGCCCTGCCAAATAACCCGCCAATTTGCCCGAGATGGTAGACAAGAAGGCGGGCAGGTCTACATTAGGAGCATACACATTACAGAGAGATATCACCCTGCCTCTCAGCCTCCCCTCCACCGCCACATATCTGCCCTCTGGGTCCACCAATGATTTTGTGACCTGGAAGGGGACCCCCGCCCGTATCCAAATCAGTGTCCCCCTTGCAAAAGCTGAGAATGTCGTGTAAAATAGCTGTCCCCTCCAGCGCCTTTGCAGAGCAGCCCCTTCCTGCTTATTAAGATGTGTCTCCTGCAGGAACGCTACATGAACCCCCCTACGCTTGAGGTACGCCTGAACTTTATGTCTGCGCGTCATGGATTGCATACCCCGCACATTCCAGGTCACACATTTCAACGCCCCGGTACTAGCCATCCCCCCCTACACAACCGGACCAAACAACAAAGAACAATGTCCTTACAAGTCCCGCGACCACGGGCCCACCCACCCACCCTCTCCGAACAGGAAGCCGAACCCCTCCAACAACAACTACCCCCCGAGCAACCCCAACTGCTCGCAACTCCCACCCCCCCAGGACAGGCCCCCCCGCAACTGGAAGTACCCCCATCCAAACCAACACTCCCGACCACCCCTCAAGGAAAGGTGGTAATGGTCGCAGTCCCCACTGCGGTGACCTTAGGGGCCAGTAAGGCGTGGCTTGATGCGATAGAACCACAAAGCAAATCAGCCCCGCGCACTCCACCCCGCAATCCCCACATTACATATCCCCTAAACCTCAAGTATTAGCGTTCCACTGCCACGGGCCCAGTGCCCCGGTGTCCAACCAACGAGTTCACTCCACCAGTTCAGTTCAACACGCCTCCAGTATCTCCTCCGAAGTCTGCGGTGTCACAATAGGGCCCCGGGCTCCACCAAATTCCGATTGTCCCGTCTCCGAGCCCGTGCCCGGTTCCTCTGATTCCGTGCCCTTCCCGGACTGACTTCTGGCGGCCCTGGATAAGTCCGCTACCGCCTGTAGCGCCGCCTGCCTCTCCGCCTCCGTCTGCGACATCGATGGCTTTCCGGTCCTCCTGCGGTTCCTCCTGATCCGTTGGGATTGCCTGATCGGTTGCGCCACCTTAGCCTCCTCCTCCCTGGCCTTAGCACCGTCCGTTCCCGCTTTATAAGTTTCCCACCAGTCCCAGGCGTCCGCGGAGGTCGTGAAGAATAGTGATTGCTCATCCACCACCACTCTCAGCTTGGCGGGGAACAACAGGGAGTACTTGATGCCTTCCTTGCGGAGCTCCCACTTGAGGGACAGAAAGTTCGCCCGGAGCCGCTGCGTTTCAAATGTATAGTCCGGGAACATGGTGACTCTGTTGTTGTCCACTTGAAAGGGCCCTGCCTCTCTTGCCCTCTGTAAAAGCCAGTCTCTGTCCCGGTAATGGAGCAACTTGAACACCACTGGGCGAGGCGGAAGGCCCAGGGCCGGCGGGCGCGCTGGAACTCTGTGTGCCCGTTCCAGGGAGAAGAAGGGGGACAACCCCTCCGGTGCCACCTCCGTCCGCAACCAGTTGTCAAGGTAGCCCACCATGTCGTCGCCTTCGATTTTTTCCGGCAGGCCCACTAGGCGTACGTTGTTGCGCCAGTTCCGGTTTTCCGCATCTTCGGCCCTCCGTTCCAGCACCTTCAAGCGGTCCATCACTTCCGTCAACTGGGCCTTCACCGTTGTTTGGCCTGGGGCTAATTCCTGAACCGCGATCTCCACTGACTTTACCCTGTCCTTAAGTTTATCATGGTCGGCCTTCAGGAGGCCCAAGCCCGTCGCCACCTGAGCTATGTCTTGTTGAAGGGCGTCCTTTGTGGTGGCGATGGCCTCTAGGATACGATCCTGCATCCGTTGCAGTGCCGCCTGGTCTCGCTCCGCTCCCTCCGCAGCCTCAGTATCGGTCGCGCCATCTCCCTTCCCCTTCGGCTTCCCCATCTGGGCTGGCCCGAGCGGTGGCCTCCGATTGTGTTCCTGGTCGTTCTCCGAGTGTCACCGGGTTTCGCCCTCCGGCGGGGTCCCCGGATCCAAAGCTATCTCCAGGAAGCAGGAACTCTGAACGACCGTCTGCCCGGCTGGCGCCAGTCGTGCCAGGGGCCCGGGGCCTTTGTCACTGGATCACTGCTGCACTATCGTCGCCACTACCAGGGGGCGGTCCCCAGCCACCGCCCGAGGGTGCGCCCAAGGTCCACTCCGACACCTCGGGAGAGGCGCGATACGACCGCCAGCACCTCCGATTTGTCAGGGAGCAGGCCTTAGTGGGTCTCCGGGCAGATGTCTCCGTCGTCTCCAAGTCTCATGCCACCGCCGCCATTTTAGGGTCTGCGACTTCTCGCCCGGGTCCAACTTTCAAAGTCGAAATACTGCTTTGGAATGGCTCAGCGTCGTCCTCCGTAGGCACCGGACCCTCCGCTGTACCTTCGAGTACCGGATGATATCGGTTACATCGGGGTCCGATCAGATTTTCAGGATATTTTCTGGGATCGGGCACGGAGCTCCGAGCTCACGCTGCCTACCTCCTCGGCATCCAAGCCACGCCCCCCTTGTTTTGTTTTTATCTAGGAAATTCCCATTTTAAAAAAAATTGTTTACTCCTTTCCACTTTTGAGCATGGTCTCCCCAATGTTTTCTTGATATTTAAGATTTTAGATTGCTAATCTAATTTGACTCAAAGCTCTGGCAGGCTTCTAAACAACAACTACCAGTGCATGTGCACTGACCCTTAAATAAGGGGACAACTGGCTGACTCCATGATCTTTAGGTAAGGCTAAAGTAGTGTTGCACAGAAAGCAGCTCTGGTGGCAGAAAAGTCAGATGCCACATGTAGGCAGAAGTTACCGAAATCAAAAGTGCCATCTTATTGTACAGGCTGAAGTAGCCGTTCTTATTTATAAAAGGTTGCTTTCACCATAAGAACTTATTTCAAAAGAATGATTAGGGAACACAGTGAAAACTCCATCTTTGCCACACGTATCTACATTTGGCAAATGTAATTCATTAGTAAATGTAGATGTGCAGTAATCATGTCTCAAATATGATTTCTATCAAGGTTGAACATTTCTGACACCGGGACATGGAGTATCTTGGATGCTCGAGCAGCCTAGGGCTGATGCGGCAAGAATGATTGTGGCCTTTCTTCTGCCTTGAAAGGAGACTTTGTGCAGTAGGATGTACCAGGGTCTTTTGTGTCCTATAACACAGTCGGGATGAGCTACCATTCCCTTTCACATTCCAGTGACCAGAGTCCAATTATTTAGGTCTCTCTTGAGACGTATTGTCTTTTTGAGCAAAACAGTGCAGGAACAGAGCATCTGAAATAATTTAACAGGCTTCAGACATATAAGCATCGACCAAGTTACTCCCACAAATATGGGCAACCATGTCCTTAAAATCCTATCATTATTTGAATTTGATGAAGGAGGCAGGGGACTCACAGCTAGTCTTTGGAGAAAATAGGCAGATAACCTTAGATGTTGCCCCTTACCTTAGCTGTTGCCCCCTAGGAGTAGAACGACTAGTGAAAACTCCTCACTTCTGGTCTGTAGTACTTGCTACTCATGGAATTGCAATACTGATATGGAGACAGCCAGCTGGACTGGCCTCTGGAAGAGCAGACTACTGAGACTGCTCTACTATTAAGCTTTGAGGGTTTCTTTCTTCAGACAAAAAAGAGTGTTAAGCTGGCTGAAAAAACATGGTGGCCCACTCAGCATTCAGTTTCGACAAAGGTGCATCCTTCACAAAGGCAGATGCACTTTAATCAGAATGATGTCTGCCAGAGAGCAGTGACCTTTAAATTGGCTAGCTACTGAATAGTAAACATTGTTTCTTTATTTCCAGTCTTACTTCATCAACAACCACCACCATTAAGGTTTCCAGAATCTCTCTTTGTTTGAAGGCACCTGTCTTGGCTGCAAAACCTTTTGAAACATCTTCAACTAAAAATACAGTGGACAGTCCTATGCCAGTAAGGTGGAGGTGAGGGTCTTTGCTGAACCTGTCCACTTGAGGCTATGTTATCGGTACCATGGTAATAAAGTCAATTATCAGATGGATTACTGAGGTGTCTTAACCCCCTTATTGTCCACCTCAAGTTGGGAACAGGGCAAGAGTTAAATGAGACCATGCAGTGGGGCAGAGAAAATGGATTAAAAGGGGGTAGCAAAGAAGAATGAGTTGGGGAAGGTGTAGGAAGGTGTAAGGATAGACAGTTATACCTTCCTACTTCAATCCCCATTTCCCGAACAGCAAGCCTGCTTGATCTCTAATGCCCACTCCTTCCCATAGAAGTCCACCATGGTTGTCCTTCAAAGCACGAGCTTTTACACATCTCTCCAGCATACTCAGCTCCCTCAAAGCCACTTCTTATGAAGAGGGTGTTTTACCCCCATCCTTCATCAAAGCTCTCTCTGGAGGTGTTCTCTCACCCCTACTTACCATTGTCTCCCTCACTCAAGGAATCTTCCCAGAAGATCTCAAGTTAGTCCAGATCCTTCCACTCCCAAGAAAACCTGCACTTGACCCTAATGACCTCACCAACTACATGCCTGTAACTCACCTATCATTTATCAGCAAGATCATTGAAAAAGCTGTCTGTATCCAACTCCAAAATCACATTAATGCTAACCTTCTCCTGCATGAGTGCCAGTTTGACTTCAGATCATGATTAAACATGGAGACCTCTACTTTACACATAATAGATGATGTCCTCTTGCCACAGATGAAGAAGAGACGTGTCTTCTGAGATTGCTGGACCTCTCAACTTCCTTCAACACAGTTGACTATCCTACCCTCACATGCAAGCTGGAGTCTTGAATGGGATTCACTAGCAACGTCGTTCACTTCCTTTCCACCTGATTCCAATTTGTTCACAGGTCCCAAAAGATTTCTATCTTTTCTATGGGGAACCATGAAGAGTCCTGCATGGTTCCCCACTGTCCTCTGTCACCTTCAACTTCTACATGAAGTACTTGGTTCTCTACTCACAGATAACAGCATCAACACTCACCAATACACCAATGATACAAAACTCTTCTTGAAAGTCTCCTCTACTTCAGACATCCAATGCCCCAATCATTGCCTGCACATCATCCAGACCTGGTGATCAGCTCCTACCTGAAGCTCAACCCGAACAAGACAGAATTACCATTATTTGGCAAGAAGAATATACAAAAACTTTTGACTGAATGGCATGAACCTTGACAGTTTCAACCCCTAACTTTCACTAAATTCCAAGTCACTTGGTGGCTGATTATATGTTTGGCAGTCCACAGGACCGGAAACTCATGGTGGAGGTCCAGAACTGCCACACCAGCAGTCCAACCACTGTATTATTAGTACAGCAGTCGGACCTCCAGAAAACTGCCGCAACCGCAGGGATAAATGATCCTTGGTGGTGGCTCGGGAGTCTAGGGAAGTAATATGCTTGGCAGTGCCCCTGCAGCACCGGCATGAAAATGCTGGTGGTGGAGAAATAAAGGGGGACCTACAGGGCCCCTATTGCCCCTGGACATGGGGATACATGCTGGGGGCACATGCTGTGCCCCCTATGTGCATGCACCCCCTTTCCTTCATGGCATGGATTACACAGTCCTTGCTGTGCAGGAACAGCCTTTGATGCTCCCATTGTGGTGCCTTTCTTGTAGGCACCACAGTGGGTCAGCCTCGCGTCTCCGCCAGGCCAAGAGAAAACTCATAATCTGTTGGGCGGGTGGTGGTTGGCTTTGGCTGTGTAGGAGCAGGCAGTGGCATCACTTGTTGAAATCATGCTTGTCTTTGACCTTGTACGGGACTTGAATGCCTTTTTGCTAGGTTTGGGCTCCAGAAATGTCACATACATATGTACAAACAAACATTCATTAATTTGAAAACTTCCTTACTCTTAGCCTGGTTTCTCTCCATCCCACGAACTGCTTGGCTCCTTCTCTCTCAAATAACTGGGCAACTTTTATGATTGTGCAATGTTCTTCTTCAGTAGGGAGATGGTGAAAACGACCAAGTAGTAAGGAACAGAAAACAAGTGTCAGTGTTATCAATCAAGATTTTGGCAGGCATCAAATCACAATAGCAGATTGATTGCATTCCAAAGAATGTGATTGGCTTTCACATGTCAACATTCAAATTCATGCACTGTTTTGTATCAGAATATAGCACGCAAGCCTGTAAACTCCTTGTCAGTGGCATAGCAATGATTCTTTCAGATTAAGATTGCAACAAACATTAACCATCCTTCATAACGGAAATGTTGCAATAGAAGAGGTGTGGTGAATAGGACTATCAATAAAGATGCATTTGTCGAAAAGCTGTTTGGATGGCATTTGTGTTTGAAGATCTCAGACTGCTGAAACTCTCCAAGCAATTGTGAGATTACTTTGATGCCATCACAGTTGCCTGCAGAGATTTCCCTGTCAGAGATGTAATTCTTGTAGATGTATTTGCTTGCAGGGAGCTGACTCTTGGTTTTAAAAAGAAACAAGTTTTAAGTTTTGAATAGTGAAATCATAAAAATGTACAGCAAAATCATATAGGTAAATCCTCTGTAATCATTAAAAAGTCTTTACGTTGGTGTGCATACTCAATCTTCAAAGGCAAAGCAAATGTCAAAGGGACAAGATGCACACCTAGTTGTGTGCTTAATTGTATTACACATCTACCTATAGTATGTGGATAAAAAGCTGCACACTTCGTTGATTGGCATTTCTCCGGATTAACTACAGATCCCGTATGCTCTCGAGCCTGAAGCTTGATTTACTATGAAAGATTGTGCACCAGTGTTATTGTTACCTACGCCTAGGCTACGTCAGTGAGGTGGTGCAATCCGAAGGAAACAATAGATGAAGGATTTTTCCAGGTATAAATCAGTGTTACTACTTCAAAAAGTCATAATAGTTATGCAAAAGGGGTAGGTACAAGCACTGCTTTGTGCCTAAAGTAGTCATGCTTGCATAAAGTACAAATATAGGGACTAATTCACAAACAAGTGTAATAGTACGCACAGAGATTTCTTTAAATGTACACTTTTGGAAATGTATAATCCTTTCCTGGTGTATACAGGTGCCAATCATAGTTTTCAATGTTTACTCCAGGAAAATACATGTAAATGTTTAGGTGAAGACACTTCTCCAATACAGAACTGTTCACCAAGTGCAATTCCGCATTAGGAAAAACCAGTACAGATATAACATGGCACGTTTGATTGTTTTTTGCTATCGGAAAATATTTTTCCAAATAAATCCCCCGATAAAGGATCAACTGCAGGCATTGGCAGGAGCAAATCTTCGATAATTACCAGGGTGGGAAAGAATCACAGAGTGATGTATGAATGCTCACACAATGATGCGTATGTGGTTAGTCACAAACTCACAATGTAAACCGTAGCTTGTAACCTAATTTACACTTGTTGTATACCCAGAGGTGTGTCATGGGGTGGTCAACAAAATAGCACAAAGATGTGATGAATTCTAACTCTGGGGTAATTTAGTGAGCATTCACAGATGTAATTACGTATCACATACTCAACAGCATGATCAGCATGACCAAGTTTCTTCTTAAAGACTAAGGTGGATGTTCTCGGGAAAGAAAAAGAGCCCCTACATAGCTCTGGAAAGCATGCACCCCTGACTCGAGTTCATCATAGCACGCCATTAATTGTTTACCCCGCTTCAGCACACATGACAAATGGAAGCATTTTTGTGACACTGAAGGGGGCTCTGTGACACACCATGTGAACCCTGTTTACTGAGTATGACTACCATCAGGTCGCCGTACTGTGGAGTACGGACAGTGGTGGCAGCAACACTGACTCTTTTGCTAAATTTTATTTTTATAATTTATCATAGCGCAAACTTGACCCGAATCGGGTATCAGAGCGCTTTACGCAGCATTAGTTGCATTACATGGGGACACATTCATTTTTGTTAGGCACGGGGAGATTAAGTGATTTGCCAAGAATCACAGGATGTTCAGCGTCATTGCCTAGACTCGAACCCAGTTCACCAGATTTGAGGTTAACCACCCTAGCTGTTAGGCCAAATCCTCTCCCCTTACGGCAAGGCAGTCCTTTTTTCACTGTACATAACAGGGATAGTCACCTGCTGGCATCTTCAGCTATTTTAAATTGGTCTTCAAATCCACTGCAAATAGGTCAGTTATCCACTCATGTGCAAAATGTGGAATGTGTATGTCACATGCATATATCTTTCTCTGGGTAAATAGGATGCATGTATGGAGTTTGTGTGACTTAGAGGAGTACAGCCACACTGGCATCAATTTGTATTTGCTACATCCAAGTGGTACCTAATCTGGAGAGTTGGGGATGGTCCAACAGAAGATGACAATATAGGGATTGTTTATTGTTTGTAGAGGAAGAGATGTTTGGGTTTGGAGAATAGAAGACAGGGGGCCCCCTTGAAGCTAAGGGAGTTTCCCCTGCCCTGTCCTGGCCATAGTTCACTGTGAGGCCTAACTCCCACAGCTTGTAGGTAGTTAAGTGGGACAATCATGTACCTTAATTGGGTTCTCTCTTGACGGAAGACTCCAAGCGACACCTAAGCTTCTTTCTAGCACCCTGCGACAAAGCCGCTGGCTGGATCAGAGTGGAATAAGCAGTAGAACTACCCAGATGGTCTCCAAGCTGCCTATCGGAATAAACAACTCGTGTTTGCAACTATTCTATACAGAAGGAGCAGAAACATCAAACCACAGTGCCAAGATTTCCCTATCAGGCATTTGGCCTCTCTATAACAGTGGGGACCAAGAAACTATCTGTACTCAAGAGTTAGGACACTTACTGCTAAACCCCCTTTCCCGGACGAGAAACCTGTGAACTTTAACAAAGACTGACAGAAAGGTTGTTGCCTGGACCCTGTTTGTTTAAAGGGAGGGAGATGACCGACTGATCAATAGTGACTTTAGGAGTGCCCCTGCGGGAGGAAAACATAGCTTAGAAGAAGAGATCCCTTTTAGGATCTGGGGAACACTGCTACACAAGACAAGGACCTGCACCACTCTAGGAGGGTGAAGCTCAGGGATCCCAAAGTGATGCTGCATTAGGAATGAGATTCTACACCCCCTGACCCTCCTCCCCCACCCCTCCACCCCCCGGACGGAATGTCCAGTGGAACTTGTGTTCCACTAAAGTTCCATTGCAAGACCAAGTACCAAGAAGTCATGCAATGCTAAGAGATCAAGCTATGGTCCATGACCCCCCCAGAAAGGGAAAGAGTGCTACAAGAGAAACACAGTATCTAAGGGCCCGATGTAGGTAGGGCTTTACCGATCGGTATCGGCCGAAAATACCGATTTTTGGCCCTTACCGATCGGTAAACAGCCATCGAGATGTAGGGAACCAAAAACAGAACGAATCGGATAGAAAACCGATTCGGAATGTGTACCGAATGTGAAAGAATCCGATACGTACATACCGAAAATCGGATATGTAACGAATCGGAAAAACACCGATTCGGTTACAAAGACCGAATCGGTCCATGTACCGAATCGTTAGTGACACCGAATCGGAAAATCACCGATTCGGTCCCACTACCGAATCGTTAGTGACACCGAATCGGAAAATCACCGAATCGGTCCTACTACCGATTCGTTAGTGACACCGATTCGGAAAATCACCGATTCGGTCCTACTACCGATTCGTTAGTGACACCGATTCGGAAAATCACCGATTCGGTCCATGTACCGAATCGGAAAAAATACCGATTCGGACATGATCCGAATCGGAAAACATGCCGATTCGTATGAATCTCCGATCGGGAAATTCCCCGATTCCGACAGTTGGGGAGATGTAGGGAGGCACAGAAACACCGAAATCGGCTCAAAATCGGTAGAATTCACTCGGTATTTACCATGGATTGCAATCAGGTGGTAACCAACTCCAACCCATATAAACAGTCCCAAAATGCATTGCAACTTGCAGGATGGCAGCTTTCTATGTCATTGCGAGGCGGCTACGGCTACAGCAGGAAGGACTGAGGGAATGGCTAAGAAATGAACAGGTCTACAGACAGAGGATAACCCTGTTCATGCTCACAGAGGCAGAGATCCTACAGAGATACAGGCTGGACTCTGACACCATACTTGAGCTCATCAGGGACCTTAAGCCATACTTGGACCACCACACCCCAAGGGCACACGCCATCCCTGCGCACGTCCAGGTGCTATGCAGCCTACACCTGGTAGCGTCTGGCAGCTATCAAAGTGGAGAACCAGCAGCAGGAGGGGTGAGCCAGAGCAGCCTGTCAAGGTTCTTCCACATATTCCTTGACGCCATGATAGACAGGATGGACCAATACATCTCATTCCCTGCAACCCACGCAGAACTGCTACAAACCAAAGCGGACTTCTACCAGATGGCACACTTTCCCCAAGTCATCGGTTGCATAGATGGCACGCATATTCCGATTTGCCCACCAGCGGACACCGAATACATATACCGCAATCGGAAATCGACACACACCATCAACGTGCAGGTGATCTGCAATGCCAAGTGCACCATCACAGACCTGGTAGCAAAATTTCCAGGGAGTACCCATGACTCCTATATATTCCAACAGAGCGGCATATATGCACGGCTGATGGCTGGCGATTTTGGAGAAGGATACCTCCTAGGTGAGCCACATCATCAGACCCCCATAACACATAGTAGGTAGGTGTAATACATGTATGCATGTGTCTAATGTGACCCCTTTCTCTTCCAGGCGACAGTGCATATGCCCTCCGCTCATTCATACTCACCCCCTACCTCAACCCCTCCACACCCAGCCAAAGGAGGTATAACCGTGCCCACATACGCACCAGGAATGTTGTTGAACGGACCTTTGGCATCTGGAAAAGTAGATTCAGATGCCTGCACAAGAGTGGAGGTGCAAGGCAGTATACCCCCATCACCTGCTGCAAGATCATAGCTGTATGTGCAATGTTACACAACCTTGCGGTCAAGAAGGGCACTGAGGTGGAGTTGTCTGACTACGAGGACTATGACGACGACGAAGCTGTGCCACTGACACAGCCAGCTGGGGTGTGTACGCCATGTGATGGCAGATACAGACGTGAGGAGATCACTGAGAACTATTTCTGACTGAGTACAGATGCAAAGACAGCTAAATGTTGCTTGGAAAATAAAATTTTTAATAGTGATGCACCACAGTTACATCACTGAAGTGCATCAAAAAATGGAGTCTGTCAAAACAAATAAAGTCCAGGGTTCTGGTTTGATCATCCCCCCTTGCCAGCCTATTTTTTGGCCCGCTTTCCAGACCCACTGGGGTGTCCCTCGGCCCCCTCCGAATGGCCTGCAGCATCAGCGGATCGCCTGGTGCTCCTCCTTGGCTCTGATGCAGCGCTGGCCGGGCTGCTGCGGCTGCTGCTGTCTCCAGCATCACCCAGGTCCAGGGCAGGATTGGAGGCGGCGTTTGATATTAACATGGCCTCCATGGCCGTGGTGATCCTGGCCATCCCCCTGGTCAGCTCAGCCGTATGCTGACTCAGCACCGACTCCTGATTTGAGCTACGATGGCACAGCTGTGCGGTCGCCGCTGCAAGGCGGGCCATGGCCCGGTTGAGCACCCGGGCATCCCTCCTGCGCGCAACCTCATGCTCCTCCTGCCTGGCAGAGGAGTGGGTGATGGCAGTGGTCAGCCTGCCCAACCCTGCTGCCACCTCCTTGTTGCTGTCCACAACAGCCTGGAACCCCTTCACCAACTCCCCCATCTGCAGGTTGTGCTGCAGGAGCTGGCGTTGGCAGGCCATGGTGGATCTGGCCTGTTGGCGCTGGATTTTGACCATCTGGCCCTCCAGGCCCAGGAACACACTGCCCTCCCGTGCTGGTGCAGCAGTGGTGGTGGTGGTGGTGGTGGTGGTGGCACGGCGTCTGGCACTGCTGCCTCCGGCCTGCTGAGTGGGCTGGGGTGCCACTGGTGGTGGTGTGGTGCTGGCCGGTCCCGGAGCCCCTGCTCCCAGGACAGGTAGGACGGGTGGCAAGGCCACGGTTGTGGCAGGAGCTGTTGTCGGCGGAATGGTCTGCCTTGTTGGGGAGTTGTATGGTGAAAATTGCAAGGGGGGTGAGCTGGGCAGTACTGGGGAGTGCACTGCCTGGAAATCAATCACCAGGACTCCCTCCATTCCAAGCCCTGGGGTGTCTCCTTCCTCATCCTCATCCTCCTCCTCCTGGCCAGGCTGGCTGGTGCTCGGCCCTGCCACTGCAGTATGTGATGTCGAAGCTCCCTCTGCTGCCACAGTGGTGCCGCCTGATGGTGCCCCTAGGTACAAAGAAGCATTTGTAAACTGAGTGCCGATGTTTTACAGTCAGTACAATTATGGCATTCCACATGTCCTTGCATCTCCTTACACCGTGTCACACTGTTTCCTGTCTTGTGATTCTGCACTGACATATTTGGCTAACTTCTGCTGACTACATGTACCATGATGCTTGTCTCTTGTATGTTGGTGACAGTACAGTGCTGGTGTTTGCCTATGCATTGTGTCTAATGGGGAGGTGTCTGGTAGGGTGTGTCATGATGCGCATGCTTCTTACCTGTAGCTGTGGCCATCGCAGTGCTGTCCAGGGTCCCGATCCCTACGATGCTCTCCCTCTCGATGGTGCTGGAGACAATTTCCTCCAGCTCGGTGAGGGGTGGCGCCGGGTTCTTGCCTCCTCCGGTGAGTCCAGCCTGCCTTTGGAGGTCGGCCAGCTTCCTCTTCGTGAGGCTGCGGAGGTCATAAAACCTTTTCTTAAGTTCCTCAATGGACCTGGGGGTGACTCCAGCAGCATTGACCTTCTGGGCGATGTCTGCCCACAATCTCCTCTTGGTGCTGTCTGGCACGTTGAGGGACAGCTTGCCAAAGAGCTGGCGGTGCACCCTCACCACCTCCTCAACCAGCACCTGTAGTTCTGTGGTGGTGAATTTGGGCTTCCTCTTTTGGGAGGACTTCTGGCTTCCTGCCTGATCTGCCATATTCTCCTGCTCCTGCTCAGTCTGCAACCTCCTTCTCCCACTGCTGCTAACTGTGTGTTGGGCTCAGGCAGGCTTTCCAGAAACTTCTAGAAACTTCTTAATTGGCTGCACCTGCCAGGGTTGCCACTCCCTGTTTGGGTGGGGGAGGGGGAGCCACCTCATTGGCTGAATCGCCTATTGCCGAGTCTGCTTTTACCGATTCGGTAAAATCCGAATCGGTAAAATCCGAATCGGTATTATCCGATTCGGTAAAAGCCGAATCGGGTCATGCAATGCATTCCTATGGGCTTTTTCGCCATGGGTCTATGATTGCCGATTCGGTTTTTAACGAATCGGCTTTTACCGAATCGGTATTCGCAGAATCGGATATATCCGATTCGGTGGTAGCCGAATCGGTATTTTCCGATTCGTTGTTGGCCGATTCGGTAATTTCCGATTCGGACCGAGCTGAATCGGAACGTACCGAATCTCATTACCGATGCCGACCGAATCGGTTTTCATTCGGTATTTTTTTGCTACATCTCGTTTTCCGATTTCAGAATACCGATTCGGCCCGCCTCGGTATTTTGAAATCGGAAAATCCCGTTTACCTACATCGGGCCCTAAGTACCTAAGTACTCACCACTGGAAAGAAGAATCGGCAACCCACTTGTTTGGGTGGTGGATTTTGCATCTGCGTCCAAGGGAGAATCTAAGCTGCAAGATCTGATGAGTCACAAGCACTCCAAAATATTCTTCTTTGCCAGAAGCACAGAAACTCCTTGCACCCTGTTCCAGTAGGATTGTTTTATGAATAATTAAACTTTATTTACACCCAGACAAGAAGAAAGCTTATCGTGCTATAGTTTACCTCTGTTTTAATAAATTAGGTCCTACATGATCATATGCTACTTTAGATGAGCAGAAGGGTGCTGGTAGAATTATTTGCTGCATAGTGTGATTTCGTAACAACAATCTGGCAGCCACAAACCATTTCGAAATATGTACATATAGTCAACATTGTAGGAACTTAACACTAATGTAGTTTTCTTGGAAAAGAACAGAAAATTTACATGGTGAACTTTCTTGTCATGCATTGATTTTATTATATTTTAAGACTCAACTTCAGGATGTTATGTGATGTATGAGATACTATAACTGCTTATTTGCATTGCGTAATATGATATTAATTGCCAGTGCTGAATGGGGGGTATAACGCCACTGCCCTTTCTCAACAATGGTAATAAATGCAACATTATTTTATATGCATCTATATAAAAAGGTTTATTCTAAGCTGTATTTCATCTGTAGTCGTGTTAAAAACACTAGGGGCCTCATTTATGAGAAATGACGCTCCGCTGTGTGAAAGCAGCGATGCGTCACTTCTCACTGCGCACTCCTTGAGACATTCCTGATGCGTCATATTTAATGTATGACGCATCATGTCGCAAGGAGTTACAGATACGTCAGTATTTCTGACGTATCTGTAAGCGCAAAAGTGACGCATTGCTGGAGTGTGTCACAAAGGTGACGCAACTCCAGCAATGCGTCCTTTCACATGGGGCAAGCCCCATGTGAAAGGGCCTGCATCAGTCTTATGCCTGCTGTGAGGCAGGCGCAAGATTTTGACGCAACGGCGTCCTAAAAGTGGCGCAGTGAAATCTCATAGATTTCACTGCGTCACTTCTATGACCCTTCCTTGCGTCAATACGCCCCCCTTGCATACATTATACCTGGCGCAGGTATAATGTGGCGCAGGGGTTTACAAAGTGACGCATCTACCTAGATGCGTCCCTTTGTAAATATGGCGCAACAAGGCGCATTGTTTACGCCACTGGTTCGTCACAAAAAGTGACACACCAGCGGCGTAAAAGTGACGCACAGCCTCATAAATGAGGCCCAAGTTATTTACCCAAAACCTTGACACAAGGCATTACATCCATGCAGTGAGATTCGCAAAGCGTTGTGGTATTAGTAGAATTGTTCTCCTTACATTTATTGTACTATGCAATCTGAGTGGGGCAGTACCAGTGTCTTGGTACATTAATTAGGCTGTTTTGCTGTGGCAACCTGGAATTTGTTTTAAATGTCTGAATCTATGTTTATTTGTGCACTTGCTCCAAATAGCATGTTTTATTGACCCACGTTAATTTTCCATGCACAGCAGTAACAGTGCTGAGCCCTGGAAGTGACTGACTAGTGGCTGCACAACATGAACTTATTCCGGTGGTAGCTTGCCTGCCCGTTGTGCTTTCCGCCTTCTGGTCTCACACAATGCTCTTTCAGTAGCAGCTGGCACGCGCCTGCATGGGCTGCTCCTGACAGTCAATGTGGGGGCAAAAACCTTCCATTCATTGATGAACCAGAACTGTTCCCTTGGCAACTGTAGTTCGGCGTGTGCTTCTTTGTTTCAGACCGCGTGCCTAGTGACTTTGCAGGTGCCCAGAAAAATTATCCTAAAGAGGGGGTCACGACCCAATGAACTTTCAGATGTTGCAACAAATTAAGAGCAAAACTGTTCTTCTTTCTTTAAAATGGATTCAATAAATTGCATAAAACGAAATTTAAAGGGAAATTTTTCACACGATTCCTACATTGATTTTACACACATACCACGCAAACACCAGTTATTTTTTTGTTTGTTTTCTGCAAATTATTTAGACAAGTCGACCATTTCGTAAAGGTTTTAGCGAAGCATTTTTTTTGAAAACTCACAAGACAAATTAGTCTACAAAATATCTGCTGTTCAGAAATGAATATTTACATTTTTATTCCAATACAGCATGTAGAATATAAATTCAGCGTTTATGTGCAAACACACATTAAGAGTCCAACGAAATAAATAGTTGTGCCATCATGCAAATTAATTTGTTGGTACTTCGATGTTATGCTTTCTTTGGATAAGAACATCAACACTTTTCCATTACTCGTCAAGTTTAAGAACTAATCTACGTCATCCTTTGTTTACTAATCTGGTTGTATTCTGCGATTCCTTTTTTGGCACAAGGTATTATGCCCAGCCAGGAAAATTGTCAACCCAAAACATTATACAAACTAATATTATCATGGGTGCCAAACTCTTACTTGACCTAACAAGGACCTGACCTTCCAGTGATGTTTGTGTACTGTGCCTAGTATTTGTGATAGCATCTAGTGTGTCATTTCCCTTTTGGCTAGGCGTAGGTAGAAAACTTTCTAAGCAAAGGACAACCACTTTAACTGTTCCAGAAAATCATTTTTTATGTTCATGTTTGCAATTTAGATGAGCTCAATTTCTTTCTCTTCTGTCCCACTGACCTTTGACCCTTGTCACAGCTCAATTCGAAAGCAGCCCGAGGAGGTAAACGTGTGTCCCGTGAGACCATACCGCAGGTCGAAGGTTCTGCTTCGGGTCAAAGGTCCATTGGCTGGCTAGTGAGGGAGAAAAAAAGAAAATGGGAAATAGCCAGAGTTACTTCCAATACTATTTCCCCCCCCAAAATAGCATTTTTATAGTTTCCGCAGCATGTTTTATATTCGGTAGCGGTATTTATTGTACATAAAACATAAATTTTAACTTCAAACGAACATTTTCATAAAGATATTAGAAAAGTGATGGTTTTGAGGCCAGGGCTAAATAGGTTGGAACAATATTAAATATGAAAGTCTTCACTTTAAACAAAGATTTTCCTGTGCTCTTGCTCCCTCTTATGGCGTGTTTCATGAATTTCACGCGCATGAGTATAATTTTGATGTATGTTATAGTTATTTCAAAATGCACATGCTGGATTTCGATTTCACGAACCTGTAGTTGTCTTCCTGAATGGCTTGTGATCGCCCAAACCCTAAAAAAAACCCAGACTTCCCGAAAGGTAATCCTGTTTCAATTAATTTCTTAAAAGGTGGGGATTTAGGCCACAGATGAGTACATGGTCCAAAGTCCTACAATACTGAGATGTAATTTTATAGCAATTCGTGCATTAGAGGGTACTTTATGTCATATATATTTGTATTTGCATAGTGTAAGCATAGCTAGAGAGCAATGGGAGTGCTGTAGCCTGTTAAAAGGCACCAAGGGTTGGTGGGGGAGGGAAGGATGGGTTTGGGAGTTGAACAACAAAAGTGGCAGAGGAGGAGAAACTGAAGGAATATTTGGATTTTGGCTGGGGGGAGTGGGCATGTTAGCAAGTGAGGTCGATAGGAGTAGGCATTATTCTTTTGCACCTGTGTCTCGAGTGATTGCACTGAAGTAAGGGGTTTCTTCAATAGTAGGGTCTGAGCTCTTTTCTCTTTCTGAAGAGGGTAGAGATGGTCATTTCTGGATTTCTACCCAGATGAACTTTCACACCCTCAAAGCAAAGCTGAGTAGGACTGATATATGTCCCTTTCCTTCCTGTACTTCTTGGATTCTAATCCTCCTATGCCACCCCCACGTCTTGTGGAGGCCTCTGGACATGTTGATTTTGTTTTCTATGTGTGGTTCCACAGGTCTTGAAAGTGACGTGTATGGGCAAAGGGGACCAGTGTAGTTCTCTGATAGTTGGGAGTTATACTCTTACATGTTCTCAGAAATTTGAATGCAGCAGTTCACTGCAAGAAAAAGGGGGCACAGAGGGTTCTCACCGATGCCAGCCATTAGAGCACTGCCACCGTAGGAATGACATGTCAGCAAGGCCTTGATAGCTGGAAGTAATGACCTCACTCTGTATAGAATAGTCAATTGACATCAAGCAATCTGAAGCCAAGGATGGTAATAATGTAGAAACCCAAGAATGTATGGCTGTCATTGAGTTCTGGTGCAAAGTCTTTTTGAGTTATTTCATGATATTATTTATGAACTTGATGAAGATTGCTTGCCTCGGAGGTGAGGAACAAATAACACTGTGTCCAAGTTCAGAGTGAGAGAGGTCTTGAACATCCCTTCTTGAGTGGCTGCACGACAATTTTTCAGGCATTTGATGCCATGGCCAGATGAGATCCACAAGCAGAATTAGACCAGGAACTAGGTGCAATTTTATGCCGAATGTGATAGAGAAGAGGTCGGAAGAACAACGTAGGTCGCTCTGGCCAAAGTTTTAACTTCTGATTAAGGGCTTGGTTACAACTTTGGCAGTGTGATAGTGGGCCCTCGCGCCCTGCTCCCACAAAGCCAAAGTCGACAGCCGCACGCCCACCAGATTACAAGCTATTTCATGGTCTGGCAGGTGGCGCAGTAGTGCAGTTCAAAGGCTCATATGTGAGCCTTTGAACTGCAGAGCCGAAGGAGCGCCAATGCAAGTTCTGCACGGTATGGTATTTTCAGTCCCTGCCATGCAGGAATTGGGGTGCGTGTTCACGGAGGGGGCACACAATGTTCCCCCCTGCATGTATCCCCAGGCTCTGAGGCACTTAGTTTCCTCACCGCCAGCATTTTCATGGTGTGAGCACTGCCATGAGACTGTCGGCAGTGAGGAAAAATGTAATATGCTTGGCGGTGCCGTAGCGACACCGCCAAGCATATTGTAGCCTCAGACCCTTGGGATCCCTGGCGGTTGCCATGGTCCTATGGAGGTCCAACTACTGTAGTAGTAATACGGGAGTCGAACCGTTAGTGCGGCGCCCCTTACCGCCACTGCATCTCCACTGCAGGTTTGGCGGTCCAATGGACCACCAAACTCGTACTTAGGCCCTTAGTCTTTTTTATAAAAGCTAAAGTCCTTTAGTGTGGTAAGGATGAAAGCTGAAGCCGACGAGGAAACCTCAAAGTCGGATACATTATTAACAAGCTTACAATGAAGACATTGGATTTGGTGCCTAAAGCTCTGTAAAGGACAGGGCTAGATTTCATAGCAATTAAGGTGCACTATTTGCTCAACAAGAGAAACCTCACCTGTACAAACTTTGTTCATATTTGTTTTGAGTAACCAATATATTGTTAAGTTATTGACAGTTGTGGGTAAGTGATTGTTTGTTGCCTAGAAGGAATTAATGTTTCCTTGTCTTACAGTTCATGTACTTGTTAGATTATTAAGTATTCAGAGCCAGTGGCGGCTCGCATAGGGAGTGCTGTAGGCGGTGAGATGGGGCAGGGAAGGGTGGGGGGTAGTAAACTCAGACATACGACGGAACGGAGGAACGTAATAATAACTTTCGTTGTTCCGTCGTATCCCCGAGTTTACTACCCCCCACTTTGACCCTCCCCCGCCTCACCGCCCCGCAGCAAGCCCTATGCGAGCAGCCACTGTTCAGAGCGCATGTTTCACTGATGAATCACTGAAGGTAGTTACTGACTTAAAAATAAGTAATTTAGCTCAGGTATTTCCTTATATACAATATGGATGTTGCATTTGTTTTTCAGCTGTACCTAGAGTTTCACCAATCTGTAAAGAGAAGGAAGTACAGAGAATGGCACATGGTATATCATTTGTGGTGTACCATATTATGTCTAATGTACTGGAAATTAAAAGGTGAAAAACTAAAAGAGTTTGTTCTCGTTTTAGACATCTGCACCTCTAGAGAGCATGTTGAGCCCCGTTGTAAGCACAGGCACTCTGAAGATAGCTTGTGTGTCTGTTTTTCTATGTCTTGTACCACTTTCCTTTACCCAAATCCACTGCTGTATAGCATTGTATTCTTTGCATGGTTATCGGTTAGTTGGAGGAAGCAAGGAGAGGGGCGTCATTCCTTTTGGATTTGGCTTGCCAGGTTAGGGCAAATGTGACAATTTGGTGCCTCATCCTAGTCTAAGGTTTTACCTTCAGACTTAGAGTCAGAATTAATTAGAATTTAGGAGACACTTTACTCTACCACAAATACGGCGTTGGACATTCAGCATTTTGGCACTGGAGCAGAAAAACAAGAGATCAGCCACCTGACCCTTGGAGCATATTGCCAGTCTTTGGATGCCAGGCAGAAGTCACAGGTTAGAAGTCTTTTTTGTTCAAGCTGGGCATTCTTCTTCAGAGGTAGTTTCCTCAAATGTTTGAATGTTCTGAAGATATAGAGGTAATGTTTGAATATGCACTAGCCACCCAAACCAGTCTACTTTCTTGCCCTATGCACACCGCTTCTGAAGAACTTCCTCTTCATTTTACTGTAGAAATTACCAGAAGCTCTAAATCTAAGATGGCTGAAATATTCTTCCACCAGAATCGCATCTGGATCTCTTGATAATCTCCTATTTATATGAGGTATTGGCCCCTCTGTCAGGGTTCAAACTGTTTCTACAACCTGCTGAGGTTTGTGTCAAAGAGGCCTTGGAGGGTGCTCAGAATTAATGGGAGTGGCCCAACTTAGCATCTCCAAATCAAAATCGGTAGTGCTAAGGCTGTCCTTTTTTCTGCCAAATGTTCATTTTTTTAAAAACTTTATTTTATTGATTTGAAAATCAAAACCAGTCGTGGCAAGCACTATTTACAGAGATATGCAAAACCAAAGACATATGAAAAAAAAAGCATGATACAAAGGAAACACAGCGGAGAATACAGAAAAAAATACATCCTAATAGGCAGAATAAAGACAATGGAACAAGGGAGCTATATAAAAAAGAAAACAGCATTATACATAGAATATAAGTTTGGGCCTATTCCGTAACAAGAGATCACTGCTTTAGCCATTCGACTACTGGGGCCCAGATCTTAAGGGCCAACTCACGTCTCCTTATCCCACTTAATAGAAACAGGGAAGACTCCAAATTATACACAGCAAGCATCCTAGCTCTCCAATTAAAGAAAGTGGGTGCTTCAGGATTAACCATTGGGAGGTGATACAGAGCAGAATCATAGACATTACTACAAACAAAAAAGCAGAGACATATCTAGTTCTTTCAACCATCCCCGTGCCTTCCCACCCCATTATCACCATCTCCGAAGAAATAGTGAGCCGGATATTAAGCATTGAATTTATGAAACACTCCACTTCATGAAGAAATCCACCCACATTTCGACACAAATAAAACATATGCATGGCATCAGCTGCTTGAAACCCACACCTAGCACAACAATCTCCCTTC
Organism: Lissotriton vulgaris; assembly: GCF_964263255.1. NCBI lineage: Eukaryota > Metazoa > Chordata > Amphibia > Caudata > Salamandridae > Lissotriton > Lissotriton vulgaris. The sequence goes on along the minus strand of NC_141694.1, from coordinate 1,386,876,240 downwards.
CGACCCCCCACTTTGCGATTTTGCTGGTGTATAGTATAGGTCCTACATTGCCATATAGCTTTGAGTCCGTAGGCTACCAGAGACTAAGACATAACTTGCTAATTCAAATGCGGGCCTTATATCCACCCCAGTCTTCCCAAGTTTCCCCTCCCACTTAAGGTTCTGTAGATTGAGATCATCCGGAACATCAGATAACAGATATTGATAGATCGTACCTATTCTAACCCTCCTTTGGACTAATTCTATTACAGTAACCTTGTCGAACATTGTTGGGTTGTCATGTAGGTGTTTCTCAATAAAAGTTCTAATCTGAAGATATTTAAAGAAGTTGTGGGTATTTAGATGAAACTTATCCCTTAAATAGGAAAAAGAGGCCATTTATCCATCAAGACCTAAAGCGCCTATATCCTTTAACCCCAATAGCTGCTATCTGAAGATGACCTGATCCTGGAAGATAGGAGGCAACACTCCGACAGCTGTAAAAGGCGTGTAAAGATTAATGTTCGGAATTGCCCATTTGTATCGAATTTTCCGCCAGACTGAAAACAGTGTAGCAATGACTTTGAACCTTGTTTTCTTGAAATAGCTTTGCTCAAGGATTCGGGTTAAAACATCCTTAGCGGCCTCTCCCAAGCCTATCTCATAAATAGTGGGTCTATTAGATACCGGATCCTCTGCCCTATCTCCCAACAACGGGACCCCAAAGTGTTGCAACATGGAAGACCAATAATATAATAAATGATTTGGAACCGCCCAGCCACCATGATCCCTAGGAAGAAACATCCACTTACCTACCCTGCGTGAGCGACAATATCCCCAGAGAAACCTTTGGCAGATCCTTTCAGCCCTGACAAAACTCACTTGGGAGAGCTCTAGTGGGATAGTTCTACATAAATACCAAAATTTTGGAAGGACCAGAATTTTGAGTACATTACAGCTGCAATGTAAAGAAAGATGCAAATGTTCTAATCTTTCCAACTTGGCGTTGACGGATTCAACCACTGGGAGGACATTCGATCGGGGATATTCGCTACAGAAGCAGTGATTTTAACCCCTAGATATGTTGCTTAAGTAACAACAGGGACATCGGAAGAACACATAGCAGTTGATTGAATAACCTGCGTTTTTAATACATTCAGCTTAAATCCTGATAACAAGCCATACAGTTCGGCAAGAGTCTTCAAGGCTGCAAAGGCAAGACCAACATCACTGGATAAGACCACAATGTCATCCGCATAGGCTAGCGTCTTATAGTCTGTGCCATTGATCCTAATTGGCAAGATACCCGCATTCCCTTCGATCTTACAGAGAAAAGGATCAATGTACAGAGCCAAGAGGAGGGGCGAGCAGAGACACCCTTACTTGGTGCCCCTGCTGATGTTAAAAAGCCCTGACCCCTGACCATAAATGCGAAGTGTTGCGGCTGGAGAGAAATACAGTGCCTGAACAGCCTGAATAAACTCGGTACTAAAGCCCTTCCAGCGAAGCACTGTCCATAAAACCCCCCAGGAGACACTGTCAAACGCCTTCTCGGTGTCCAACATGATCACACCTAGGGGGGAGCCAGTAGCCTGCGCCCAGTCCCATAAGGAAATGACCCGTCGAACATGGTCGGCCGTATCCCTGCCCGGGATAAACCCGTGCTGGCGCAGAGAAACTTGCAGGGTAATAACCTCCGCAATCTGGAGGATAACATTTTTGAGTTTATTTTGCTATCGGTAATAAGAAAATAAATTGGTCGATACGATGAGGGGTTTAGCTCGGGCTTGTCTTTTTTCTTGAAAAGAACAATCATAGTTTGCCACCACGAATCCGGTATGACCCCCCCCCCACCCCCTGTGCTGCCCTGAAAACTGATAGCATGTCCTGGCTGATCTCTGTACAGAACGCCCTATAAAATTCTAAAGGAATGGCATCAGGGCCAGCCGCCTTTCCATTGGCCAGAGAATTTATTGCCAACATAACCTCCTCCCACATAATTGGGGCAGAGAGAGCCTCATTCTGTCCAGTTGTGACTTTAAAGGTATCAATATCCTGAAGATAACCCTCAACCAGAGACTCAGTCTGGAGTCTAGAACAATCTTCCGTATAGAGCAGGGTGTAAAACTCCTGAAAAACATCCATGACCCCCTCCTGCATGTCCTGAATGTCGCCTTGCTAATCCTGAATTAGAATTATTCGGTTTGACAAATTTTTCTGTTGGAGTCTTTTGGCAAGAATTCTTCCTGAGTTTTCCCCAAATTCGTACATCATTTTACGGTATCGCAGATACTTAGAAGCCAAATCCTGCCCAAAGAATTCCAGTAATTTAGACTTAGTTATGGCCACAGTCTGCTGACTCTGATCTATGTTGAGGCCATCTTTGATATTGCGTGTTAATTCCATCTCTGCCCACCGCAACTCCTCCACACGGCACTTAATCAGCTCTTGAACAGACTTCCAGCGAAAAGCTGCAAAGCTCTTGGTCTCCCCCACACTGCAGCCTTAAGTGTGTCCCAAACTATACAGTCAGAGGCAGTTCTTTAATAATATTAAACATTTCAATTATCCACTTTCTCGAATGTTCCAGATAACATTGATCCATCAATAGTTTTCTTTCGAATGTCCATGTACTAGGAGCTTTAGCAAGCCGAGCCCAGGGACATTCCACTACCAATGGATTATGATTGGATAGAATTCTTGGGGATACTACAACAGAATCCGCCTCTGCCACCTGATCAGACATAAAGAAATAATCCAGCCGGACCATTTTATTATGGGGGGCAGAATAATATGTGTAACCATCTTTATCATTATTATGCCTATACCAGATGTCGACCAGTGCATGCTCTTAGTCTTGAACTAAAGTCTGGAGGGCCTTAAAGACCCTGGGCTTCCTACCAGAATACTTTTGAACACTTGTAAGATTAAAATTGCCAGCCAAATTAATATTCAAATCCCCACAGAGAAACATTGCTAATTGCATGTTGCTAATTCTAAATTTAGATCTTTTATCACTTCTGGGTCATCTAAATTTGACCCGTATGTCGTGCAGATGGATGAAGGTCTATTTACCCCACCTCTGCTCCAACCCTTGACCCCTAGAACCCCCCCACGCCAAACCCCCCCACCCCGACACACCCCTTATAGGTCAACAGGACCGTAGTCCTTGTGATGGAATGGGCTGGTTTCCCCCACTCTCCCCTAGATCCTTAACCCCATAATTACTCGCACCTGAGGATTTGAGCCAATTATAATCCAGGAAAGGAAAATAGAACCAAATTACTGAAAAGCCCTAGCAATTGGCTCGACCCTCACCTTTGATACCTCAGAAAAAAACCTGAGATGATAAGGAAATAGGACAAAAAAATACTAAACTATATAGAGTTCAAAAACTCCTTCGCCTGAACTTCTGAAAGAAAAAATCTGGTCTGGCCCTGATAAATTATTTTCAACTTTGAAGGATAGAGCAGGAAGGCTTGAGCACCCTTCACTTGAAACGGGACTATTAGCTGGCGGAGCTGTCACCTCCGCTCAACAGTTGCCAGACAAAAATCTGGTCTAACAAAACACTCACAGCCTTTCCCTGCCCTTTTCTTGTGTGGCCTAGCTAAATCATAGATCTTCTCCTGGGCCAAGAAATTATTCAAGCAAATTAATATTGCCCGAGGCTTATCGCAAGCCTGGCCAGACTTTTGTCTTTGCTTGAAGGGAAAGCGATGCTCACATTGCACTTCAAGTTGCCAGTCTCACTGCTTTACATCTGGAAAAGCTTCAGAGAAGAGTTCCCACGACAAACTGCCTAATGTCCGACCCTTCACTGCCTTCCGGAATCCCTAGGATCCTCAGATTGTTCCTCCTGGCCCTATTTTCAAGATCAGTCAATTTCCAGAGCATATCGTCTTCTTGTGCTTTAATCAAATCCGTAAGACCCTTCTGGAAATCCTTTCCTCAGCTTCTACGATTCTGGCGGCGATATCAGAGCATGTTTTAGCAACTCTGCGGATTGAATTTTGCATCCTGCGGCATGCACCCTGCGTACGAGCACTCTCCTGACGCGTTTCTTCACGATGAACCATGATAGTCTGGTAAATGATTGAGACTGTCATCTCACCAGGCCGAGCCTGAGAGGGATTGGTCACAGTGCCTCCATCCGAGGCTATAGCATTATCCGCCGAACCAGACTGTGTGGAGAAGGAATAATCCCAAACCATTGATCCTAGCAACCCCGGGTCCTTACTTAACGTGGAAGCCCCTTGATCCTTCACTTTCATGGCTTTACGGACTGCACGAGGACCTCGGGGAGAAACTTCATTGTTTAGTACTTCATTAGATCGCCAGTCACCTAGATCGCTGTCATCATCTGTCCACTCTCTATCTGGACCTTCGTCATCTGATGAACCAGTATGTTCCGACAATGAATAGAATGTATTGCCCCCTTCAGGCTCCCTTATAGATTCATTGACAGCAGCAGAACTATTGGGACACACCACTTGACCCACTATGCCTACAGTAGAAACACCTAGGGCAGATGTTTCAGGGGTATGCTGAACAGAAGTAACAGTGCCTATGACTTGCATAACTACAACTCCCATAGTTCCATTGCCCGGGAGAAAAACTATCGGCAAGATGGCGGCCGGTCATTTGGCTGTGTGAGCTGGTGGTGCGTCCTCTCCTGGTTAATTCACCCTATCTGAGACTGTTAAGCCTGCTGGGATGTTGGAAAACTGAAGCAAGTGTTGTATCCCGATTTGAACTATAATTTAATGACTGTCATGCTGAGGGGTTCAACGCAATTACAAAACATTCTTACCGGCAAAATCTTCTGGTTCTGGTTCGGGTCATCTTCATCTTCATACTGCTGTGGGCTCTCTCGTTTTCCCGGTCCACCGAGATGCACATCCGGAAATATGGCTCCGAAACTACAGGCGAAGAACCTCACTGCTAAGGCTCGAGCGTCCGCAGCGCGCGTAACTAGCCCTGGAAAGTCCGCTAGCACAGGGAAGGAGTCGCAGGCTGCCCGCGGGGGTGATGTGAAGGCCGCAGGAGGAATGGATAACAATCAGGCGGCGCCCGCTGCGGTCAGCAAGGCAAAGAAGACTGTGCTGGCGCTATTCAAACTTCAGGCGGGGAAAGTGAAGACCGCTGTTGGCGCGGGGAGCAGTAAGCGAGTACATCCGAATACAATCAAAACGCCGAATGACACGGTCTTGAGCCCAGTAGGTGCTGCTTCCTTTGCTGCGGACCCTTCGCTGACTTCCATTGCTTCTGCTGTATGCGGGGATGAGAATCTGGCTCTTCCACTCGAGCAACATCAATCTCGATTTCAGGAACACGGTGTGTTCAGCTCACTGGATTTTAATGGGGCTAGTGTCACTAGTGGTACGGTGCTGGTCGGTGGTAATGGGGAAATCTGCGTAGCCCATGGCGCAGTATCTAGTGAACTCCAGTCGATAGTTTTTCTCCTGGGCAATGGAACTGCCAAATGTTCCTGTCAACTCCCAGATGGCTAATTCCTGCTATGTGGCCAGTTGTTTACCAAACCCTTGCCTTCCTGGGTACAGACACCAAGCTATCGAGAACTCGAGGGCTAGTCTGTTACCTCCATCTAGGAATGAGAAATTAGCATCTGGAGGTGTAATTAGTGCAGAACTGATCCTAAGACTGTTTTGGCTCAGGCTGCACAAAGTACGCTTTTATAAAATTACCCTTACACAAAAGTTATCATAAATCTGTTTTCTTCATTAAATTAGATTTTGAAAAGTGAGTGGAAAGAAATTCTGTGCTATTTTTATGGCATTCCCTGAGTTGCGATGTGATATAAAGGTTTTAGTCATACATAGGCCTGCTCCTGGAGAATGCAGCTGTACATACACAGAGAAACAAAATGTAAGCATTCATTCACTGTGAGGCAAACTTTTCAAATATGTAGTGTGCCACTTATTTTTTTTATATGGAGCACTCTGCCCAGTGAACGTACAAGGCACATTTTAGGGATGACTGATTTTTTTACACGGCAAAGGTACCTTTCCGCTTCGCGTGACACTGCAGTGCTTTCAAACTGCAGACCATCCTAAGCACAGTGGTGATCCTGGAGCCCATGTATTTTTGTGGTATATGTGGGTGGTGTAAATGCACACTGGAGCTCACATATAAAATGTAACTTCCACATCTCCAATGGCCTTCCAGGAAAGTTTAATAGGCCAATTGTCTAAAACATATTTTAACAGTGCCATTTTAGTGGCAGAGCATAATCACTGTGCCACTGAATAGCAGTGTGACAGGGTACAGAGTCCTAATACCAGAAAAAAACAAGATCTAGAAAAAGGTTTTACAAAATGGTATGGCCATTCAGAAAAGGCAGATTTCCTCCACGTGACTCCAGGTCACATGGTCAGACATCACCAGAATGCTGAGATGAACAACTGTAGGAATACAAAGTACACCAGAAGAGGGTGAACCATCTGGCCTCGAAGAGTTGCAGTATCTTTTGAATCCACTGAAATTGACACAAGGTTGTCATGCAAAATGCCAACAATAAAATATCATGGCACACACATATCATGGTAAAGACATCAAATACAAATATATTGACTTTACATACTTATAATGTAAAGCACGAAAATATGATCAAAAATATTGTGATAAAAAATATCAACATTTTAGTCATAGGTAGTTATTTTTATATATAATGTATATTACTTTAATTTGAAATACAAGGTAAATTGCTTTTTATAAAATTAATATATTTAAAAAGAAATATATACACCCGTAAATTTACATACTTACGTTTTTTAGCTTCCAAATTGTCTTTAAAATATATACAACTTTAAGAAAAAAATGTTAACTGCTTAACAGCGGTGGCAATTCCGCCGCGGAGCGGCGGTTAAGCGGAGTGGGCGGGTCCACGTCGGCCAACGGACGTTCAAAGCACTACGGAGGTAGTGCTCGCGACGGCCGTTGCCGACAAACGCAGCGAAGGGGTTAAAGTAAATCTATACTACTATTATAAAGCAAGAACTTCGAACCTTTGAGGCGGGTAAACTCGGGAACCACAGCGCCAATCCACACACCCGATACATCATTGTAATCGTCAGGGTGTGCAGATGGACATAGGCTATATAAACTATAAAAATATGAACTTTGAACCTTTGAGGCGGGTAAACTCGGGAACCACAGCGCCAATCCACACACCCTATACATCATTGTAATCGTCAGGGTGTGCAGATGGACATAGGCTATATAAACTATAAAAATATGCGTTATTTAAAAAATGTACCTTAAAAAAAAAGTAGTCCCTTCGAAGTAGCGCCGGCAGCGACCTGCGTGCTGACGTCAGGAGCGCGGGGAGGAGCGGCGTCCAGGAGCGCGAGGAGGAGCGGCGGACATGGCGTGGGGAGGAGCGGTGACCAGCGGCGGAAGGCGGTGAGGACCGGCGGACAGGCGGGAGGAGCGGTGACGAACGGCAAGGAGCGGCGGAGCGGTGAACTGAGGAGCGCGGGGGAGAAGCGGAGGCTGAGGTAAGGCTCCGGGGGCCCCACGGACAATGTCGGGGCAGACAGGGGTCGGGGCAGGTGGGGACGGGGCGGACGGGGGCCCGGGCTGCTGGACAATGTCAGGGCGGGCGGGGTCCCGGGCTGCTGGACAATGTCGGGCGGGCAGGGTCGGGGAAGCCTGATTGCTACCGGACAAGGTCGGGACCGGCTGCTAGTAATCAATAAAATATAAAAAGCCATATAAAGAAGCGCAGGTTTCTCAAGACCCTTCTCGCACCTCTGTTAGAATTATACTATTTTATGAAAATGATTTGTTGTGTTTGCTCATCTGCTTCATAATTCAATACTGCATTCATCTATTGTTCATAGAATGGCACACATTGAATTGGAAAATATTACACTAGGATAAACAGACACAGTATAAAAAAAATGCTGCACGACGTTTCCAAAACATCATAGTCACCATGACAGCTCATCATGGCAAATGAACAAAGCTCCAAGTTGGTCACCCGCAAGTCAAACCCACAGCTCAGAAAATATAACATCTGCAGCATGGCCAGCTGTGGAAAACTGCCAATGGCCTTCTAAACAGAAATCAATGAAAAGAGAAAGTAGCACAACCATAAGAGGAATCCCAGGCTTCCTGTTAAGCCCCAAGCACCAACATTTTGTAGTCATGAATGTTCGATGCCAACTGTGAGGTAACATCACTTATGGGATTATGGACCAGCAAATACCCGTCAAGAGTTCACCAACCGCAATCATGGAGTCAAAACACCACTTAAAACTATGCAATGAAGCTATACGATTATAACAACATTAGAATACAAAACACATGACAGCAAAATAACAAAATAACTCAGGCAGGCTACCCCAAAGCAGCACAAACACTGGTACACCAGAATATCAAGTGGTGCTGAAACAATTTTCAGAGTGGGTCGGTGCTGCCATCAATATTACATCCCTGAACTCATAGGGACTGTGAAAAGTCCAGGTTTTGCACAACGAACAAATGTAGAAAATGAGGCACGCCCATTCAGCAAGAGGGTGTAGTATGTAGGAGAGGGTGAATTTTGGAATACATTGCCACAAATATATCACTAAAGCATGGCATGGTGGCTCATTGTCATTTAACGATAACATACTTTTCATTGGCATGGCTACTAATTTTGCACAGACAAAGTGTTACAGTTAAAACTATGTAGCCACAGACAATAATGTGTGGCAATCTGATTTCAGAGAATATTTGTCATTTGGGCATCACCAAGTAAAGTGTCTTGCATTGGTTCGATCCTATATAAATCTTTCTTTACATCACAGTTTAGGACCGAAAAAAGCACTTAATTTGTGCTTTCCTAGGTGCTGACATATTTTGAAATATGTGTACAGTTCATTTCTAGCTATTTAAGCTTTGTTGTGTGTTAGAAAAAAAGGCATCCTTCAGCCTTTGCTTTCACACCAGCAAGACTGCAACAATTTTCACTTTGCAAATTTCTCTCTCTTTGCAATCGAGAAATAAAAGGAAACATCGGTTTCTATGTTAAAAGATCATCAACAATTGTAACATCTGAACCCCCAAGGATAACGCTGTAGCCACTGTGTAGTTAACTTAGTATTTATTTGTATTTCTCCCTAAAGAGTGCCGAGCCTCTGCTGCTCGTACCTGCTCTTCGCGCCAATGCCTCGCGCGATGCGCGCGCAGCCCAACATGGCTGCCAGCACGTCACGTCGCCGACGTGACGTGCAAACACTAGACTGCGCCACTACATATCTCCCCTTTTTTCCAACACAGAAACAGATTAACTTACAGTCCGCCGTTCATGTCATAGTCTCTGAACCTTGCTGGCTTGACCACCGCTCTACCCCTCCGGGTCAGTCTTACCGGGGTAGTGGGGGCCACTCCTTCGCTTCTTCCTCCGCTTCGTAGCGCAGCCGCGCTTCCATCTTCTCCACTCAGGTTCTCTCCATCCGTCTGCTCCTGGTCGCCATCACCAGTCTTTTCTCTTTGTTGTTCTCCTCCTCTCACCTCAGGTTCTGCCTCCAGATGTTCCTGGTGAACAGTTCCATTTCTCTCGTCTCCTAAGTCTGCTCCGCCGTGGTCCCAACTTAGAATCTTGTTGCATCTCGCCATGCGGTCCTGCGACCATACGTTTCCGTCGCTCAGCAAGGCCGCTCTGCCCAGTACTTCCTTCACCTGCATGGGCTTGCTGTATTTACTCTCTCCTTTTCTTTGTAGCGTGGCCAACTTTACTCGTAGCTGCGAGAATCAAGAGGGAGAGAGAGGACCAGAAAGCTAGTCCAGATCCCCGGTTTATATGTTAGTATATCAAAAGGAGACTAGCTAGAGATGGGGTTAATCTGACATTATTATTATTATTTTCATAGCGACTCAGTATCGTTTTGCCAATTGGCAGTGGCACCTGTTGGGTGTCTTTGGAAAGCCCTCACCCACCAACCTAGTTGGTGGCATGCTTCATCATCGGGCCCACCCAGTGACACCTAGCGTGTCCCGGATGTGCTTCGACGCCTGATTACAGCGGAGCAGGTATGTCACTGTGTGTGCGGTGTAGGGTGTTCAGGTATGTGTAGTTAAAACGGCTTGGCGGATGGTCCCTGGGGTGAGGATACTTTATTAAAAGGGCCTCCGTCAGCGGTTAAAAATAAGGCTGTGGGACGTTAGAGGCGGGTTACGACCTCCTACGTCCTTAGAGTGTCAACATGTTTCAGCCAGTGCCTTATTACTAATCTGGCTTTCTTCAGGACAATAAAATATGTGTGGGTTAAAATAGGGGTTGTGTAGTGTAGTCTATGTGTCTACACGCCCTAAAGTGTATCTAACTGTGAGAGGGGGGATTCCCTTCTCAAGTTTACCTGTACGTTTAACATTGAGGACAGGTACAAGACAAACATGGGAGAGAAAGAGTCACTAGAAGGTATTGATCATATATTATGACAGCCGACTTAATAGCGAATTAGTGCAGGCTATGAGCGGCTCAAGTGTAATGATACTGGTGGTATCATTATTGTGGAATCGCACTAGAACTTCGAGGGTGAAGTGATTTAAAACAGCGGTAAAAAATACTGCAGTGAATGGTGAAGAAATTTGGCGCAAGGACCATGTCTTACGCTTTCAAGGCTTGTTTTTGCTCCAATGTTATTGAAGTGGCAAGGTGTGGCCCTAGTTGGGAGAAAGAGGTAGGACCACTAGGGTTAGGAGACCTGTGGGAGAAAATTTGGGAAGCGCTTACCTATTGTAGTGATGTACAGCATACTCACAGGATTTCTGGCCAGCACCAGCGTGGGACCTGTTGTGCCTCCTTCGCAGAACCGGTAGTGAATGGCTGCTGTTGCCGGTTTTTATACTGTCATTGATTGAATAATTGAGGGCACCTGGGGGAAAGAGCAATGGTGGAAAGACTCGCATAGCGGGTCTAGATAGCGCTCAGGTGTGTTCCCTTCGTGGCGCGCTGATGCGCGGTGTAGTGCCTGATCTGAAGCGGCTGCGTGGGCGTGAGATGCTGCCGGGTGCTAGGGCGGCCGTGAATCGCGCATGTGCGGGCAGGAAGTGGCGCATGCGCCGTAGTCACCGTGACAGTGATCAGCGCATGCGCGGCCGAGAAGTGGTCCGCGCATGCGCCGTAGCGTGTGTACTGGTGCGCGAATGGGCGGGTGTCCCAGCTCGCGCTAGCGCTTAGTTACCTACTGCCCTGGCTCCTAATAGGTGACCGGGGCAGTTTACATGGCAAGATGAATAGCGCTTGAGGCACAAGGTTGTTCTCAAGTGCTAGTATGGATGAATTAGCACAGTGTATGATACCTGCTGCCCTGGCTCCTTATAGGTGACCGGGGCGGTTTACATGGCAAGATGAATAGCGCTTGGGACACCAGGTTGTTCTCAAGTGCTGGTATGGATGAATTAGTACAGTATATGGTGGTAGCGCCTTGCTGGGAGGTGGTAAAGACCAGGGTGGCATTGTATATCATGGGAGGCAATGTTAAGTGTTGGTCAGACTGGGTTACTCAATAGAGTTCAATTAGGTGGCTCGCAGGGTGATGTAATAGCCATCATAGGGTCAGGGAGTTCCAGGGGATAGCATCATTAAGCCCATCCGTGGCTGTGGACAGACGGTATATCCATCTTTGTTCTTTGTTTAATAGTTTTTTGTCGTTGTTAATCGGACTGACTGGTATTTGCTCAATGACTGTCCAGGTGAAGTCATTGGGGGTGTGACAGTGGGTGATGAAGTGGTTTGTCAATTTGCTTATATTTTTCTTGCATCGCATTGTGCTGCGGTGCTCCGTGATCCTGGTCCTCACTTTGCGAGTGGTCAGATATGTGGGCATGACCACTCGCAAAGTGAGGACCAGGATCACGGAGCACCGCAGCACAATGCGTCGTCCACTTTGTTCACCATGACGCTAGGCGCTGTCTCCTTCTTCGTTGCGTCCGCACACCTGCATGCCAATTCAGCTCTTTTGACGATGACCATCACCTCCTTTAGAGTGGTGTCCCCACTGGCCCATAGTTTGTCCTGTACTGCAGTGCACGTGGTGTGCATCACCACCTGATCCTTAATGAACTCCTCTTGTCAGTTATCGTATCTGCACGTGGACGCCAGCCGCTTCAGTGCCGCCACATATTCTTCCACCGTCTCTCCTGGACGCTGCTTTCACTGCTGGAAATTAAATCTGTCTACCGATACACACACTGCCGGCCTGAAGTGTTCATTCAGGTCATCAATTGCGTGGGCGTACACGTCATTGACCGTGCTTGCTCTCTGTTTTGGTACTAGGCTTTTGTAGATTCTCAGACCTTCCGGGCCTAGGTTTAGCAGCAAGATGCGTTTTTTTCTCGTGGGTTTGAATTGTTCTTCATTTTCGTCTTCCATGAAATTATCAATGTATTCTCTCCAGTCTTCCCACTTCATGAGTGGTTCTCCGGGTCTGGGTAGAAACTGCACCGGCGCCATTGCGTATCCAGCTTGCGCGCTCATCTTCTCGCTCTTGACCGTGGGTTGCACGCTCTCTTGGCTTCTGGGGCTCCCCGGTGTGTTGTCTTGCTCTTCCTTGCTTGCTTGGGCTTGGGGACTACCTGCGTCAGCCCCCTCGCTCTTTTGTGAGGTATCCAGCGCGGTTCCCCTTGTCTTGTGGGTCGTGGCGTGGTCTGGCGCGCTTTGCTTTGCGTTTCTGGGGTCTGTCCACCCTCTGTGGTTTATCTGTTCTTCCCTTCTGGGCGCTCTTGGGCTCTGCCACGCTCTTTAGGGTACCTGTGTGGTAGCCGTTGGTGTTCGTTGCCCTCTATTCCTCAGGGCACCTGGCTCCGTGGTCCTGCTTGGTGCTGGTGTTTCCTGGCCACCGGTGTAGTTGCTGTTTCCCTCGGTGCTGTTTCCTTGCAGTGGGGGGGGGGGTCTACCATCCCACTCTCGTCGCCATTGTAACGTTGTCTGAACCTCCAAGGATAACGCTGCAGCCACTGTGTAGTTAACTTAGTATTTATTTGTATTTCTCCCTAAAGAGAGCCGAGCCTCTGCTGCTCGTACCTGCTCTTCGCGCCAATGCCTCGCGCGATGGGCGCGCAGCCCAACATGGCTGCCAGCACGTCACGTCGCCGACGTGACGTGCAAACACTAGACTGCGCCACTAGAACAATATGTCAGAAAACAAAGCCTGACATTTGTCCTCTGTCTTTGAATACACAGCAAATGTGACAAGATAAAAACACACTTTAAAGGCAGCTTTATTACTCATTCAGCATCGCCCCAGCATGGTTTTTTTAAGGGTACTGCGGAAGCCCCAGCACCCCTACTTCCATCGCCTATAAGAATACCTGGGAATAATTTCCAGTGGACAAATGCTTATTGCCAACCCGAAAATGCACACATGTATAAACAAATGTATAGATATGATCCCCAAAGCCAGTCACACGTGTATCCGTATATCCTTCACCAGCAAAGCAAAAATGATTAGCAGCATGAAGGACAGAAGAAATACACTAATGAAAAAAGGCAATGACAAAGCCTTCTGGAAATTATTAGCTTGTTATTGTTTTTGCAAAACGTTATTGTTTGGGAATATGCCGGGCTCTCTTCAATCTAAAAAATTGTGCTGCAAAAAAAGCACACAAAAAGGCAGTATTCAGTAACTCAAAGTGAAGTTGGCCAAAGGCTGAAGTGGGCTGATATATTGGCCCCCTAATGCATGCTATGGTGGGTGGAAAAAATGTAAATGACACCAAACACAGACTAATGAATGAATTCTAGCTCAAACCCTATAATTAACTATGTTATACACATAATTTTAATAAAATCAAAAGGTCTTGGCAAACACAGAGCTAAAAACGTAAATTAGTGTGGCAATGGCTGCCAGCGTCTAGCCTTTGGGAAAGAAAGAAAGAAAGAAAGAAAGAAAGAAAGAAAGAAAGAAAGAGATGGAAAGAAAGAAAGAAAGAAAGAAAGAAAGAAAGAAAGAAAGAAAGAAAGAAAGAAAGAAAGAAAGGAAGAAAGAAAGAAGGAAGGAAAGAAAAGGACTAAAAAGTGAATACCTTATTACAGGACGGTTTCAAATGGACACAGTCTGGTATGAAATAGTAGCAGCCAGAAAAGCAAACACTCTGTTATGTTATGTTATCTTTATTTCTATAGCGCACGACTCACCCGGGGGCATCTCGGCGCTTGCCTAGAAACAGTGCCTGAAGCTAGAAATCAGACCAACTGCACAGATTAAAACAAAAAGACTTTTAGTTGTTTCCTGAAGGTGCTGTAAATGGAGATTTTACTCAGGACCATAGGTAGTTTAATCCAGTATCTTGGAGCAAGATATGAGACAGCTTTACCCCCGGTACGACTCAAACATATCTTGGGTACTTGTAGAAGGCCTAATGTACGGGTTCTGAGATTTCTGCAAGGTGAATATTTTATGAGTTTCTTTTGCAGATAATAAGGGCCTCTAGGTTTCAAAGCATTATAGGTGGGACAGCAGATTTTAAAATATGATCTTTTCCTTACAGGTAACCAGTGTAACTCTCTGAGCAAAGGGGCCGAGGGGGAACCCGCTGGGCGATTCAGAATCATTCTGGCTGCAATGATCTGAATCACTTGTAATTTAATAAGCAGGATCTCTCCCACTTCGGCCAGCAGGGCATTTCCAAAGTCCAAATGGCTAATTACCATAGCCTGCACTAGAGTTCTACTGACTCTAAAAGGAATTTAGAACAGCATTGGCAGGATATAGGATCTGATAAAGATGGACTGTGCATCAGAAGCGTCCAGCTATCTGACCTGGCTCTAAACACAAACGCCACACCACACGTTTAAAATAAAAACAAAAACACTGGCACTGAAGGTAACTAGCTTGTGTGCCGATGTGCTCAATGTGAGAATGCAAAATGCAGTCACTCAAAGTTTCAAAGTGAAGTTGAACAGTGACTTAAGTGGGCTGCCCCACTTCCCCATGTGTGGTACAGTGTATGCTGATGATGCTCGGATTGCTGTGTTGATCTTAAGCATTGTGGAGGTGGTTGCTGACCTGTTCAATAGATGTATGAATGCCTTTCTCAGCTGGATGAGTGGCAACACTTTAAAGCTGAACTCACAAAAAATAGAGGTCCTCATTTTCGGAAAAAGATGTTGCTTTCTGGAACGGATCATGGTGGCCTCAATCCCTGTGCTATCTCTTCCCCCACCAGTTTCTAAAGTAGGAAACTTAGGGATCACCTTTGAGGTCGATTTGACATTCATGGATCAGATCAACAAACTGACCTGGTCTTGTTTTTACATATTGAGAATGTTGAGGGGGATGTTGCCCTTTACTCCCTCTGATCTGCAAAAATCAGTTGTCATCTCTCTAGTTCTAGCTAGAAATGACTATTGTAATGCCCTATATTTGGGCATTAAACAGAGGTTGTTAAACAAGCTCTAGATTCTGCAGAAAGCAGACTGCTGCTTACTCAAGAAAATACCCAAATTTAAGCTTGTATCGGGTGCCCTGGCAGCGCTTCATTGGCTCCCAGTCAGGAAAAGAATTGCCTTTCAGGCTCTATGTTTGGCACACAAAGCCTTGTATGGAATTGAACCAGAGTATCTCAAAAGTAAATTCAGGTTGTACTCCCTCAAAAAACTGCTACGATCTGCCGCCTCAAGTTCAGTTATCATTCCTAGAATCTAGAAAGCTTCCTGGGGCAGCTGCAGTTTTGACTATTCCACCTGTAAATTCTGCAACAGACTGCCCATGCCTCTCAAAAGGTAGGCTAACTTTCTCAGCTTTCATAAGCTCTTAAAATCTTGGCTGTTCTCACTTTCCCTATAGCTCTTAATGTCCCCTCGTTTATAGTATTAAGTAGAATGTAGGATAATGCCAGCACCAAGGCGCCCTTCGGGATTCGCATTCCTTAGAAATTTCAAATCAAATCAGTTCATGTTATATGCAGTAGTGGACAAAAGCAAAATCTTAATGACAAAACACACCAGTGGATGAAGAGAGGTGACTGAAAATCCCAATACATTAGTATATTATACATATTTTAGCCAAATGAAAAGGTCTTGGTTTAAACCGGACCTAATAAACATGTGTCCCCAGATTCCCAAGGAGTTTGGCAGTTAAGTAGATTCATTTAATGAGGTAATTAACCATGACTAGAGGTTTATGTTAGACATATTCAAGTAGTTCATATTCACACTGATGTATAACCTGAATACACAGTACTTTGTGCATGAGTCAATAATCATACTAATATTAATATATAATATTAATGTATGATAAAGCCAAAGTAAATCAGTAACCGTCATCTAAATCACAAAGTATACAGGGGGCAAAGTGTGTGGCAGGAGCCTAAGTAGCACATGGAAATGCAAAGGCCTGAAGGTAGAAGGTCAAATTACATGCAATGGGCCCCTGCAGCATCAGGCAGCAAGGCCAAAGTCAATTAAAATGTTGACATGTTTCAGCCATTTGTAAAATAAGTCTGAAAGTCTGTCATCATGCCAATGGATGTAAGTTAAAGTGATAAAAAGCGCACTGGTTTCTTGGTTTAGGTTGGAATGTTCAGCATCCAAAAAGAGTAGGATTACCTAAAAAGCAGGTAAAACAGTCTGCTTAACCAGAGAAATAAGGCATGCAGAAATGGTTAACTACTAAAAACACACATATGTCAAGGAGGTACCCAGATTATCACGAAAAGCACATTTGCCTCCACATGCCAGAGTCCATAGACATTTATGCTAAAAAACTGGCTAAGCACCCTGCCATCTGGGGGCAAATGTTCTCTGCTCTTCACACTAATTTAGACACACCGTATAATCTGTGTCTATATTTCATACTTATAATCATTAGATTTGATGGACAATTTTGGGTGCCATATGCCATGGTGTACAGTAGACTTCCAAAGCAGTTGTTTTGGTTTCTCACCACAAGTTAAACAGTTTTGAGGAGTGATTTAAGAGTCCAAACCATAACAGCAAAGCAGCAAAGCAACATTGATAATCCAAGACTGATATGCCGCTTTCCAAGAACCACATCTGTTACTGCTGGTAGTATGGCCACCAACCCATTGCACATTATAGACCATGCTAGGCCCTGCACAGAAGTCATAAAAATGTGGCCTATAGCCAACAATCCAAAAGAGGAGGCTCTCAAGGAGTTTAAGCAGAGAAACAGAGCAAGAGTCTGAAAGGTGCCTGAAATCAGGGTAATCAGACGCACAGGACATATGGCTGAATGGCCATCTTATTATATTTGTCCAGATGAAATGTGTGAAAAAACTATCTGTATAAAATGTTATAAACGGAGACTTGCTCTGGAATACTGTTACATATAAAGGCACTACGACAAGAAGAATGGGGTATTTACCACAGTCTGGTGGCATCATACTCAACGTGCACCTAGTGCTAGTTCTTGATGTCACAGTGACATCTAGTAAAAGACTATATCACTGCAAAGTGGTATCTGACTTCAAAGAGACTTTTAGAAGGGTCAGTGGATCTGCATTATGGTGAATTTATTTATTTATTTATAGAGTTTTATATAGAGCAACTTGACACTAGAAGTGAGCGCTTGTGCCTCACTGCATAATGCCATGTATTAAAGAGCTGAGGTGCTGCATCCTGTAGCATGTAGTGAAAGAATCTGAGTCCTCAATGACATCATGGCCTGTGACACTGCACATCAGCACATATAATGAGTGTGCTTCACTCCACAATACCACTGGTATTCACATTGACACCTAGTAACAGCATGCAACATTTCACCAAGGCACCTCTAGCACGTGGCTCAGTATACATTTTGTAGCACAGCTGTTGGTGGTTGAATATACAGCACAGCAAAACAACTGCTGCTCATTTGTAAATGTAAGTCAGAGTGTTTCCACATTGCTACCCATTCATTCAAGGAATTATATCTCACTCCATACATGTCTTAATGCATATATTTGCTGTCTAATTTGATAACTTATGGGAGCCTATAATCTCTTCATCTAATTTCATTTTATTTTCAAGTTGTGATGTCTCTAGTCGCCTGTTTTAATAAAATGGTGTACTAATTCAACTTTAATGCGTTATGACAATATTTCAATAGAGCTGTTACATCAAGATGCCTGCTGGCAGAACCACCAGCTACTGTGAATGGCTTGTTACAGAGCACAGTTACAGCTGCAGTTTAACCAACAAAAAAGAACTGGCCTATTGTTCTTCTGATTTTTTTTTTAAATAAGCAGAAATAAGGTACCTATAACAACATGTTTATATTTGTTAATGCTACATGCCATTACATGAAAGATAGAAACTCACCATGTTTCCACAAATTCTAAGCTATAATATTATTTTAGTCTGAATTACCGTAAACTAATTTTACAGTACAGATTCTACTTTTAGTCATTCTTCATGTCTCCAAACATATTATGTCTTTCATGTGAAAGAGCAAGACCATGAAAATGTAAGTGGTGTTCAGGATGTGTGATGGTGCAATCATGTAGTATTCAAAATAAAATACAGCGTGCCATACGTGAAAAGGATATAGCTAGACACCTCTGAGATTCATGACTTTTATAAAGGAACTCAGACTGCTGCCTTATTCCTGTATACTATCACAGAACTCCTCTGTGACTTGCAATATCCTTATATTGTATGGGAGGGATTACTTTATCTCATATTAAGTTGCATATAGACAGTTTATTGTTAGAATATTTGAATGGAAAGTGTTAAGCTACTTGTTTTAATATTTGGGGCAAAGGTACAGGCTTGACACAAATCCACAGTCAGTGATCTGTTAGGAATGATTCCTTGTGTCATAATCCACTGCTTAAACAATATATGCAGCACATATAGTATTCAGAATGCTTTCTTTTTTATGCAAGGAGCAAACCCATTGGCCAGAGGTTTTATTTAATGATGCCCACTACTCATCCAGCCCTTCATTTGATGATTTTCTGGTTCTTTAAGAAACAACCATGATTCTAGTATTTACATTACTGCTATCGGTAATCATGATAGTACCACAAATTCCTCTTGGACCCATACCATTCAACAAGGGGTGCCACAAGGCTCAGCGTTAAGCCCTACGCTGTTTAATTTGCATGTTCAACCTTTAGCGGTGGTGGCTAGGAGTAGATGCCTGACACTGATATTGTACGCAGACGATTCTCAGTTGGTTGTGGCACTCTCTGGCAATTCAGCTTAGGATGCCAGTATGTTTCGGAGTCATTTTTTGGCCATCTCTGAGTGGATGTCTGCTAATTGTTTGCAGCTCAACGCTAGTAAGACTGAAATCTTGCTGGTTGGGCAGGATGGTGAGCTGTGGAGTGAACAGTGGTGGCCTACTACTGTGGGCCATGTCCCCATCCCCAAACAATTAGTAAAGAATCTGGGTGTTTGGGTGGATTCTGCTCTCAGCTTCCAGGCCCCCACCAGGAAAGTGGCAGGAACCTGTATGGGCATTCTGCGTGGGCTTAAACCTCTGTTAGGATACTTTAACCTGTCTACTCGGCAGGTCATCATCCAGGCTGCCATCTTGTCGAGATTGGATTACGCCAAGTCGCTATATTTGGGGACTAATAAGTCAGAGATTCTTAGACTGCAAAGAGTCCAAAACGCGGTGGCCAGAACCCTTCTTGGCCTCCCAAGGACTTGTTCCACCTCTGTTGCCATCCGCCGACTTCACTGGTTGCCGGTGGCCAGACGGGTGGAATTCAAATCTCTGTGCATCGCCTTTAAGATCCTGAATTCCTCCTCTCCGGCCATCCTGGCCTCACTGCTCTTGCCTTATACTCCCCCCACTGTAGTGTAGTTCCTATATTCCCAATAGGCTCTTCGCATTGGAATAACATATCCTATAGATTTGACGTAGGACCTAGGTCAGTAGGTCTCTATCGAATATACTAAACTCAATTGTGAGTGCCAGCTAGCTCAGAGGTCCCTAGAAACTTTCTCGAATTCACAAGAAGGGATTAGTTTCTGACAACCGCATAAACATGACAACTTTGTTTCCCTAAGACTGGAAAATATCTTCAGAGTCGTAGAAACCATAGATAAGTATTTCTCTTAATCGATCGTGAATGCTTCGTTTCAACAGAGTTGCAGAGAAATAGAGAGACAGGCGTTTTCAATAAAAGGTTTATTGAACAGTCTTCTTTCTCTTACAAGAGAGGTGAACTGATAAAATCGTTAGACAGAATGCAAAGTATAATGCGTACAGCAGGAATAGTATTATGAAATAATACTGTAATAGCATTGTATGGTTTCTAAGCCATATAAAAATGCATACATAAATAACATAGACTAAAATACTCAACTGGTGTTCTAAAATATGCGTACCCCAATGTATCTAACCTAGGTCTAGTATGAGGGAAGAAGTAAGTATTGTTTAGCATAAGTTGAAAGACCACTTTGCCGCTCAAATTAATAAAGCTAAAAATTCTTCGAAAACGCTCTTCAGCATCGTTAAAGACTTTATTAACCCTCCGGCCAGGGCCCCCCAGAACACCGCTAGTCAGGATCTCTGTGAGGGACTCTCAGATTTTTTTCTGGAAAAAATCAATAAACTCTGTGTCTCCTTCCCCACCGAGCTGGTCACACAGTCTTCCTTCACCAGTCCCCCAGAGTCTCCGTCCTTCCACTCATTCAACAAACTCAACCAGGACGAGGCCATCAGATTACTCACTTGCTGTAAATCGGGTGCCCCCTCTGATCCTGTTCCCGCGAAAATCATGGGAGAACTGGCACCTTCACTTGCCTGCCCTTTCCTTTCCGTCTGGAATGCCTCCCTTCACCATGGCTTCTTCCCTACCACCTGGAAGGAGGCTCTGGTGATCCCCATTCTGAAAAAGGCTGACGCAGACCCCGCTGTCTTTACTAACTACCGTCCTATTTCCCTCCTTCCCAAACCCGCCAAGGTCCTGGAAAAAGCCGTACAGCTCCAACTTACGGAATACTTGGAAGATCACTCTCTGCTACACGGTTCCCAGTCCGGTTTCAGAGCCGGATTCAGCACGGAGACGGCCCTGCTGGAAGTATCTGAAACCATCCGAGAATGCGTGGACAGGGGCGAGGAGGCCATGCTGGTTCTCCTCGACCTGTCCGCAGCATTCGACACGGTCTCTCACCCCATCCTCCTCGATCGACTAAAGCAGATTGGCATTGGTGGCACTGCCCTCGGCTGGATCGAGTCCTTCCTCTCACACAGAAGTCAAAGGGTACTGCTACGCCCTTTTAGGTCAGAGAAAAAACCTCTATCATGTGGGGTGCCGCAGGGCTCCGCCCTCAGCCCCCTGTTCTTCAATGTCTACCTGGCCCCCTTGGCTGACGTTGTGGAGTCCTACGGAGTGAGGGTGGTCTCTTACGCTGACGACACACAGCTGGTGTTTTCCTTTAGGGACCACTCGGACTCCGCATTCCTCAAGTTCCGCCAATGCCTCAATAACATCAGTGGCTGGATGACTGCGAACCACCTCAGACTAAATGCAGATAAAACTGAGGTTCTGTTTTTCAATCAGAAAACCCCCATCCCCTCTGCTTGGTGGTGGCCCACTGCGCTTGATCCTGCCCCGTCCCCTGTCCACTCGGCGCGGAACCTTGGTTTCCAATTTGATGATTCCTTGTCATGCAAAACCCAGATTAATAAAGTTACTTCCGCTTGCTTTATGAAACTACGCATGATAAAAAAAATTCTACCCTATCTCCCCCTGGACTCCCGTCGCACTGTGACCCAGGCTCTCATCACGTCCCACTTGGACTATGCTAATAGTCTCTATGCTGGGGCTCCCCAGTACCTGATAGGCCGGCTGCAGATTGTCCAGAATGCTGCAGCCAGACTGATCGGTAATATCCCGTACCGTCAATCTATCTCTGCCTACCGGAGAGAACTCCATTGGCTCCCAGTGGCTAGCCGTATTCAATTTAAGGTCCTCACTCTTACTTACCGAGCCGTAAACGACTACGGACCTCCCTATTTGAAAAAACGGGTCTCAATATCCTGCTCCACCAGATCCCTGAGATCCAATGACCTCCGCCTCCTGATCTCTCCCCGGTTCAGACTTTCTAGAACCGGTGGCAGAGGTTTCAGTGTCATTGCTGCCAGACTGTGGAACTCCCTTCCGCTCGAGCTGAGGTTCTGTCCCTCCGAAACTATCTTCCGAGCCAAACTTAAAACCTGGCTCTTCTCCGGATTTTAGTCTATCCACTTCCCTTTTCTCACTCCCCCTCTCCCTTGGCAACCCCTGAATTTTAGCGCCGGGACACCCCTTCGGGGGTAGCTGCGCGCTCTACAAACTACATAAAATAAAAATAAATAAGTTTTAGTTCTGCCAAGAATTGCCAAAGGTTTTTCTAGGTTCTAATCAGCTCCATACCTTAGAATGAAGAAGGTTGGTATATCTGTCTCTGGACTCGATTTCCCAACACCCTGCATGGGGAGCCGGAAACACTGGACCTGGTTTCTCGGCAGGAGAAAGGCAGCTTCCTGATCAGTGCGTCAGCTGGAGAGTCGGCTTCCTTGGGCACTTGCTGTAGCGAGCTGCGTCGGGCAAGTAGGTCTTCAAACTGCTCCGAACCACCGTGCTTTGCCATAGCAAGTGAAGGTATATTTATACCTTGAAGGTGTTTAGAAATGCCATGTTTGACATAAAGTCGGCATATGAACGTCATGAATGAACCCCTAAGGAATAGATGTTCATTGTAAAACTAACTGAGTTCTTGGAGAAATCAATATTCATGCAAGGGGAAGTCCCTAATGGCTTGAGCGGGTTTTCCAAGAAATCGTTGTGACGTTTGGTGAACGGATGGAAGTAGCCATGCCTGTATTTGGCTTGCATTGGCTATGCCTACATAAGGGCTTGATTTCTATGCCTATGTAAGGGCAACATGAATTGTACTTATATAAGGGCATGAATCGGGAAAATCCATTCGGAATCTAAAACGCCATACAACACCGCAACCTCCGATCAATGGGCCAATACTTTGCGGTGGTTCCTATGGCGAAGAGAGCACGGGTGGGGGGACGTGCCTTCTGCACACTGACGGCCAGGCTTTGGAATTCTCTTCCACTGTCAATCCGTAGTCTAAACAATTATCTGGCATTCCGCAGTGCAACCAAAACCCATCTTTTCCCCTCACTCTAGACTGTTTTTGTTCTTCAGTGGTCCACTCCCTCTGACTGCTATTAGCGCCGCAACGCCCCTTTGCTGGGGCAGCTGTGCGCTCTATAAGCCATATAATATAACATAACATAACATAACATAACAAAGGTGCCTTAATATTGGGGATTACATATGGAAAGAGTGTTACTGCATGCTTGGTAGATCTGTCAGCCTTAGGGTGGTCTTCCCCCCAACCTTTTTTTTGCCTACCCCCTCTTGTTTGCTGACATTCGTTTTTGATAGCCTTAGGATTCTGTGCACTTTACTACTGCTAAACAGTGCTAAAATGTTTGTGCGGTCTGCTTTAAACATGAGTAAAATGGCTTTCACCCAATTGGCATATTTAAGTTACTTATATGTCCCTAGGAAATGGTATAACATCTACCCAGGGCCTGTAAATTAACTGCTACTATTGGACCTTTTTTGCCACCTACTTGAGCAGACCTTTAAAACATTGCAGCCTGTATGCTGTGTTAAACTGCCAATTCGACCTAGCAAAATATACGTTTTGCCAGGCCTAAATCCCCCTTTTTACTACATATAAACCACCCCTACTGTAGATCCTAAACAACCCATAGGGCAGTGTGCATTGTAAATTACAAAGTTTGATATGAACTTTTTAGATTTACACGTCCTGGTAGTGAAAAACTTCAAAATTCGTTTTTTTCTATTGTGAGGCATTTTCTTGTGAGGGAGGACATTATTATAGATGTTTCTTCCACTTCAAAGCTAGCACAAGGTATGAAGATAGGACCCTCAGACCACTCTTTGGTTGACTTTTGGATCTGTGGAGGACACTCAGAAGGCATGACTTGTGCTTCAGAGGGCTGCCCTGCTGATTGAGGACTGCTTTGCACTTCAGAGGACTGCCCTGCTGCTTGAAGCCAGCCATGACCTATCAGAGGACTGTCCTGCCACTAAAGGACTCCCTTGCTGCTCAAACTAAGGACTATCAGAGTGACCCACAAGGCAAGTTGGCTGAAGTGGTGCTAAAGGTGGCAAAACAGCCAAAACTTCGGACTCTTCGGACTTAGAAAATGTACAGCCAAAAATGCTTTGAGAACTGACAGGAGACCAAGATGTAAGTGCTCAACGGTCCGCCCAAGGTGCATCACTGGTCAGCCTGACTTTGCAGAATGTCCTGCTATGTTCTTCTCCGCAGCATCAGATCCTAGTCAACGGCTCTTCACAGAAGGTGTATCAGGCCTTGTGGAACCCTCATTGGGTACAACCTGCAGTTTCATCCTTGTCGTGAATACCACCCCAACATCACACTGTGCGTGCCACCTCACAGCCACATACCCCTTAACTCTGGTAGCGATAATATTGGCTGTTTATTCCTATCATGGAACTTTACTTACTCATTGTAACCCTGGAGGCAGTGCTAGGTACCATTGGTTGTTTGTTCACATTGTAAAAAGAGTGGACAACATGTATATGCTAATGAGCATGACAACTGTTCAGCACAGCACTTGTGGCTTGTGCTTTACACAAGTTGAACACTTCTTCCACATGCCCTGTCCAAACTGTGAAGCATGTGCTCAACGTGCAGGAAAGATAAGTGAATAATTACACTGAGGTGCCAACTGCTGGCAATTATACACATGCAATGACTTGGCCCCCCATGACTACTTAAGCCACGCTGTACAGAAACCAGTGCTTGGCTTCGTATGACTCCTGGCAAGCACTCTCCTGTCTTCAGCTTGCCCCTGCCTGGTATTCTCTTCTCCGGCAGGCGCCTACCTTATTTCGACTGATTCTCGCGACAATGCCTTCCTCTCCTGCAGTCCTCTCTTCAGCAACAGCATCTCGGCATGCAGCATCTTCCAGCATCACTCTCTTGCTTCCGCTGCGCTGTCTAAGTAGCGCATTTCCTGTAAACATAGCACAAGAACAAAAAGGTGAACTTAGCCACGCTCCTTGCTCTAAGTCACTCTTGATTTAGTACGCCCAACAGAAAGGTAAAACAGTCCTATGTAGTAGGGCGCAGTGACTGAAAGCACGGCATTCATTTTTGAGCAGCGCTTGAACAAAGTTAGGCATATTTCTTTTATTATTAGAAAGCTTTGCCAAAGAACAATGACTTGCTAACCAGAGTGTATATTGCCACGGGAAAGACGTATTTCCTCTAACAGCTCCACCTTCAAAAGGCAAGGCAATAGAGACAGTCAATCCCACAAACTTTAACAAACCTTCAGGATTTGAGAGGTTGGGTGTAGATTATGTTTTCTGGAAGCCACGCTACTCACCCCTGTCACTCCGTGTTCCAGCCTGCTGAGCCGCTGCTGCTCGCCGGACCCGCTGCGCAGGTCCCGCTTTGCGGTTATCAGCGGCTGTAGACTGATTACAAGGGGCATCACCTGGTGACCGGCAGGGCTGCGAGGGAACAGCGGGTGGACTCCACGGACCAGGAGTCCCCGCGCGCCCGTTCCCAGCTGGGCTCCTCTCCCTGCCGGCCCCGCCCCCTTGGTGTCCCAAGCACACCTATAAAGAGGAGTGGACATACCCGCTGCGCGGGAGCGCGCGGGAGCATGCCGGGAGAAGCCCGGGACAAGGGCGGGACCGTCTGTGGCCGTCCGGGGCCGAAGGAGGCCGGGCTGGGCTAGGTGATTTACATCTTGCTTGTTGTATGCAGTGTTTTAGTATCCTTACATTGTGGATAGTTAGCAGTGGTTTATAGTTATTACATCAAGTACCTTTATTCTGAACTATCCTCCTTTAACATGAGCCACTCTGCTCCGCCTGGTGTGAGTGTCTCTGTTCTGGGCCCCCTAGATAAATTTTTCAAGAAATCTGCTAAGGAGGTAGATATGGACTTACTTCTTGCCGAAAGAAGAGCTGAGCGCAGACGCTCAATTGAGCAGTTAAAGAAAAACCCACTACCAGTTTTTAATACCACAAAAGAACTTCCCGCCCAAGGCTTGAGCGCTATTGACGCCGACGCGACTGATCTCAACCTTACCCCAAGTATATTTAGGTTTCCTGCTATCTCTCCGCCCTGTAGTAGTGCCACCTGCGGAGGTCAGCTTGTTTGTCCTCCTATCGATCACTCAAGCATAATTGAAACAAACATCCCCGAGACTTCCATTAGGGAAGTAGAACCAACCCCCATGCTGTCCAACTTGTCTCTGGTCTATATTGATCCAGGCGAGATCATTCCTGAGTCGAGTGGATTAAAGCCAGGAACCACGTCAGACAAAGCTACTAGGGTTGTTCACTCCCCACCAAGGAAGAAAAGGAGAAAGGGAGGGGTAAAAAGGAAAGGGCGTAGCTGTCAGACTCCACCACCGCCCCGACCTAACCCAATTATTGAGCCTGTTCCACCGCCCTTAGTAGAGCCTCTTCCCTTGGACACACGTGATCATGTTTCCCCGGAGTTAGTAACTGTAGGGGTAAGTGAGGTGTCCCTTGATATCTTGGAAAAGCTTATAAAATCCTATATGCTTCCCCTGTTAGAACGTGTGAGGACTATGGGTGAAAAATTGGATCGCCTTGTGGCGACCATTGAATCTACACACACCACTGGCCTGGATAAGAACAAGGGCCATTCCACTAAACCAGCCGGTTCATCTCTTGCTACTGGCAAACCACCTAAAAGTACCAGCCAACTCACCACCAATATTTCTAAAGCAGTCACCATTTCAAATAAAGCACCAACGGTGGTTGCGAAACCCACTTTAACACTACCCCCCGCGGCAGCTAACCCCAGTGCGGTAGTCAGCAAACCATTGGCTAAAGGTTCAGCACCGCAGACAAAGAAAGGGATGGGTAAACCCGCTGGCGCCAACAGTAAAAAGAACAAACCCTTACCATCAAAGAGAAATGTAGACTTGCCGCCAGACTCATTAAATTTTGTTATTGTTATGACAGGTGTGCCTCCAGTTCAGGAAGGGGATAGAGAAAATGACGAAAGCCTAAAAAACAAAGTCATCTTCTGGCTAAAAACTAACAGACCCCTTCCTCCTAACCTTAACGGGGATATCGTCACGGTCAGAAGATGTCAGTGGGTTGGGGTGCGCCCTAAGGATATTGAGGGGGACATAGTGATCATCAACTTTAGGGACCATTGGGTTGTATCTCACCTTACAGATTGGTATGTGGGAAACAATGAGGGAGGAATTTCCACAAGGAATCTAAGTTATTTCTACCCCGAAACCCTGATCAACTCAAATAGTCAACCTCCTGGTAGAACTAACAAAAACACTAAAAGCCTCCTCAAATGGTCCAACTTCACACCAAGTTTCCATGTACCCCACTTCAACCCAGAGGCGCTATATCGCTCTTATATCCAATCTACCTACAACTGCCCAGTACAAACGCCGGGCTGGGCTAAGCCATATATCCAGCCCTCTGGTCCCCCATCACTTCTGGAAATGCCATTTGCAAATAATCCCCCGTTTCCCTTGGCTCCCCCAAAACCTGCCTTTTCACAGTTTCAGCAGCCTCCCAGTTTATTTCCTGTAAATCCCTATACCATTAGGCCTTCCCACCCCAAAGACCTTTGGAACATTCCCCTGAGAAACTTATATCATCCTCTCTCTGGGCTGTCGTCCAATGATTGACAAACAAGAGAGAATAGTAACGATGTCCTGTACAATTCGTGTGTGGGCGGTGACTTGTGTATCCTCTCACGTACTGTTGCAAGCTCTAAAGTCTCACTCCAGTGTTGTGAGGAGGGAAGTTTAGCTCACCCAAGTGAGCTGGTCATACCTACACCGTCTCTTGACACACTATACTCTAAGGTTGCTTCTCACCCAGGCTCTACTGCAGTGCAAGCAACCCAGGATGGGTTAATAAGTACGAGAAGGAAAGGGTTGTTCACAGAGGTACCTCCATCTGAAGAATTTTCCCTTCAACCCTGTGAACCCCCCCCTTTAGATACAATAGTCCCGTGTGTTCAAGCTTGTGTTAAGGGTACTACTTTGGGATGTTGGAATGTGGCGGGTATAGAATCCTGTTTATGCGTACCTAACTGGGCTGACTTCATCAGTCAAGGTGATGTTTGGTCTTTTCAGGAGACTTGGTCAACCCATCCAGTTTTTCTACCAGGTTTTCTGAGTTTTAACAAACCCGCAGTTAGAGGCCCAAAAGGCAGGGCCATGGGGGGCCTCACTATTTGGGTTCGCCAAACTGTAGGGGTCTCTGTGAAGGAAATTTATATCGACTGTCCTGATATCCTTATAGTTAACATGAAATCTAATAGCGGGCTGGATATTTTGTTGTTTAATGTTTATGCCAGAGGAACCCCTGGTGGTCGTGTATCAGCCACCCTAACATGTTTAGATGAATTCCTTGGCTCTACCCAACCAGTGGGTCATGTGGTTGTAATGGGTGATTTTAATACTTGCTTCGAACCTCTAAGCAGGGAGGATGGGATGCTAACTGAGGACGAGGACATGATGTGGGGTATTCCACAACTCGAGCTTCCTCCAATTACTAAGTGGTCCCAATGTGCCATTTACATCAAAGGCCTATGTCTGAATTGGGGGTTGCGCGCCCTAAACGGTCGTACAAGATCGGATAGATTGGGCAACCCAACATTCTTCAATGGCAGGCATAGTAGTCGCATCGATTATATCTTAGTCGATACAACCTTGTGGCCCTTGGTAACGGATATGTCAATCAGTCCACGGCCTGAAAGTGATCACGAACCACTCATCGCAGAACTGAAGGACTTTAGTTTTGCCGGGCCGGATGTGCGACATTCTAATCTCGTTCAAGAGGCCGTGGTATTAACTAACGATATGAGGAGGGTTCGATGGCCAAAGGTTGCTGTAGACGTGAATGCACGTAGGGAAATAAGAACTCTGGTTTCCGGTTCCCTTAGGGAACTAGAGAAGTGTGACGACCTGAACCGGACAAACCCCAATATTTCAGACATTCATGCCAGCCTGTTTGCATCCCTAAAGACACTATTTGTTAAAATTGTAGCCAAAAAGGGCTTAGGAAAGGCGAGAAAACCTGCGAACTGGTTTAATGAAGAGTGTGGCAAATCCCATTCAAACTTGTTTAAAGCACTAAAATCTAGGAACCCAGCCCTAATCAAAACTAGCAGGAAGGCTTACAATGAAGCTAAACGGCGGGCCAAAGCCGCATGGGATGTTGAGCGCTGGGCCCTCCTTGTTGAGGCCTGCGGCTCTGGGAACCTCACACAATTTTGGCATCTCCTCAAATGGGGACAGTCCCAGGATGATCGACCCAGCCCTGCTTCCGTTGATCAATTAAAATGGGTGTCCCACTTTGAGGAACAGTTTAGGTGTCTTAGGGAGGGGGAAGCTCCCATTAGTTGGCCACTGACCTTTGATACCCTTGTGTTTTCAGCCAAAGAGGTTGTAAACGTTTTGAATGCCATCCCCAGGGGCAAAGCGCCCGGTCCGGACTGCATCCCAGCAGATATTTTCCAGCAGGATCAAGACTTATGGGTTCCTTATCTACTGCATTTGGCAAATACGTTGGCTATGGGCGCCAAGGTACCTGTCTCATGGGCTGGTGCCGAGATCTTGCCCATCTTCAAGAAGGGTGATCGGTCGGTTCCATCCAACTACCGGCCGATCAGTCTTATTGATGCGGTACAAAAGATAGTATCTCGTCTTGTCCTTTCTAGGGTCCAGGCATGGATTGAGGAACATAACGTACTCACTCCTCTCCAAGCAGGGTTTAGACCCCAAGTAAGCACCCTGGATCAGGCTTTCCGCTTTATGCTTCTACACTGGAAGACGGTCACCCTTGGTAAAGGAAACTTATTTGCGGCATTCGTAGACCTTCGGTCTGCGTTTGACCTTGTCCCGAGGGCTGGGCTCTGGAATTGCCTTCTAGAAATGGGTATGCCTCCCACTTTGGTCCGCATTATAGTCAACCTCCACGCAGAGACTTATGCCTTTGTGAGGTGGGGCAAACCTGGTGAGGTGACTAAGACCTTCCCTGTGTCGAAAGGTGTTAGACAGGGATGTGTTTTGGCACCAACCTTGTTTTCTCTATATATTAACAGAGTTATTAAGTACTTCGACGGATTTCCCACTGATGCCCCAAGTTTGGCTGGCATGAAAATCCCCCTGCTCATGTTCGCTGACGACACTCTCCTGATTTCACGAACCAGACAGGGCCTCCAGCTTGCACTGTCGAGGTTTGAGAGTTTCTGCAGCGAACATGAGCTGGAGGTGAACGTAGCCAAAACCAAATTTATGGTGATGAGGGGGCACAAACTGGTCAAGGCTAGGGTTACAATGGGGGATACCCCTCTGGAGCAGACCAAGCACTTCACCTATCTGGGCGTTACCTTCAGTGACACCCTAAGCTGGACTCACCAGATAGAGCTCATGACCCTGAAACACCAACAGTTGGGCGGAGTCCTGATTAAGGAACACAAAGGGTCATTCACAAAGCCTATGTCACCGCTGATGAAGATCTATGGTGGAAAGGTTTTATCAGCGGTGTTATATGGCGCAGAGCTATGGGGTGGAAGTAATCTGGAATCCCTGAAACATGCCCAAAACAAATTTCTAAGGATGGTAACAGGTCTGCCTCAGTCAACTCCTCTAATCCCTCTTGTATTTGATCTGGGCTGCCACTCGGTGGTCGATTATGCAAAATTTCGACCATTATCATTCTGGCGACGCCTGTGGACAAAGCCGGAATTACACCACTACGCAGAAGCTTGTCTGGAGGTAAAAAATAGTCCTGGAGCCACTAAAATCGGTTGGTTCAAAGATCTTAGGGCCACCTTACTATCTTTGGGCCTCATTGAGTTGTGGTCTACGCCCGAGACAGCCAAATTTCCATCAAAAAATGAGCTTCAAAAATGTTACTGGGAATGGGTGATGCATAACATTTTCTCAAAATCGAGCTCGAGCAGTCTTGCTGGTCTATTTATGGTACATAAAGACACACCCAGGTTAGAAAGGTACTGGGAAACCATTACCAAACCTCTGGACCGTAAACTCTTTTTTCAATTTAGATGTGGTTCTCTTCCCCTAGGGGACTTCACCAAAAAGTGGGGAACGGATGGTTTGGGGTATTGTGCTAACTGTCAGGGCACTGGGGAAAGTCTTTCTCACTTTATGTACATGTGCCCACTATACTCAGCCCCCAGAACCAAGTGGCTCAAACCAGTGTGTAGACAACTAGGTACAAGATCGGCAGCTGAAGCCTTGAGACTGTTAAAAACCAATCTGGATCCACTTATTGTTGTGGGGGTTGCTAAGTTTCTTGGGTGGGCATGGGTGATCAGATGCAGGTTTATTAAACACAATCTAGCGGTGACTGCCTAAACTTTTTGTATATACAGTGGTAGTATGGTCATGTATGACACCTTTTAAATTTTTGTATAGTTCTGTATGAAGTCAACTCGATGTCGATGATTTAATACTGGTTTTATATGTTATTGTGTACTTGTATTTATGTCTTTTATGATGAATTAATCGAATAAAGACTTCTTGAACTAGATTATGTTTGAGCATTTTGAACATTGTTTGCCCTAAATGCTGCAAAGTCACTAAGTCTCTTGGCACAGTTTCTGATGAGAACATCTCTATTTCACAGAACAAACATTGTATATGAGTATGTCACAGACCGATGTATAACTATGTTATGTTGCGCTCACCAAAGTAGGGCTAACAAGTGTCTTTCATTAGAGGACAAACTTCCTTCTTACACTTGATCCCTGATCTCAGTGGCCTCATACCAGAGTCAAGACATCAAGGTGTCCTGAGCCCAACAAGTCCTGACGCGAAGAATCAGCATCATTTGAAGAGCTAGTATTTCTCTTTCTCTCTTATCCCAATCCCTCTTTTCCTTGAAAACTCACAAGGGTGCAGTGTCTCTATTCATTGCTATCACGTGAGGTCCCACTGGGATTTGGGGAATTAAGATGCCCCATTGGAAAAGCATCGAGTTCGGGTGATTGGCCCGCAACAATCCTGCTGGGGATTTTTGATTCCCTAAAAAGTGACAAAGTCCATAGACAGAAATTTTCACTGCAACTTCGTCCAGCAGCTCCCCGACAACAACATCTTCTTCACGGTCACCTCCAGCTGCCTTGCCCTGCTGAATGTAACCCTTTCAGATATTTTTCTTCAAAATTTCTTCTAAGTCCAAAGGTAAGCTGAGACCGGACCCAATCGACTTCACCTATTTGTACTGTGCTCCATCGCGGACTGCCATAACTTTTGACTTGCCCCCATCTCACTTAACTAGATGCCTGCAGTTGGTGCTTTGATCTTATAGGCACTAGTTTTTACTAAAAAAAATATAAATTCATAGCTCTGGTTCTATCGATTTGATTTTTGGCATTTTGGAGTCAAATAATTTTTTTAATCTTATTCTAGTTTTTTAGATTGGTGTGAGATTTTTTCCTGTGGTGCATTTTCACTTTTTTACTGTTTGTGTGCAGCATAAATACTTTACTCAGTACCTCTAAGTTAAGTCTGACTACTTTTGTGCCAAGCTACCAGAGGGTTAAGCACAGGTTAATTTAGTGACTTTTATAGTTCATTTTGACAAGGACTGTCGTTTCTTTAATGCAAACAGGCACATATTTTCTGTGCAATCATATTACCAAATGCTGTAATACCACTGTACTCTGAATATAAAAATGGTGTTAAACACATAGTAACAATCTATCAAGAGACTGAAGTAGAAGCAGTCTTGGGTCCAACTTAGCTTCCAAATATGTTACAAAGCATCAAAAAGGAGTGGAGCTGTGAGGCCTCGAGGGATCCTGATAAGCAATATGTAGGACCCTCAACAGCCATCTTCCGCCTTTGGTATGTCTTTGGCCATTGGCGTAGTCATGGAGTCATGGTTGATAGTATCATCATCAGGGCGTGTTAGCCTCCACCAGGAGGTGATCTTGAGGAAATGGTTAAAAATAAAGGTGAATGTGAAAAACAGGATGTGTAATGTGCCCTTCACATCACTTACGAAAGGTTAAAAACTGGTCTACATGTTTCAGGCGACATGCACCCTTGCCGGGTCAACGGCTTTTGTCAGGACCAACTTTAGGGGGAAAAGATAACCCTCCCTTGTTTTTATATATTACTCACGTCAGGAGGCACACTATCCCCTGGACATGGTTAAGCGGCCGGCCGTATTCAATCCGGCAACGAGATTGCATTTGCTCTCAGCTTTTTAAATCACTGAACGTTCCACATAGGGTGGTGGGAGAGAAGTGTAGGCTGACATCTTGAGGTGCAGCTTGTAGCCTCTGGTCTGGTCTCTCCCCTCCTGAATGTACATTCAGACCAGACCAAAAGCTACAAGCTGCACCGCAAGAGGGCAGCCTACTCGTTGGTCTTGTTCCCTTCCAGTCAGTCTTTGAGCACTTCTGATGAAAGGAAAGCCAAGGACGTTTGTGGGTTCTGTTGTCTTTCTCCAAACCTGAAGACTTGTATTAATGTGTCATATTGACTCACTGCCTTTCCGTTTGTACTCTAACCATGCATAGTTCCTGTGAATAATTTTCTATGCCCATGGCTGTTCCTGCTCACATCTTTTAGGGCTCTAACTCTCTTCTGAGTTTCTCTTTGCCATTGTCTCTCGCCTTGCCTTCCTTTCTTGAACAGATTTGTTGAAAATGTGCACATGCATTGTGGTGAAAGGATAAACTGCATAAATAAGAGGTATGCACTCAAATCTCTTCGCACTGTACACCTCAAGTGCATTTATAGCAGCATCTGATATGTTCTGCTGCATATCCCAGATATGTTGTGCTGCATATCCCAGATATGTTCTGCTGCATATCCCAGAATGACTTCTCCGACTGTGCAGGTTTCCTGCTGTGCACCCTTGTCCCTGCTGTTTGATGCTGGAGTCTAAGGGGCCTATTTACAAGCTGGTTTGCATGGCTCTTGCACTACGCTAATTGCTACCTTGCCTTACTCTCCGCTTGAAAAGCATTCCATGGGCACTGCATGGGTGTTCCCACACAACTCCCAAGGATTTGGATGCATTCCCAGATTGAGCAGTACTGGTAAACCTGGGATTGCACCAAAAAGATATACCTTCCCAGGAGAGGCGTAAGGAGGAGAAATATCTGTATTTCTCCTTGATACTTCCTCTTTCTATATATGCTCTATTTCTGCTGAGGGACTTTCTTTTTTAAATTTTTCTGGCAACTGCCTCTATTTAACTTTCTTGATAGAAAACAACCAACAGAGTTCAGTAAAATATCAGAGTCACTTTAGCATTCTCTAGATTCCAGTCCATAGAAATTGTCTTCCACGAGCTCCCATAGACAAAATATTTTTTTCAATTCTTGTATTTTCAGTGATATGACCACCGAAGGCCCTGATTTTATATTAAAAACAGAGCTTCGGATCATACCATTTCCTGATGAAAATCAATAATTCTCTCCATGTGTTCTCATACCTGGCATGTCACACATTTTGGTGCTTAGTTTCCCTCCATGTTAAAGAACAGTAGATGTTTCAGCACCCATGCTAATGTGCTGCATAGCTAAATACATATAAGGTCCCAAAGGCGAGACCGATTGAATTGCAAATGCTTGTTTAATATAGAACTTCTTGCAGCACACCAGCTCTTTCTAAGCGCTGTACATAACAGGTGTTACTCTTACCAAGTTTTAAAGGCATATGCATGGCACTTGCACACACAATGAAAGAACAGAACAGAAGCTTCAGGTAGTTTACATACAAAACAGTAGGACTATATAATTGCACAAACATAGAACAATACACAGAATTAAAACAATCAACAATAATGAGATTCCCTAAAACATAAAAAATACCCCCAAACAAAATAATACCATTAAGCACATAATTAGACTAATATAAGACAAGAAAAAATCATCAATAATAAATAACTAAAATTGTCAAACAACCCAAGCAATCTGCTAACTACAATCCATTGATTACAACCTTGCAAGTATTTTTTGTGGATTTTGTGACTACATTTTGAGTTTATGTTTAAAGCTGTAAACCCAAGAAAGTGAATGACTTTGCCATAAAAATTGATTACTCAGAGGCGGTCTGCACTGTCGGCAGCTTCAAAAAATGTTCTATCTATTTGAGTAAAGCAACACTTAGGGTTTCATTTAGAGTTTATAATGCTGCCCTATCCCACCAAATTGCCTATTCCCCTCCTTTAGTAAGAGTTTGTTAAACTACTAGGTTACTGCTGATCATTTCTTAATTAGAGCTGATGGTTTCCGGTGCTCGGCACAGGCACTTATTTGGTTTCCGGTGCTCGGGACCCACACTTAATTGTTAACACTGCATTCATGACAGTCTGCCACATGGCGACACTGCTCACCCAATTTAGAGATGAGCAGAACAACAGTTGTTAATGAATATAATATACATAACACATTACTAATACCTGCCTTCCAAGCCATTCCTTTAGCTTTGGGGACCTGGAATAATATGAACGGTCGCACTTGCAGGTGAGAGAGATGATTAGTAGTTATGTTGGCAGTGATGACAGGGGCGATGAGTGGTGCAAACTGCAGTGGCCTCCTAGTCAGAATCCAGGCACTTATTATTTTACAAATTAAGCACTGACATTGCTGACAGAGCCTCTGCAGGCTCCACTAAAAGTAACCCCTGAACCATCAATGCATCCGCAAAAAGACTGAAGGGCCATAGTGGCAGTTGTCTTTGCCACTATGGTGGCAACAATTGCCAACTTTCCCTGCCCATGCTCGGCATGAGAGGCTTGAAGGAAATGGGTAGGGAAAATGTAGAATGGGTCGACGTACAGGAAGAAAACGTCCTGTGTATCCGGGTCAAACTACTGCTTTGGGAGTTTGCGTCCTCTAAATGAAAAAAGTTTGCAAAGTGGGCAGTTTAAAAGGGACACTGAACTGACAAACCTGCAATGCATGAGGAAAACCACCAGAGTGTGACTACCATCACAGCAAAGAGTACAAACATCGTGGTCAACGTTTCAGTAAAATCTTGCAATGTATAAGCAAAGTATTCTGGCAAAGCTTCAATAATGAATTTAATTCTTGCTTTCATAGAAATTCATTCTTGCTTTCATACCTGGGATCATATAAGAAAATATGTAAATAGGGGGGAAGGTCCTCCGCTAGGATAGAGGAGGTGATGGTCTTCATCCCATAGCTGCAAACCTTCAACTAGGGTTTATATGCCCTAATTAGGGATTATAAATTTAGGATCTGTCGCTGATACTGAATTTCTGCATAACCCTGTAAGTGAACCCACCAGTACACAAAGATATACTTGATTGTTAAAGGTTTATATATGTATACAGCAACACTACCTGGGAAGCAGTGCTTAATTTGTAAAAAAAAGTAAGTTTCAGGGCTGTTCTCTGGAGTCCATTGTGGCCCGCACCACCAATTGCCCCTGCAAATGCTGCCAATGACAGTACAAACGCAACTACTAATCTGCACACCACTCCTTCCTACAAGTGTGATATTTCAGGCTTTTTCAGGCCACCCAAAGCAATAATAATGGCATGAACGGCAAGTATTATTCTTTTTTAATAGATATTGACTTGTTAAACACTGTTGTTATGCTCATCTCAAAATTGGCAGGATAGCACCACCATGTGGTGGACTATCACTAGAGCTGGTGCTGACAATTAAGTGCTGGATATTGACTTATTAAACACTGTTGTTATGCTCATCTCAAAATTGGACGGATAGCGCCACTATGTAGGGGACTATCACTAGAGCCGTTGCTGACAATTAAGTGCTGGTGCTGAGCACTGGAACCACAGGCTCAAATTAAGCACTGCTGGTAAGGCAGCACTGTGATGCACATTTAGACTGAAAGTGAGGAACACAAACAGATCAAGTGATCCTATTGTTACCAGTTGCAGAACTTTTGCAATATTTTAAAGTCAGGAAATTCAACTACCACCTCCCTTGCAAATGTTATATTAATAGAAGCGATATAAGGGCCCACCAAAATGTGTTAGTAAGTTGCACAGACAACTGTATAAGAACCTAAGAAATTCTTTTGAAATCCTGGAATGCTTAACGTGTGCAGAAAGAGTACACTCAAGCAGCATGCCAAACCTGGAGCCAGCACGGTCCAAGCAAGAAGATGGCTCACATGTCCTATTCTTACTGGACCTGATGCACATAACTATGTCTTACTCCTGGAAAATTAAAAATAAGTCGGAAGTAAGTCTCAGCTGCTCATAGAAAAAGCTCTGTGAATAGGGTGAGCTGTGTGGACTGGGATACAATAAACGACAAAAAAAAACTTGTAGCACATAGAAAGGAAAAACACTTTTCCAAACGCATAACACTTTGCAATGCTGTATAGGAAAGTTCCATAAGCAGTCCTTTACATTTGCACACATATGCTGTACGTATTTGACTTTTATCAGTTCTGTTCAACCCCAGTTATTTGTTTTGTATCCACGTCAAGAGAGCTTAGACATATACTTATTCATGAAAAGCTTAGTATTCGTATGCAATGTTTTGACATCTTTTCTCACTGTTCTCTTTGTTGTTGAATGCTGTTAATGGTAAAAACGTTTTTAGTCATATTTACCAAGCGATACACATTCTGTCACACATGGCCTTACTTACTGCGCCATACGGTGGTATTTTATCTGACCCATTTTCTTTCGGATCACATTTACTACTCGATTAACTTTAAATACCTGCTATTTGTCATGATAAAAATGTCCTTTTTTTATATGATAACTTTTTCGTCCCAGTTCAGGTCTTTTTTGTCATGTATCTCTTTTTAACTTTTTGATTTCTTACTTGTATGCATCAATTTCTGATATTTATGTGTGGCTGCTGTTTTTGAAACTGTACTTCTTTTTATCCACATGCAATAAAATATTTGAGCACAAAAAACATTAATTCACATTATTCCAAACTAAGAGATGTTCTTACAGAGCACTACAAAATTTGAAAATAGCAGAGACTGGCTCTGGGCTTACCGAATATCCAGTTGGTTTGGCGTGCTGGCTTCTTCTCCTCTCCCAGTTGCTTGCGACCGTGTCATTACTTAGCGCTTCTGCCGAGAGTGAACATCTGACTGCTGGGTGTTCGCAGCCGCCGACCATATAACTGAAAATGGAAACAAAAAAAATCCAAGTTTCTCTACGAGGCAAACTGTCAGCTTTCACTTTGTTATTCATTTAGCAGACAGGAGTCTTTTTGACAAGCCCTAACCTTCTGAGCACCAACCCTGCTGAGCTCAGCTGGAGTCAAAAGCAGAGCGCCATCTGCCAGAGCTGTGCGTTTGTCGCCACACCTTTACTGCAAGCTGCTGGGAGAGGCCTTGAATGAAACTGTCTGCTGGCCCCACCCCTCAGACAGCAGCAGACAGGGCCTTTGAACAATTAGGGTACTAATTGTACCCTGCATTGACATGGAGATAGAACGCGGGTAAGACATTTCAGAAAACTGTACAGGGATTGTGTAACAACACATCAAACTCTCACACATCCCCCCCCCTCCCCCCTCGTACCGAATGAGTGAGTTTTCAGTGCACCATATGTATTCTAGACCAAAAATTTGGCAGGTCACAAATATTTCTAATTGTAGGGAGAAAATAAGACTTGTTTAAAAATCTAATCCAGAAAATTATTTTTTCTGTGAAAAAGTTTCCTAAATGTTGACAACATTCTCAGCATTTTGTTCTTTCACATCAGTACCACTGAAGTACCGATACTTATTAACTAAGCCACTGAAGTGTGCTTGAGTAACTATCACATTGTACCAAGGGATGGATACCATATGTAGTCATGAGTAATTTCAAACTAACTCAATTACATTGTTTTTGGAGCAACGAGCCTGAACGAATAACACTCGGACGGCTATCTTATTTACCACGAGACTTGCATTTCAGAACTTAGTGCTCGTATCAAATCAGAAATCTGCAATTTTGTAATCAATTTAAAAAACACAGATAGCATCTCATTCCAAACTATGTCAATTCTCCCAAAACTTACCCTCAAACACAAGTGGTCATCAAGATGGCCGCCACTGCTTCAATGTACCTGCAAGGAAAACGAAACAAGTTGAAATATTCTGCGTATTCATAATCTTGTCAGCGGTATTTCTGATTAGTTCTACTTGAAAATGGAGTAGGGGAGTGGGGGGTGTCACAGCTTTTCAATTAAAACCCGTTCTCTCGAAGCAAACACTTAATTCCGAGACTTACAGTGCAAGCCAATTGTGCATGCACCAAAGCGTGTCTATTTTTGAGTGTTTCGGGAAGAAAGCTGCCCATCCACAGCACTTATCTTTACACGCAGAGCTGACTGGAGGAGCACCTGTTCCTTGCTTCTTCCTGCTGTTATTGGCTGCTCTCCGCTCCTGCCAATTGGCCCCCCTGAGAGCCGCTGGTGCCTTGTAATGGAACACGAAAAGCTGGGAGCGTGGCAGTTGCTTAACTAATGTGCAGATGTTCACTTCACAGCAGTAGCCGCGGTGGTTAACACAGCCACTGCTGCTGATGCCAAAATCAGATTGTCTTTGTGTAAAATTCATTAATGATTAGGACTGTCTGAGGGCTGGTTACACAACCCCACAGCATTCCCAGATTCTTGCAAAAAAAAAAAAAAATGTAAAAAGTATTTTGTGAACTGCGAATGCAATATAAAAGCAAGAAAGTCGGCTTGCTCCCCTTAGAAGTCTATAACAGCAGAAGGAAACATGAAATATTCCTGGCAGAATATTCTTAGAAAATGCACTGAGGTTTCAGTTTACAAATCTAAAACTATTATGTTACCAGAATTGATGATACTTGTGAAGAATTAATACTATAAAATGAAGGAAAAAAAACCCAAGAAACAATATAGTTCCTTTACTCTGGAGTCTCTTTTTATTTGCCCACGTATACGCAATTCAATGTGTATGAGTCCATCACAACCGCGCATTGACTTCAAAATATTTTTTAATATGATTCTCCACACGTTAAATGAGCATCTCTGAATATTTCCCTTGGCTAAGCTGCTGAACAATCATAAGTCAACTAAAATGGGAAAATAGAAACCAAAGAAATGGAAAATCTTACCAGGTGCACATTTTTGCGAGATACCGGCTTTGTCCCTGAAGTCTTTTCACGTTGTAAATACAGTCATGAATCCCTGCTGTCTTCTTCCAAGTCAAGGAACTTAAAATGAGCTAAGCGGAATGCGGTAGTAGTAGCGCCCACATACACCAGTCATCACCTCTTGGCACCAGCAGAGAAGAAATGACCAGCCCATGCGGGTATGCAGAACTGAGTAGAGGTTTAAGTCGCTTGATGAAGCTGTGCCACTCTTGGCATTAGCAGGAGTGATGTAAAATCACAAATGACCTGGAAATTGATTCCTTCGGACACATGAAACAGAAGGAACATTTGAAAGGTCAGCCATTTTAGTTCTGCCAAATTGCCTGGCCTTCATTTGCATACTGCACTAAGTCAAACTCCATAGTGTAATTGCCATTTTGATGTGCCATTTGAATCATGGCCTGGGACCACCGTTTTCCCCTGTGTGTTAGAACATGTGTCACAATACACGACCCCATAAACAGGCCGAAGGAAAACCCAGAGCAATAACACTAAATTGCAGAAATGATTTTCGCAGACATCGGATATGTCAACAAACTAACAACATTTGAAGCAGATAATATTTCTAAAGGTTCCTTTAGGACATTTAGCAACCAAACCCTCAATAAAAGGTTCACTTCGTGCAAGCTGTCCTGTGACATTTATGTAAACATTTTTGATTGCTGATGACCATATGAATTCTCAATAAAACCTCAATGAAGTAAAAAGAAAAAAACACTCTCCTTTTTCTTTTCGTGGTCTTTTTCTTCTCAGCGCTTCATGCCTAAAGGTGTATAGCGCTATGAACATTTGATTATTGATGGAGGTGATGATGATGGTGATGACGCACAGGCATCATGGCCAACGTTTCTGTAAAAGCTTGCGATATGTACAGTAAGATATACTAGCAAAGGCTTCAAAACTTTATTTGATCCTTACTTTCAAAGAAAGTAATTCCAATTAAAATGTCTGTGGCCTGACTTCAAAGACAATCTATATTAGGAAAGGAGTAAAACTATTTCAGTCTAGTGAAAGTACATAGAAGCAAGCATTAACATAAGATCATATAATAAATTATGAAAATCAATGACAATAACGTATAAATATGAACAATGACCAAGTGTGTGGAGTTTACTGAAGGAGTTGGCCCAAATCAGGCCTATGGTAAGTAAACCAGAGAGTGGTATTCTTTTTAGGTAAACGGCGCCACATAGAAAATGTACACAAATTATCACAAAAGAACCCTGTATTTGACGGTGCTATAAGGTAAGGAGAAACCACCCCTCTCCTTATGATAGGCCACAGCCTTCTTGAACAAATAACACTCCCTAGCACACATGATAGTTTAAATATCACAAGTATGTGACTTGTTTCCACAAAAAGATGCAATAATAAACAGAAGGTAAGTATTCTTTTCTTCTTTGTTGGCCACTTTATTCAGTGTAAGTTTTCCCGGAAGTTCTCAACAGCCAACACGTGTTTCGTCGTAACTGGGAAATCGTCCCACGACTTTCTCAAGGCTAATTTCTGTAAGTAAGTATATCTTAATATGCGGTGATAATTCCAACCCGCATAGATTTTCAAAATGGTAGCATTCTTTGGTATGATTCTGGTATCTCTGGTCTTTTAATCCTGTGGTTTTAACTTTCTTCAGTGCTTCTTCCGTTTATGAAATCCGCCGAGAAGCCACTAAAGGTCCTGGTACTCTGCCTCGAGGACAACTATTGTGTTAGATTAAACTGTGGTCCAATGATGCATGTGAGCCATACAAAGTTGCCGTAGTGGAGACTTAAGAAAAGCCCATGGAACACTCTAGTTCAATCATATACATAAACAATTAAAAAAAAACTGGACTATCACACTTTTAGAGTAAGCCAGACAGTATAATATCTTCATTGATTTCTTTCCATATAAAAAGACCCTATTGCAAACATACAGGGCGTGATTCACAAAGGTATCTCACCCTTAAGCAACAGCCAGATATGCAGACTTTGGAGCCTGGAATCCAGGTTTGAGTCTCGGCATCAGCTAAACATCCTGTGGTTCTGGGCAAATCACTTTATTTCTGTGTGCCTATGGACACTGCCTGGATGCCCTCAAGGATGATTAGGCTCGCTCTTCAAATCCCAAAATAATTTATTATTGATAATACTTTTTGGAATTTACAAACTCTGAGTGTAAATTATTACTAAAACAAATCACAGTAGTAAATCCAGCACTACACATAGTCAACCAGCGATATTGCTACAACCTCCTATAGTAAATAACTGAGAAAGGTACTGACCATAAAATTCCATAGGAAATGAAGTTAAATTAAATTCAATTATTTTAAAATATAAATAAATGTTAAAAAAATATTTTTAAATAATACATATTTATTAATTAATTAAAACATATTTTAATAGCATAACCTATTTCAACTTTAGAAAAATAATGTAACAAATTTGATTTAAAAATAATTATTTTTTAAAAAAATTCTGTACTTCACTTTTAATAATTACTAGTGCTCATTAAAAAAAACATTAGGTGAAAATATATTTTTAATTGAAACTTAAGACAAATAATTTCACTAATTAATAATTCGAAATTAATGTAATGGTGCTGTAGCATCCTATGTTCAACATTTCTAGTAAATATATAAAGTAAACATACACTAGTATTTAAAATTGAAATATTGTTTACATTTATTTTTGACTTACACTCCACAGTCTAGGTGGGGCTCTCCACATGGAAAATTATAGGGAAAAAATAACATGAAAATTAGAATAAAAAAATATTTTCATGTGAAATATTAACTGACTTCTCTTTCAATACACCTATATCTACTCCACCTCTGACTCTGTCTCACAACCTTACTTAGTCCTCCTCCACTCTATCAGCACATTCCCACCACTCTATCCCCTCTATGTCAACTCTCTCACTTCCTCATTCTTACCTCTGCACCTGTCCACACCCATCTCACCACCGCCTCTTTCCTCTGTCTATTTCACCTCTCTCTACACTTCACTTCCCTTTATCCCCCTCTCAAACCTACCATGCTCTACCTCACTAACTAATTTCTCTCTATCTAACATCTCTCCATAGCTCATCTCATCTCTCTCTAACCCACCACTCTCTCTTTCTCTTGCTACCAAACCTCTCTGTTTATTTCACCATTTGTTCACTACCTCACCTCTCCTTCTACCCGCTCTTTCTACTTCTGTTCCCTTCACCTCCCCTCTCTCTCTGCCTTACTCCTTTTTTACTACCGCTTTCACTACATCTTGGGGCATATTACCAAGCAATAGCGATAATTATCGCTATTGCTTGGTTAGAGAAAAATATTAACCGCTGAGCTCCGGCGATTTTTACCGCAAATAAACCTTGGTATTACCAAGGTTTATCGCAAATGCGATAAAAATCGCCGCAATGCATGAATATCGCTGAAAAGTCAGCGATATTCATGTATTACCGAGCTAATGCTTTTAGCCATGTTATCCACCTCCCATTGGATAACATGGCTAACAACTGCTCAGGGCAGGTGTTAGCTTTTGGAGATATTCGCGCTTAGCGCGAATATCTCCAAAAGTTGGTAATAGGAGATAGCGATGTTAGCGACTGTTTTCAGTCACTAACATATTGGCACGCCCACTTTGCATGTCATTAGTGATAAATATCACTGACATGCAAAGTGGGGCCCAAGATGGTCGCTATCTCCTACTAGCTGTCGCTAACTGGTTTTAGCGACAGCTAGGTAATAGGGAGATAATTTTATCTCCGCTTTTTTGGCTTTTAAAGCCAAAAAAGCGGAGATAAACTCCCTTGATAATATGCCCCCTTGTTCTCAATCATTACTTTCTCTATCTCTCTCTCTCCTATCACCTTCTCCTCTAGTTCAACTCAACCTTACGGAGAGAATGTGGCCTAATGGCTAGAGCTGTAGCCCTCAACCTGGGGAACTGAGTTTGAGTCTCGGCAGGGATGCTCAACATCCTGTGC
Organism: Lissotriton vulgaris; assembly: GCF_964263255.1. NCBI lineage: Eukaryota > Metazoa > Chordata > Amphibia > Caudata > Salamandridae > Lissotriton > Lissotriton vulgaris. Next base: position 1,386,832,180 of record NC_141694.1, on the reverse strand, counting down.
TTCTGAGCAAATCAATGAATCTCCTTGTGCCTAACAAAAATAAATGTGTCCATCTGTAACACAACTGGCGCTCATATAAAGTGCTCTGATAACTTCGGGTCAAGTTCGTGCTATATAACCCCCCCTCGCCCCAATAAAAAACCTTTCTGCTGCACTCCTTTCTACATAGCTGTCGTTTTATATATCTATATAACTTTCATCTTTGTCTTCATCTCTCTCTGTACCTTACAGCTATCTACCTCAGCCTCTCTCTTTCTTTATCAACCTCTTTATCAATCTCACCTCTCTTTCTCTAACCTTAACTCTGTCTCTCTACTTCACCTCTTTTCCCTATACACCTCATCTCCTTTTCTATTATTCAGCCTCTATCTCACCTTCTATATGCTTTAGTACTCTCTTTACCTAAACTATGTTTCTATACTTCTTCTCATTTAGCCATATCTCTAGCTCACCTCTTTCTCTCTCTATATCATGCATCTCCTAATACTGTTGTCACTGACTCACCTCTTTACCTGTCTACCTTTACATATACTTCTGTGTAACTTGCCTCTTTTCCTGCCCTACCTACCTTTCTTCCATCCCATACATCCCTCAGTGTACCCTACCTCTCTCCTTTTATCATTTCCTTTTCCTTATCTGTACCTATCTCTACCTCTCCACTTCACTCCGTGGGCCCGATTTTGATGTCGGATGGAGCTCAGTCCGTCTGACATCGATTTGGTACTGGGATCGACCGACCTCCTGTCGGCGGTCCCAACCAAGCAATTAGAATGAGACCGAACACTGTTAGTTCTTACTCCTATTCTTTACAAGGGAAGCATGCATTCAGACAGGAATGCCTGCTCTCATTGTAAAGAGATGAGGTGCAGTTCATCCCCACAACCCATGGCAAGCACCTCAAGATGCCTGCCATGGGGTGAAGTTATCAACAGGGGCGCACCACAGGTGCCCCCTCGACCTCCAACGGGAGGCTGTGCACCCATCGGGGGCTGCTGGGGGCCCCCAAAGTCAACTTATGACAGCCTTTCTGTGTCGGAAAAGCCGGCACTGAAAGGATGTCGGAATCCGACATTGTAATTTCTCGGATGGGAAGAGCCTTCCTTGGGATTACTGGAGGCTTTCCGAATGACAGATGGGCTCTTCGAGTCCATCGGAAGCCATTCCGAAATCCAGTTCAGATTCCTTTCCAACTGACTCCATCCAAATGGGTCGGTCAGAAATTAATCTGAACAGCTCATTATGATGCTGTGGCAACGGCATCGACCAAGGATCAGTGCCGTTTACTATGGCATCGTAATCAGCCCCTAAAACCATACTTATCTCTATATCCCTCTTTCTCTGCCTACCCCTGCGTCTTTCTACTGCTCTTTATCTGTTGTGAATGTGGCTTTTCGTCTGGATTCCAGGGTGGCAATATCGCGGTGTCCGGGAGCCTTTATACCATGGGAGCCTAAATAGCACTGTATTCGGAGCCGTGGGGTGCTTTCTGAAGTCTGCAACTGTAGTCAAGGAAAAATCACGTACCTGGGGGTACTTTTACTGGAGCTTTTCAACTGCTTCCTACTGCTGGGTTGACTCCAAAAAATGTAAAAACTTACAGGTGGGTCTGAAAGGGGCTCCACAGATAGTCATGTTCTGGGTTTCATATTTAATTTTCTTCCCTTTCCAATATTTTAGTTTCTACTTTAGTTTCTTTTAGGTTTCCTAATCAATCACTGGGATTGTCACAAGGAGTGTTTCTAAAATTCTTGATCCTGTTTACTTCATATTTGGGGGGGGGGCAGTTTGGTTAGAGGGTGTGCCGCAGAGCAGCTGTGTACCTTCTGAAGTTCTATGCTACACCTCTTGTTAGCTCATTTTCATTGAGCTAGGAGATAACTCAAATTCTTGCCCTGTGGCCTAGAGCACTCCACTCTGCTTTCTGGACTTTTTCATCCTCCAAGCGGGTTTAAAGCTGCAATCCAAGTGCTATATGGATATATTTCGTCTTACTATTATGCATTAGTCCATAACACATCCAGCAAGTAACACTTACTGTGTCCTTACAACAATGAGAAGAACAGGTTACTTAGACACTGACTTATATGGCAAATATTGCTGCTGCAAGACCAACATCGTTAAATTCAATGCCAAAAAGAAATGGCTTCCTAAATGATTTGTTTTCTTTTGGTACTATTTGACTGGTGGATGCCAAGCGGCTAAGTTTTCGTTTTTTTCTGGAGCCCTCATTACCGAAACGTTAACTTTATTTCAGTATTACTTGAGCACCATAAGAGCTTCAAACTGGGGAATACATTGAGAGTTGTTTCCAACAGAGGTCCTCAAAAATGTCATTGGCAACCCCAAATTGACGCCCATGACATTGTCAGATGCATTCCCACCAACAGTGGGCCACTGTCACAGGCACCAACAGAAAGTAAAAAACCCTGTGGTTTGTATAGGTGGTAAAGTCAAAGGACCTTTGTTTTTTGACTGTCATTTTTTAAAATGTTTATGTGATGTCTTTTTAATAATGACGAAAACTATTTTTTAATGTTTTTAACTTAGATTGTAACCCTACAGGGAGGCACTATAATAAATTGTCTAAACTGTTCCTATCTCCTAGTTTGAATTGTTGATTTAGCAGAAGTGTGACACATAGTGGGTTAGGTATTCAACATCCCAGGGCGAGCATTATTCTCACTATTTTATTTATTATTTCTTCTCAAAGCATAATCCCCCACAAGGTCTTCCTTACAGTCAGCATTCTGACTTTACCACCTATACAAACCACAGGGTTTTTTACTTTCTGTTGTTGTCACTCCCCTCCCTGTGTACACAATCAGGGGAACCTTCCAAATATTTGCTTACTGCTGTCACAGGGCCACAAAGATTCTTAAAATAGCATTGTGTTGCAGTTCCATATCAGATTTAAGTACCTTTATTTGAATTGTTCATTTATCGATTGCAGTCTTGTTAAATGCAAAACCAACACATTCAATATAGCATCAACATTGGACTTCATTTTGATATGATATTTTATTATGAAATCCATAAATGCATTACAATACTGATACAAGCAGTGCTGCAATATTGATAAATGCCCGAGAATACAACAGGTGAGTCAGGTCTGCAGTTGCATATGAACTTCTTTGTCATGTGATGGCTGTGCCTGGGTAGGTTGAGGGATAAAAATTAGGTTTCCCATCGTGAGGAGTATCGGACATATATTATGTTAGCATGATCTATCTATATACCCTCTTTGCCTGATATGCACATAACATAATCCATATATGCTTCGGCTGGAAGGATAGGATTTATTCTTTTCCTGTGTTTTTAATACTAACAGAGTAGGCCGAGAACCATACAGATGCCATTTTCTTTCTTCTGACTCGGACACGAGCTGTGATCACATGTTACTCTCCGGTAGTTGTCAAGCCCCAGTTCATCTGAGTTATAGGGAGCAGCTGAATGTAGATTGTTCACTCGACTGTCCTGGGACTCAAGGTCGCATCTGGCTTTGGGTGCGTTAAGCGCATTCCTGGAGGCGCTGTGCCTACACTCCCGGGCACCGAGACGAAAGGGAGTCACCCCTCCTAACCTTCTCTGTAATAAACAGTTGAGCTTTGAACTAATCATGTGTGCCATACATGGTCCTTCCTTAGAGCTCGAGGGCCAACTGGTGTTTTTCCTTTTATAGTGATTATATGTGTTGTACAAAAAGTATATAACCGTTTGTTTGAATGTAAGCCAACAGTCTTCTCCGCGCACCTGATGGGTGAGGGTTGGAGAAGCTCCTCTATAAAGTATTCTGCTTAATAAATGATTAAACCTTCTTCACTGCCAACTGACTGATTATTTGGTGATGGTATTGGGGCTATTGGTAGGTATAGCCCTTTATGTTATTTTTTTGTAATACATCAGTTGGCGACTCCGCTGGGACTGCGTGATAGGGCCGTCCTCCCGGGAAGAAAGCACAAAGAAAGGGGTGCTCCGGTCAAGCGGGTGGACGAATCGGAAGTTTTTTGACTTACTCTGCTTTCGCGATCAGAGCGCCACAGCTGCTAGTGACCCTTCACCGGAGTCCTATGGGCGTAACCCAGGAGCTGACTGTGTTGGTCTTCAGGAGTTGGCAGTGGAGAATATGCAATTGTACCTGGGTGCACCAGGTGAGTGGATTGTTTTTGGTGTCTTTTGGAACGCACTGTTGAACAGTGTCTTTGAAGCAGTTAACTGTATCAGATTTGGTGGTCGGTGTACCACGGAGAATTTTGGGTGTCTGACGGGGCAGCATTGTGGCTGCACGGGTAGACGCTCAACGGACTTGTTTTGTGAATAAAAGAGACGCTGATCGGACGCCGTGGTGTGGCTCATGTGGTATGCACCCGTACGGACGGGTCTCGAAAAGGCCCGTGGTTGTACCTGGGTAGCCTCTGGGATATATCTGAGGCAGTGCTGCAGTAACGGGCTTAGTCCGAATAGTCCAACTGGTAAACCAGGAAAACTTTGGGATGGTCTGTAGGACAGTCTGTGATTATACCTGTCCGACGGTCTCTGGGTAGTCTTTGGACTGCTTGTTTTTGGTATCTGATGGTCTGGAATCTGAAAAGATTAATTCTCCATGAACAGGAGTCGACGGGCTCTGTTCTTTTGTTTGGAAAAGGAAATAAAAAAAGACATGTCATTTTGAAAATCTTTGTATGCACATATACGTTGCTCTGTGTGTGTTTGAGTCGGAGAGCAGGTGAAAATGTTCGGAATGTTAGAACATGACCATGTTTGAAAGACTGTTTCTTTTGAATGAGGTATAACTGTTAACGATCATTATGCCGTGTATTAGCAAATTATGTTTTGGATGCCTTTAGCCGCTGAAAAGGCGCGTGCTTGGATGAAAGTCAACCTGCCCCGCCCAAGGGCAGTAACGTGCTTAGTCCGAATAGTCCCACTGGTAAACCAGGAAAACTTTGGGATGGTCTGTAGGACAGTCTGTGATTATACCTGTCCGACGGTCTCTGGGTAGTCTTTGGACTGCTTGTTTTTGATATCTGATGGTCTGGAATCTGAAAAGATTAATTCTCCATGAACAGGAGTCGACGGGCTCTGTTCTTTTGTTTGGAAAAGGAAATAAAAAAAAGACATGTCATTTTGAAAATCTTTGCATGCACATATACGTTGCTCTGTGTGTGTTTGAGTCGGAGAGCAGGTGAAAATGTTGGGAATGTTAGAACATGACCATGTTTGAAAGACTGTTTCTTTTGAATGAGGTATAACTGTTAATGATCATTATGCCGTGTATTAGCAAATTATGTTTTGGATGCCTTTAGCCGCTGAAAAGGCGCGTGCTTGGATGAAAGTCAACCTGCCCCGTTCAAGGGCAGCCTGAATTATGATATGTATGTCAAACATGGTATTACACCCATCTTGTTGAATACTTTATGGCATAAATATACTAAAGATAATGTGGAGCTGCAATGGCCTTTAACCGGGTCTTTTGATGAGAAAAAAATACACTTTTTGCAGGATCGCTTGTTTTCTAAATGAAGTCGGCAGGCAATGTTTGATTCCCTAAACATGTGGCAGAAGGAAGCAAAGCGTAGACGTAACTTTATAAATAAATACATAAAATAAGGGAGGAAAAATTTTGTAAAATAAAGAGAGGTCAGACGATTACGCAGAAAGCCATAACGTATGATAAAGCTCAAACCGAAAAGGGAATTGACTGTGCAGACAGACAATTTAGATTTCAGGTGGATAACACCTATGTGACCAGGACTTAGGCAGAGGATGAGATGGAGGATTTATTGGATATGCGTCCACCTCCCCCTTATGCTCCAGAACGTATATATCCCGCTGTCCCTTTAATTCCGGCACAGGCCTGTACGGCCTCTGCTCCCGTTGCCTCTGCTTCCTCTGTCCCTCCGTGAACATCCTCTATTTTATCTCCTACCGCGTTTGAGACGGCTACTTTATGATCTGATGCGTTGCCATCTTCAGTTATGTCCACAGCTGTTTTGTCTTCCCCTACTCCCGCCTGGGCTTCCCAGTCCTCGAGCACGACTCCAACCCTGGGCTGACCCGACTCCATCTCATGCTTTGGGGGATCTTAGCGCTCGGAGGCTGTTTACTCGTTCGGCGGTAGGACTAGATGAGAAACAGATGATTAAGAATCAGTCATCCCAATGGATGCGCCATCCTATTTATACTCTAACTGATATATGGAGCACACTTCGAGACTATGAGCCTGTTATGCAGCAACATGCCCTGAAACACATGGCCAAATGTCTTATTTCTTTATGAGACCAGTGTTTCCCGGGAGAAATGGCCCCCCAAATGATGTATGATATTCGGGACAGGGCTTATAAGTCTGAACTTGGACCAGAGGAAGTTTATAGGCATGTCGAGGTTTTATTAAATAATCGAGGGCGGATGCACCAGAATTGTCCATCTTGGGACTATCAGCATCCTATGCGAGAAGTCCATCCTATCTTCTATCCTGAAGTATCGGAATAAAAAAATGATCAGGATGTGGTAATTAGACCTCGTGTGGAGGCGCGAGTACAAGAACAATGGGTTTACACCCCTGGAAGAGGAGTGAAGTCCTCTCGCTAAAGTCACAACTCCCTCACCCCCGTAAAAACCCTAGGGCTTATTATAAAGAACTCACAGAAGCGGCCTCCTCAGCTGTTATGACCCTAACTGATACAGAGCTATTTTTTGGGTTACTAGTCCCCGTTTATGTGTGGCGTCAGGTGCATGATCAGGACCATGTTCCAGAGTTAGGCGGGACTTGGGATCAAATAAAAGGTTGGGATAAGGATCGAAAGCCTGGTGATAAACCGAAACCTGAACTATTGGCTTTACCGGGCCGGATTATTACTTACATGCATTCCTTAATTCCGCCTCGTAAGGTGGATTGGGATAAATTGACAGCGTGTAAGCAGAAGAAGGACAAAAGTGTTTCAGATTTTTTCACTAGATTTGAAGGTGTATTCATTGACCATAGTGGGCAGGATTCATCAGTGGAAAGTGGTGTAAAACTATTTATAAATCATTTCTTGACAAATCTGTTGCCGGAAAACTCCACGCGGTTACAAGCCGCTGAGAGTACTTGAACCACTTCTACGCCCTCGATAATATTCAGTATGGCTCAATATTATGAACATAGGAAAAATTAGAGTAAGGATAAGACGGAAAAGAAAGCGAAGGATCTTAAGACACAGGTGTTGTTGCAACAAGCCATCCGAGGACGAGGCAGAGAGAGAGGCGGTAGATGGTTTGTCCCGAGGGGGGCGGGAACTGGACGAGGCGGAGGATCAGCTGTTGCTTTGGGACCAAACCAGTGCACTTACTGTAAGGAGGAAGGGCATTGGCGATTTCAGTGTCCACTATTGCTGGCTCAGAATGGGGCTATGAGAGGAAGAGGAAGAGGTCGAGGTTGTATGGATCACAGTGATATGCGGCGAGAGGAGGGAACGCACAGAAAATCGGAAAAACATTATTTAGATAATCCAAGAGGTAGGCAGTACTATAATGAGGACTGTGTGATAGATGGGACCGAAGGGTATGCTTACACATAGGATAACCCAGGACAGAGTGGGGGCCAGGTGTCAGTACCCGTTGATCAGCAAGGTCCTTAGGTAATAGGGCAGTTGATGGGGACATCTGAAAATGTTTTAGTTGATACGGGTGCGATGAATAGTTCTATTTCTCGCTCGCTGGTCCCAGGGGCCGCTCTGTCCGGGCAAAAAAATGTTTCGGTGGGATTCTCGGGAATTCCAGTGGTGAGCCCCATTTCCAAACCTATTCCGTTCACAATTGGTCCAGTCACGGTAGACTCCCCGTTTCTGTTGACTTCACATTGTGGTGAGAATCTATTGGGGTTAGATTTGTTGAAGAAACTACATGCAAAAATTCATTGTTCCCCCAATGGTGTTTATCTGACTATTCAATCCCCTGGCAAGCATACTTTGCAGTGTTTCACTAAAAATGAACCCCTCCCTCCTTAGTTTACTGCTATTCCTGAGACGCTGTGGGCCACTGGAGACACAGATGTGGGATTATTGAAGACTCCTCCCGCTTCTATTACTTTGAATCAAAATGCTGAACTTCCAAGTATACCTCAGTACAAAATCTCTCCAGCAGAAGAGAAGGTTTTGCTCTCCATCATCCAAGATTTGATTAAGAGGGGTGTGATGGAGGAGACGGCTGCTAATATACGCAATAGTCCCATTTTGCCAATCTTGAAAAAGGCCCGGGTTGGAAGCGACCCTGATTACGTTGATACTTATCATTTTGTAATTGATCTGCGCGAGATCAACAAAATAGTGGTGCCCCAGTATCCTGTGGTTTCTATCATCACTACCATTCTTACTATGATTCCTCCAACTGCTAAATATTTTTCCGTGATCGATTTGAAGAATGCTTTCTTTAGCATTCCGATCCACCCTGATAGCTGTCATATTTTCGGCTTCTCATTATCTGGTCGCAGCTTCCGGTTTTGTCGCGCTCCCCAGGGGTATACAGAGAGCCCTAGTATTTAAAGCTAAGCTTTGAAAATGTTTTTGGATGATTTGGTCCTGCCCCCTGGTAATGTGCTTTTACAATATGTGGATGATCTGTTGGTGGGCTCTGACACTAAGGAGGGTTGTCAGGAAGCCACTGTTAAATTATTGTCTCATTTGGCGGCTAATGGAAATAAAGTATCCCTTTCTAAATTCCAATATTGTCGACAGGAGGTGACCTACCTTGGTCATCTACTGTCAAAAGAGGGGAGGAGACTAACCCCTGAGCGTGTGACTACCATGTCTAACATGCCTGTACCTCATACTCAGCATGATGTTCGTGCATTTCTCGGCATAACTTCTTAGTGTCGCCAATGGATTCCTAATTTTTCTCTTCTCACTAAACCTCTCTTGTATTTAATCACTAAAGATGTGCATGAACCTGCACCTTGGACTGATGAGTACCAAAATGCTTTTGACTCTTTGAAATCTGCGCTTTGCTCTGCACCCGTTGTGGGTACCCCTGACTACCGAAAACCTTTTGTGCTTTATGTACACAAGGTGGACGGTTGCTCGCTTTCTGTGGTGACACAAGGATTTGGTGGTAAGCAGAGACCTTGTGCCTATTTCTCGGCGGTGTTGGATAATGTCGCAAGAACACTGCTTAGCTGTTTAAGGGCTACTGCAGCAGCCGCAGTGGCTATTCGACAGTCGGAAGGGCTCGGCCTGAACACTGACCCCACAGTGATGGTACCGCACGCTGTGGATACATTATTGAACGAAGACCCAGCACCTTACGAGTGCGCGTCTTACAGGTTACGAATTGACTTTGTTTGCTCCCCACATTACGATTAAACGATGTGCCACTCTGAACCCTGCTACATTACTACCCCTTCCCTCGGACGAAAAGAACAATGATGTGAATGGACAGGTAGACCTCACAGACATTCCTTTATCTGACCCTCAAGGGTAATTGTATGTTGATGGCTCTTGTTTCAAATTACCAGATGGCACAGCAACTGCTGCATATGCCATAACTACTCTATGCACTGTAATTGAGGCTTCCCAAGTACCCTATCAGTCAGCACAGGTCGTTGAGTTAGTGGCATTGCTCCAGGCCTGTGAGTTAATTGAAGGATTAAGAGTAAATATTTACACGGACAGCCAATACGCCTTTGGCGTGGCTCATAGTTTTGGCCGACTGTGGGCAGAGAGGGGTTTTCTTACTTCCCATGGTCAGCAAAAACAACATGACCCTTTGATTTTACAATTACTGACAGCATTGACATTACCAGAAATGGTGGCTGTAGTCAAATTCAGTGCACACAAGACAGTGGTGGACGCACTGGCTTAAGGTAATGCCTTTGCTGATCAGATTGCTAAAGAAACTGCAAAATCTAAAATGACCTCAATGTTTGTGACTACTTCTGCTAGGTGGGTGGCGGAAACGGAAATGTTTGACAACACTATGGAGAGTGTCCGGGAAATACAAAAAGAAGCTACCCCTGCTGAGCTGACTCGCTGGGAAAAGGAAGTGGGGAAATTAGATGCAAATGATTGTTGGATTGACTTGACAGAGAAACAGCGGTGGTTGTTGCCCAGCGCATTAGTGAATGCCGTAGTGACCATGGCGCATGGTTCAGCACATATTGGGGCAAAGGGTATTTGTGCACTTTTAGACCCTGTGTGGTACAATCCTAATATCCCAAGAACAGCTGCTCATTTGGCGCAATATTGCATGGTTTGTTTACAACATAATCCTGGGGGCAGGGAACCAGTGTTGAATGGAAATTTTGCACCACCATCTTTACCTTTTGAGGTGCTCCAAATGGATTATATCCAACTGGAGCGCGTGAATAATTTGAAATATGTTCTGGTCGTGGTGTGTGCTTTCAGTAAATGGGTGGAAGCCTACCCGACCAAAGAAAATATTGCTTTGGCAACAGCAAAGGCCTTGATAAAGGAATACTTCCCACGCTATGGATTGACTCGGGTTATCTGGAGTGATAACGGGGGCAGATCTTATCACATTTGTAAAGGATTACAGATTAAGCAGAAATTCCATGCGCTCGACACCCCCAGTCCGCTGGGTTGGTCGAGAAGTATAATGGAATACTGAAAATCAAATTAGCAAAGATTCATGAAAGTACTGGATTGAATTGGCCAGATGCTCTACCACTAGCATTGCTGTCAATACGGGTTACCCCACATTCTCGTTCTGGCTTGTCTCCTTATGAGGTGATCTTTGGGTGCCCTGCCAATGTTTGGGGCATCCCGAAACCCAGAGCATTTCATGATATTGAATATCCTATGCTGATAGACTATTTGTATGCCTTGACTAAAGAGCTTCGTTCTGTTCATCAACAGGTTTCAGCAGTTTTGCAGCCCCTGCCGGAGGGTCCCGGACATCGCTTGGAGCCAGGACAGTGGGTTCTGGTCCGTAACTATCAGCGGAAATCCAGTCTGGATCCCCGTTATTCTGAGCCACTTCAGATTCTGTTGGCCACGCGGACGGCGGTAAAGGTGAACGGCAAGCAACACTGGATTCATGTATCGCATGTGAAGAAACTACCCCTCCCAGTTCCTTATGATCAGTGAATCCAGGAAGGAGTTCTGACACAGGAGAGTGAACGAGTTCCTCGCTTTGTCCCTTATTCTGATGCCCAGGAAATTGGAGAAGGGCAAGGAGAAGGGGTGCCGGGCTCGGAAGGGGATTTGTCATCTGCACAAGTGATTGCCCCAGATTCTATTGCCCCTGCAGTTGGTTGAGAGGCTCGTAGTACCCCTGTTTCAGCGGAATCATCATCCTCTGTTTTGTTCTCTGATCAGGAAGTTGCTTGGCAATGTTTGATACAATCTGCGGCCCAGAAAACAACACGGTACCCCAAGTGAAGATGGTAGGATATAGGGAGAGACTTGAGTGATAGGGTACAGACAGATTTGCTCCTCGAGTGTCTGTTAGATGCACTTCTGGGGTACTGAGCAAGACACTGGACTGAACACGCTGAGAGCCTTGAACATTTGTTTGCTCTGCTCAGAAAGAAAGACTGAATTTCTTGTTTAAAGGGGCCCAGATTGTGTATTCTTTAAGGGTTGTGTGAGAGCATAACTCTGTGAGAAGATTCTTTGGTCTTATTTGTGATGAACGATAGGAGCCTGCCTGTGAGGCTCCAAATGGACACAGGAAAGAAGCACCCTCTGGCAGGTTGGACTGCATTGCCCGAGTTTATTTTTGGACTTTTAGCTATCATGTATCCCTTTGCTCGTTTTGTCCCCGAAGAGGAACATCCTTTTGCACCATGTTATCTCCCTGTAAATATGCCTGTCTTTTCTAGTTGGATTCAATGTGTTAAAATTGCATTTGTGGTCGTTATAGCGATATTGCTAATCATATTAATGGGAGTGTTCGTATATTTAGAGTTTCACCACCCAATGTCTACTGTTTTAGGAACAACTACCCCATCTCCGGAACTCTAGTACCACATAAGGAAAGGGACAGTCAGACTTTTATGAAAAATGTATTTGTTGAAATGCTTCATCAAACACACAGCGCTACTAATACTACGAACTGTTGGGTTTGCCCTCTGTTAGGCACAAGTACGACTTATTTATATACCTAGCAGTGTCTCATTTGGGAAATTGTGAGGTTTGGTTTAAATTACTCTCAATGATGTATATGCATTATACTGTGGACACACAAAGGTTTTCGGAAAAAGATTATGAAATGATTTAAGCCTATATTGAGGTTCATCAAGGGTTCAATCCCGTTGGGAACAATGGAGAGGGAACATTAGACCCTAATGCATGCATGAATATGTATACAACACATGAAAACACTACTTGGTTAAAAAATGAAATTCTGGATTTCGCTGAGTTCAATTTCACCCAGTATTTTCGACATTTCCAAAAAGGTAATGTTACTGACGATAGAGCCATTCCAGTACCTATATTAAACAGTACCTTTGCATTCTGTCTTCAGGGAGTAAAATACATATCCGTAGGAGAAAGTCGGTGTAATTATACTTATCAGTTGCATACCTTAGGCAGCCCTCCGCTGTTAACTCCTCCTAACGTATATTTTGTTTGTAGAGAAAATGCTTATACTTGGCTTCAACGAGGTTGGGCTGGACGCTGTTACCTGTCCTTTCTGTTCCTTTCCAGTTTATATCACTGCATCTAATTATCACAACGATCACCGCCTACATAGACGAAGTCTACCTGCTATAAGAAGTAAAAGAGAGATAGATACTACCGGGATAGATCAGACAGATACCCCTGAACAGCATTTTACTGATATTGTGGAAGGGGTGTTTCCTATCTGGGGGCCTATAATTATCAGCAAAGCGGTATGCCGTTTGTCCAGAGTAGTTGAAAGGGTAATTAACACTACAGCAGGCATATTGACTGATTTAACAGTAGAGCTTCAAGCGACAAGACTCGTTTCGCTTCAAAATCAGATGGTTTTAGATGTTATATTGGTAGATCGACGAGGAGCATGCCGTGTGATCGGCAGTTCCTGCTGTGTCTACATTTCCAACTCCGCCCCTACTGTTCATTTGGCTATCCAGAAGCTACACCATCTGGCTTCCAAAATACATTCAGAGACTGGTACATGGTCCCTCTCTGGTTGGTCTGGGGTCTGTTGTCTACCTGGACATGGAAGATTCGGATGGTGCTGGCAGGTATAGCTGGTATCATACTCACCTGTTGCCTTTGTATACAATGTGGACCTGCATTATGCACTTATTGCGCAACTAAGCTCACCTCCTCCTTGGCCGGTCCATCCCCAGCAGCAGTAAAGGCTCAGCTAGTTTAGCAGGAAGTCAAAGATTTAATGCAGATTGATGAAGGAATATTCGAAGACTGAGCCGTTAAAGTTGGCTACATCATTCTAAAAGGGCCGTTCTGAGAAATAAAAATTAGGTTTCCCATTGTGAGGAGTATCGGACATATATAATGTTAGCATGATGTATCTATATACCCTCTTTGCTTGATATGCACATAACATAATCCATATATGCTTCAGCTGGAAGGAAAGGGTTCATTATTTTCCTGTGTTTCTAATACTAACAGAGTAGGCCGAGAACCATACGGACGCCATTTTCTTTCTTCTGACTCGGACACGAGCTGTGATCACGTGTTACTCTCCGGTAGTTGTCAAGCCCCAGTTCATCTGAGTTATAGGGAAAAGCTGAACGTAGATTGTTCACTCGACTGTCCTGGGACTCAAGGTCGCATCTGGCTTTGGGTGCAATAAGCGCATTCCTGGAGGCGCTGTGCCTACACTCCGGGGCACCGAGACGAAAGGGAGTCACCCCTCCTAACCTTCTCTGTAATAAATAGTTGAGCTTTGAACTAATCATGTGTGCCATATATGGTCCTTCCTTAGAGCTCGAGGGCCAACTGGTGTTTTTCCTTTTACAGTGATTATATGTGTTGTACTGAAAGTATGTAACCGTTTGTTTGAATGTAAGCCAACAGTCTTCTCCGCGCACCTGATGGATGAGGGTTGGAGAGGCTCCTCTATAGAGTATTCTGCTTAATAAATGATTGAACCTTCTTCACTGCCAACTGACTGATTATTTGGTAATGGTATTGGTGCTATTGGTAGGTATAGCTTTTTATGTTCTTTTTTTGTAATACATCAAGGTGATAGCTGTGCCCTGGTATATCTTGGCAGACTTTAGTTAAAATATTGGTGGTAACCAAATAGGCATTTATCTGCTTTCCTAACTACTGTGTCATTTTTCACAACCTTGAATTTACCGCTCAGTTCTTAACCTGGGTGATGTCAATTCCTGAGATGTCTTCAATTAAAATGCATGAGACATAATTTCCTGTGACACATTGCAAAGATCATATATTATCACTTTCTGTGATGTCACTGGGATCAAAGGGCATGTGACATCTCTTCTGCTACCCCTGGAAGTTTGATGCATTGACCTCGATGCTGTGCTGCTGCTAGGTCTGATGTCTGATGAACTATTAATTTTGCCTCCTCGATGTAACATTGCCAAATGACACAGAATCATTTTTCATGTACCACACATTTGCCTCACTAAAACAAAAACATATTAAAAAGGCAATCTGATATATGTCCGGTGATTAGTACTGTTTTAATTTTTTTTTTAAACGCGGAGTATCTTTCTCTTATGATTTGATTTTGCTTTCCCTCTTACAGTGAGGCGGGAATTATCTCAGACTACCAAAATCACCAAAACTGGACTCTTCCTGACTTTTCTCAATTTCACCTGCTGCAATGTGTGACATGTAAAACGTAGACTTGAAGCATCACCTGGGAGTGAAAAGGAAAACTAGTTGTGATGGTCGGGTTCCATACGATAGTATCTAAATGAAAACCTTCAACATGTTCTGCATTTTCCTTTTTTTTTAGTATACAGCTGTTTAATGCAACTGGATGCATTAACGATTTGTGAATGCTCAGGATACTAGCCATAGCGACTTATGGTAGTGAAATCTGGGGATATGCTGCTACAGATTCCCTCCAGGTTGTGGAAAATGGGTTCCTGAAACGTTTATTATGTGTTCGGCGGGGGACCTCAAATTGGGGGAATTGGGGGTTTCCTACCTAAGTGATACTCTTGCCTTGCGTCCTCTGATTTTCTGGTTAAAGTGCTGGCTGAACGATGATCTAATCCTCACTCATTTGATTTTAAGAGAATGCATGTCCCTAGATAATGTGGCTCGCATCCCCTGGTTTAATTATATTAAAAGAGGGTTTGAATGGATTGGGCGGGGCATTTTATTTCTGATCCTGATGTTATTACAAGAAAGGATGTGGAATTAACCAAGACTGCCTTTCTGAGTCGAAGGCTAGCAGTTAGGGAAGTAGAGGAGGCCTGAAAACCTAGTGTCCGGTCATATTTATTGCTTAAATCGACGCCATTAACGGAACCATATCTCATGGGGGCTTTGACAACACATGAGAAATTTATTTGAACTAGGTTCCGGATGAATCTCTTCCATCTCCTGCCAGCAAGACTTAAGGGGGCTAATAGAGGTCAAGTGCTAGCTTCCTGCGGCTGCAACGGAAAGTCTCTGCAGGACTTGCTGCACTTCTGTAAATTGTATGAAGTCCCCCGTAGGCATTTTTTAATTCCTATTTTAAACAAAATGAATTTTAAACAAGTGAGACCAGCTCTTGTGTATCTTCAATTGTTGAAGGATGATTGTATCTTTTTTATAGAAGGGTTTTTAAAAGCATCTCTGAAATCAAGGCACTAAATGGATATGTAGAGTTTGCTTATTTAGACATGTTTTTAGATCATTTATTGCGCGGTACGGGACTTTTTTTCTCTTAAATTGTATTAACCTATTGCTGTTTTTATGTATATGCTTGTGTAACTTTTATGGGTTTTTAAACAAAAACAGAATAAAGTTTATTGACTGACTGACTACTCAGGATTCACTTTTGTAAATTCCTACAAAATGGCTACAGTAGACTCCTGAGTTCATGTAATGAGCTTGGATAAAAATAACAGGAATAGAATTGGATAATGAGGCCCTTATTTAGAGTAGGCTATGCTGGGTATCCGCTAAAAAGTGGCAGACATCCCTTTTGCCCTGTTATGAGGGTGGTGGTGTCAATGACACTAAGGCTGACGGAAAGTCAACCACTTCTTGGTGGATGTACCACCTCCAAATAAGCCCCCTATTTCTGAACTCTAGCCACAGTGATCTTGTTTGACATTAGAAAATGCAAAATAAATGCTATGTTATGCACAGATTGTGTTTAAATATTTTCCTAAATGTTGCTTGTGTCTTGTGGGAGGCTAGGCTTATCTGGGTAATAGGGACCTAACAAGATCTGATGAACTTCAATTGTGGTTTTAGCAATAAAATGGTCATGGCATCCACCAGTTTTTTTCTATACTGACACATGTGGTTCTCTAAGTTTTCCAAGTGTGAGGACATCCTTGCCC
The DNA here is from genome assembly GCF_964263255.1 of Lissotriton vulgaris. Lineage (NCBI taxonomy): Eukaryota > Metazoa > Chordata > Amphibia > Caudata > Salamandridae > Lissotriton > Lissotriton vulgaris. The sequence goes on along the minus strand of NC_141694.1, from coordinate 1,386,815,757 downwards.
CAGCGTCGTCAGGGCTGGCTGTAGGGCAGTGCGAATGGTGTGGCTGCACTGGGCGCTGACCTGGAGGGGTGCTGACCTCAGGTAGGGGGGGGCACTGTGTTTAGCAATAACTTAAGATTGGAGAGATATGGGGCACTTTTGCCCATTGGTAGTGATGGAATTCAGGGGGTGTAGGGGCGCCAAAATTGATTTTGGCACTGGGCGCCACCAGCGCGAAATTCAGCACTGAGCGTCGGCTTTGGGGCAGTGCGACCGGTGCAGCAGCACCTGACACTGACCTTTGGGGTGCTGTGTTTAGAAATAACTTATGGGTTTATAAGACCAGTTTTTTGTTTATCCAGCAGATTTCAGGCAATAATATAAATATCACGTGGACTCTGATGAATCATTTTCCCTGTGGGGAGAGATCAGAGTTTTGCCTAGTGACAGTTTGACTCATCATAAAGTAGCAGAGAGAGAACATGTACATGCAGGTCACAGAACTTTATTTTATGTAGATAGCTCAGTAAGTTACTGTTTTCTTCACAAAGATCATTTTGTTTTTTGCAGTTCATAAGTTAGAATCTTAATATAGCACAGTGTCTTATGTACTGTCATTAAAGAGCTACATACAAATTGCATAGTGTAGGTTAGGACATTATGTTTTTCCCCAGTCTTCCACTAGCTATTCCTTTTAAAAAATGTTTTTTTTATTTAGTGCATGATAACAATGTTGTATTTTACATATTAGATTTGTAATTTCATACAGGAACTGTTATACACAGAAAAGAGGTTATAAACTTATGAATCACAATACATTGTAATACTTGCCATTAAAAGCAAATCCTTTTTACAGAAAGAATAAAAAATGGTCTTGAATCCATAAAGTTTTCCGTAACATTCTCTCATGCATGGTTTTAGCCCTTTTACCCCACCACCACCCTCCCTACCCACCCCACCCGGGTTGGCCATTTGTTCATTAAATCTCTGTTCTATCTCTCAAGCCATCTGGTCAGCAGTTCCCAAATCTTTAAACCTTTTGCTCAGGATTGGATCCCTCTTTTTTTGTATAAGCTTTTTCAAAGTTATAGTTCGACACTAGCCGTGTTAACCATTGATGATAACCAGGGGGTGTTGGATCTAAACAGGCTGAGGTTAGGGAAAGTCTACATACAGCCATATTTATGAAATCAACTGCTCTCCCGGTTGCCCTTCGATCTACTTATCTACCCCGAGGCAAATCAAGGCTGAAGTAAAGACTTATGACCCTGCCTAGCACCTCTTTAAAGAATCTTGTTATTTCTGTTTTTAAGATATTTAGCGTAGTGCAGGAAGCAAGCATGTGGTCAAGATTTGCCTGATACAGAGAGCAGCGGGGACATAGAGTTCCCTTCTCTCTTCCCCATTTTGCAATCTTTTTCGGAGTATAATAAAGCGAAAAGCAAGTTTAAAATACTGCGCCTGAAGCCGTGCAGGAGTAAGTAGTTTTTGAGCTAATTCTGTCGAATGAAAAAATAGATCATCTGTAATATCTATTTTCTCTTGCCACTTAAAAGCCTGCGGTCCCATGTCATTTATCAGTAGGGAGTTTAGTGAATTATATACACTTCCTATAAATGAATGGTTCTGTCTCAAATTATCTATGATGGGATTGTTCATGAAGCCGGATGGACCACCACATTTCCTACCTAGAAAGTCACTGACATGCAAATACTTGAAGAAACCCCTCCAGTCTAGTGCGTATTGTTCTTTAGGTGTTTCGAAAGAAACTATACCAGAGAGGGAATAAAAATCACCAAGTTTAGACAGTCCCTTATCTAACCATTTCTTGATTATTGAGTCCTTAAAGAATTCGGGCAGGTTAGGATTATTATTAATCGGTGTGTAAAAATTCAAACGTCCAAATCCTAGCATTTTTCTAACTGTTTCATGGTTTTGTATCCAGCAGCCAGTGTCTTAAAGCCTACCTTTTTATAATGGGAATCATTCCACTAGCTATCCCTAATGTTGCTGAAAAGGTTTCATTTGGGTAAAAATCCATTCTTACAACTAAACTAAACCTTAACCAGTGCTTTAAAACAAAAGAAATTGTGGATAGAAAGGGGCGAAGGAGAGATGAGAGACACTGGTGGTGGATGGTGGTGGTGAGGGAATCAGTGAAGAAGGCGCTTATGTTGAGCATCAAAAATATTGTTGCACTGTGCACCACCAGCACTGAAGCCGGCCCTACTTTGTCATATATGTGATTTCTACTAAAGTACTGTGCTGGTTATGACATGCACAACTATAATACAGATAGTTTTTCCAATTTGATTTGAAAATGTGATACATACTGCGAAAATGATCTTTCTAAATATGTTTAGGATCCCAAAAATGTCCTTGTCTTTCAACATACATGTAGGCTGTGTTTTGGTTATGAATGCTGACAATATATCATGTAGAATTAACCAATTATCATCATCTTCCTCATCTGGGTGGACGATGTAATATCATCATAATCTGTGTTTAAGATGGCAGAATCATCATCATGATCTGTGTTTAAGATGGCACAATCATCATCATGATCCTTGTTTAAGATGGCACAATCATCATCATGATCTGTGTTTAAGATGGCACTATCATCACCATTATCTGTGTTTAAGATGGCACTATCATTACCATCATCTGTGTTTAAGATGGCACTATGATCCCCATCATCTGTGTTTAGGATGCCACAAGCACTGTATGAGGAATATGAGAGAATTCTAGAAATATAAGAGAGTGATTGTGGATACCAGTGTTAATTAATTTGAACGTTTTTTGTTTTGATTTTACTTTTGTGCAGTGTTAGCGACCAATAAAAATGCAATTCTGTTGATTAGTTGAATTATTGAATTCACTAACTGCTTAGCAATAACAAACAATACTTTTGCAGTACCTTTGTTATCTCAATTAATTATATGCAATTTCTATCAATTCATTTACATTTAGTTGAACTGAGTCACATATTTCGCTATATAAGCATACAGAAGCAATATTGAAATTAGAGAGTGGGGTCAATACAAATCTGAAATAGGTTCCTGTATTATAGTGGGTCTGTATGGACAAACCTCAAGCCACTCTATACGTGATGGCACACATCATCTCCCTCCTGCCAACCCGAGAACCCCAGCCCACCGGCACTTCCCCCAAAATAACCCAGACTGAGCCCTCACTAAGGGGCCGATTAGGATTGCGGTGATTCCGCATCCTCCGGGCCGGCGGAAGCCACCGCCAGCCCGGAGGATGGGGAATCACCGCAGCAGTGCCTCCAAAGACCCCCCACCAGATTAGGATGGCTGGGGGGGTCATCGGCGGACGGGAAAACCGTCCGCCGCTTTTCCGCTGCGGTCGCCTTCCGACCGTTGCGGAAAAGCTCTAATATGGTGGCGGTGTCTATCAGACACCGGCAGCCATATTAGGATGGGGCAGGAAACATGCTTTTCCACGGCGGCTTTTCCGCCGTGGAAAAGCATGTGGTCTTTTCAGTTTGCGGGCCTGTTGCGGGGCCCCTGGGTGTCAGGGGGTGGGGAGTGCACATGGGGGGTACCTATGATACCCCACTGCATTTACATGAACAAAGCGGTAGGCACCGCGGGTGTCTGCCGCTTTGTGCATGTAAATGCAATACATGCATTTGTAACCTTGCGGCGGCCGCTGCTTCAAGCAGCACCCGCTGCAAGGTTAAAGATACGGGATGTGACCGCCACTGCCCATACGGACGGTCCCTCTACCTCGGGGGTGGCGGACGGACGCAGGTCCGTCCGCCATCCTAATGACCCCCTAGTTTGGTTAAAGATTAAAAACAAGTCTGGCCGTATTTATTTATACTCACACAACAACACATTTCAAGCAGGAGGGTCCTAGGGAAGTTTAAAGACCTGCACAGGATTATATCCCCAAACAATATCAGACAGAAAACACGTACAAAATCCTTGGGTCTGTTATGAATAGAATATTGAAGAATACTAATTTAATAAGCCACAGACTATAACACACAGACCTAACTGTGGTAAATTCCCTTTTCAGGACGAAATCCCTCACTCACCAAAGGTGACATGCTTCATCATATGAGATTCTCCTCTCAAAAGAAAATCCTAGTTCTCTTGAGGGCTACAACCCCCACTCTGAGAGGGAGGAGCTCAGGGATGTTTTGAATTTCTATTTCAAAGAAAATACAAAACGTGCAAGAAGTGCGAGTAAAACTACCTAGGGGGCGCAAAAAATATGTTTTATTCAAGAGCCCCCTCTGCCAGGGTTAAAAACAGTGCACCAGCAACATGGATTTAAGTCACAGTGGTAGGGTGGAGAATAGTGGTCAGACCACTATTGTCATATTTTTTGTGCCCCTAGCTAGTTTTACTCACACTTTTTGCACATTCTGTATTTTCTTTGCGCAGCGCCCTCGCTCACACTACTTTGCTCATCACATGTGGATTTAGAATATCCTTTTTTTTAAAAATTATTTTATTTATGTTATTTTGTGTACATACAATACAGACAAGAATTGTTATGTGGGCTACCCGCCTCTGAGAATACAAGGTATGTAGTTAATGGCATACATCTCGGCCGGTTACCCCTTTGCTGGTTATACGTTGGTGGTAGGATAAAGGATAGAGAGAGGAGGAGACGAAACTATGAATAAGTGTATTAGAAGGATAGGACAGGAGTAAGTCAGACATTACATAACAATCATGATGACGGTTGCATACAGTCTATCGGTACACAGTTTCCACAGACGCTACCCTTCCGTTTATCCATGCAGACTAAAGAAATAGACATTCAGGCCATCAGAGTTCTCAAAGTATGTCCTCTGCCAGTCAGGTATGGGCTGATGAACTATCTGCCATTACGTAAATGATTCCCAGATTGTTTTTATGATGTCTAAACATACCAAATCCTGTTAGTATTGCTGAATATGAGATGGAACATTGAAAAACAGTGGAAAGTCAGAGGCAATGAGGTTTGGTTAGCAGCTGTGTCAATGTTCATACTGCAATGTGACAGCCCATATAGTGACCAATAGACTTGGTTCCTCTTCTGAACATCAATTGCACCATTGATGCACAAGCATTTGGAGATCCAATTTGCATATTTACTCTGGCACCTTTTCTCCAGAGCTCTTATGTGACAAGTTATTCAGAAGTAAGAGCTAGCTTTACCAAGGGTTTTTTGCAGTTGCAAACCCTGTGATTCGGAACATAAAGGGAATGTGACCGGAAAAAACCCTTTCCATCTGTACGACCCCATTTAGCGATTCAGAAACGGTTTTTAGAATCACAACATGGGTTTAGTAATCACTACCAAATTGCAATTTGGATGGGACGTGTTATGGGTGTACTTTCAAAATTGAGATGCTGTAACCTATGTATTGATAGGTTGGGGCCATATGTCCAGTTGCAAACCATTAATCAGGACTAAGCTTCAAGTTGGTTAGGTAACTGATTCACAAATGGGAAGCGGTACCCTTTTGAGCCCTTCCCCTGTGGGAAATAGGTTGGCAGCTTCAGGAGGATCACGCTTTGTACCTGTTGTCACTAATGTTTTCCGTAGTAGAGAACTTTATTTTTTTAAGTAGCCCTGGTTCCTATAATTAAATCAGGTTGCTTTAGAAAATAAAAAATAAAAAGTTTCCATTTTGGAATGCGATCACAGGCATGGTGGTCTAATGTCCTTTGCAGGGCACCATTCTTGTGACTGTAACCAATCAAAGGGTCTCACAAATTACAACTGGCGTAATGAACATTAATTAGCCATGCATGTTCTGTGACACCCAGTGATTCGCTATTTTGAGAACAAACCTATAGTTTTAAGGTGGTTCATAAAATAAAATATTGGTCACATAAAGTCGGTATGCAATTCGTGGCTGCTTTTCTCAGCCTCTTTCATGGTACATCTGGCCCTAAGTTCTTACGGAGTCCCTGACCTGACCCCCAGTTGGAACAGTACCCAGTATAAATGTAAGGGCAAGTCTAGACATTATTAGCTGCCCTTGTGTACAGAGAAAAAAGTTGTCTAGGCATATGCATAAGTTGGAGCTCATACATTTTTCCTTAGTCACACTGCGAATCCACACACATCCAGCACTGACTAATAACAAGAGAATAGTTAGGCAAACGAAGTGGCCTCAGCAGCATTCACCGTACATGTTTTAGGGGTAACGATAAAGTCATGGTTGTTCACTTGAGAGATTAAGGGGTGGCCAAATGAAATTTAGGACAACCCACAAAGTGCATCAGGATGAGTTTACCATAATTTAATGTGAAAATTGTGCATTGACTAGAAAACCAAAATTTAGGGGTGTTGCGTTTAAAGGGTGCAATTTCTGCATTGTTCTGGATTTGCAGTACCACAATAGATGCTAACATGCTACTGGTGCATATTTTCCCCTATTCCAGAGCACTCGAATTTAGATTTTGGGGCACTTTGTCCTCCCAATTGGCACTATGTATTACTTGTGGGCAACACCTGCGCGGTGCACAATTAGCACCTGAGTTATAATCCCAATTCAGGTGAAAATGGGAGTTTGCATTGCATTGCAACAATAATGATTTGGAGATTGCTGTCAATAATTCTTCACAGAAACCCCCCCCCCTTTTTCAGGGGAAGAAGGGGAAGGGGTTCCCTGTAGTAAATACAAATATTTTGTCAAGTAAAATGATTTTTCGTAGAGTTTTATTGATATTACTGAACATTTTTTTAGCAAATGACCATACAGTTAATCAGGCCTTGATAGAGCAAGTGTATTAAGTCAGATAGGCTTGGTGCCCTCAGAAAACTTCCTGATTCAGCCAGGTGATACTCTGAGTGAATTCCAGATCTCACACCACTCAGACCAAGTGGGACCTTTTTATTGTTTTGGTATTAAATAGGATATACGATTTGTAACTTTCATTAAAATCAGTTGAGAAGACTTTATTTCAATTACTATAGATCAGAAAAGTGCAACATAGTACAAGACACTAACAAGTACAAATAACGACATAAAACATTTAAAATACTCATTTTCGGTCTATTACAATAGCAGCACAATGAAGCAATAAAAGTTACATTTAAAATTACCACGGAAATTCATCATAAAAATACTTTTAAAACAATAAAATAGAATGAATATCTTCGATAATATCTGAAGACATAGTCCACCGGAAGTAGTCCGGGTGACATAATACCATTTGGAGGGACCAATCAATGAGTGGCAGCCTAAAGACGATCAAGGGAACACTTGGCATGCCTAATCCACATTGCCATTAAAAACTTGGCTGTACAAAATACAAAAAAAGAGATGTATCCGACTGCAGAATTCTGTACGCTTCCTTGTGCTTTCTTACTCCCAGGTTTCTGCAAAGTGGAACAATCCATTCCTTCATGATAATCAGGGTAGTACCTTTTAAAGGTGTGCCAGGTATAGTGGCACAAGGGCTGTGATGGACCCTCTACTCCCCAATTATGCTGTGTTATGCTTCCGAGCATAAGAATATGGGTGTCATTTTCCTAACTTTCATTAGGGCCCATGGCACCCTTGCTAGACAATTGATAACGGCCAATTCCAGACATTGCAGATATATATCCATCCTCCCTTCCAGACCCTCTGCTTTACTTTGTTTTTTATAGTTTATATTGTTTAACTAATTCACCATTGTCCTATAATAAAAATTTGGAGATGACAAAACCCATGCAGTATAAGATTTTAAAAAGTATTGCAGACAAGTAACTATGGGCCTCATTATGATGACGGTCGAACATTCGTCCGACTGCCATCATATAAGTAACGGGACAGCCCGACTTGCTGTTGGTGTTCCCGCAAGGAGAACTACAATGTGACTGCCTTCAAGGTGGTTGCAACGTGTATTTTCTGTATTGCGGTGTGTGCTGCAGGCTGCAGCACATGCCGTTCTACAATAAATAGAAATTTTTCATATCCCTGCATTATGTGGCGGGCACCATGCGGTGCCTTCCCCATGGTTCAGGGATATGGTGCCCCCCAGGACCAATCCCAGAGGCCCAGGGTGGAAGTGAGGCCCCCTAGGCGTCCCTAAAGTCACTTTCCACCAGTCTTCTCATGGCGGGTTAACTGCCATGGAACGGCCAGCGGACACTGACATTGTAATGCCTATGGCGGTGCCTGAGCAGGCACCGCCACCATTGTAGGCATTACAGACCATCCAACGGGCTCCTTGAGGCCGCCAGATTAGTGTCGGATGGTATTTCTGCTCCCGGATCATCTGCCCGCCATCTTTATGTGGCAGACGGTATTCATTATTGTTGGTAGTGAGACCGCCACCAACAGGCTGTTGGCGGCGGTCCCTCCGTCATTGTAATCAGGCCCTAGGTTCCATGGTTAGCAATTATTCACCTTAGAGCGTATGATTTCATGTTATTTTCTTAATACATCCTCCTTAGTTGTAATTATATTTATAGATTATTGGCCAATGGCATGCAAATTAATATATATTGTAAACGTTTATATTCAGAAATGTCTCTGATATGTTACTCAACATAAATAAAATGTAGGTAGCACCCTCTTATATTATAATCATTTTATGTTGCCAGAAGTCCAGTATCCTTTTTTGGCTTATAAATTATTCCATCAAAAACTGTTCACCATGGAAACAGTACAGTAATACATAAAAAATAGCAGTGGACTTACACTAAGGGCCTTGTTACGAGTATGGCGGTTCTCAGGACGGCCATACTCATGTTGGTGGCCGTACCACCAACACACTGCGAGTCTGCCCACATTATTCTGAGTGTGGAGGTCGGACTGCCACGAGATCACCGGCTTCACCAGAATCCAGCTGGGCTGGCAGTCTTCTACCGGCCAGAATATGCTGGCGGCACCGCTGCCAGCATATTACGAGTTGCCTATTCACCGCCCTTTTCATGGCGGTGAGCTCGCCATGAAAAGGGTGGCAGCTATGCAACTAAGGTGGCCCTAACAGGGCCCCCTGCCGGATCTTGGCCTGGGGGTGCATGCGGGGAGGGTCATGTTGTGCCCCCCCTGTAATTGCACCCTCGTTCCTGCACAGTGTGGGATGCATGCCAAACCGTGCAGGATTGCACTGCATGTTAGGCTCTCCTATGGGCCCAACAACCCACTGCCGTGCGACGGCTGCTGCACCTCCTGCCCCTCCTGGAATCACAGGCAGTGCAATACGACCTTGGTGGTTCTCCTGCGGACGGCGCGGTGGCGGTGCCCCGGAGGTTGGCCAATGTCGTAATAAGGCCCTAAGTATAACAAGTTAAGTTATAGCAATGCAGCCTCCTCACAATGTCCACACTAAGCATAAAAAAGAACATTTCACTTACAGCATAAATGGAAAAAAGTATGAAAACAATATCGCATTCTTGTCTGATCCGTCTGTCTATCTTTGCTTGGTGACACACGTGTGGTATTGTCGTAAGTAAACTTCCCAATAGAATCCTAAAACACAAAAATATTTCTATTTCGAAAATCGAAGTTTCTTCGGCATTGAAAAGAGCTGTTAATAATTTACAGTAGTTAACCACAGGGGCATGTTTTTACTGTCTTATCAAATCGGCCTGCAGAACAGCGCCTCCAGCTTTTTCTATTCCCACAGCCCTGGGCAAAGAATACATTCTCCCATCCATTTCAAGGACTCTTTTTAGTGATAAATTCCCCTTGTTTGGCTTATTCACAGCTGCCAGGTTCCAAAGGAAGTTACTTTAATTCTGACCACCAGAAAATAAGTATTTAAAAATGTCTTGCCTTACGTTCTGAATATTGTTTGTTTCAGCCAATTAAAAAAGTACACCTCTGGAAATGTTAGGCGAGCGCTCCCTCCCATTTCCAACCAGCAAAACATGATTGGGTGCCTCATCCGTTAACCAATTTGGGCACATTTTATTACCAATCCTCAGTACCACCACACCTGAAATCCTCTTTTGAAGAAACAATTCCTCTGTTGGTAACAAAACTATCTATATTTAGCTGTTTTCCTGTTTTGCCCCTTTACAGAATGTAACCAGCGTATTTATCAACTTGTTCCTACTTGCGACCCAAATCTTTTGGAACAGATTTACTAAAAGTCGGCCAGTGCAGTGCTGCGTGACAATCTGCAGTGCTGGACTTCGAGAACAGTCGCAAATTTGGTAGCAATATATTAACGAAGAGTTACGTGCCAATAATGAAATTTGCTGCGTTGCACAAAAATGCGGGTTGATTGCAACCTCAAGCACTGGAGGTTTTTCTTGGTATTTGTATCAAAATACATACTCAGGATTGAATTATCAAGTAATGACACCCCACCTCCCGCCCCCCAAGAGTAAACCTCATAAAATATGTAATTTCTCATAAATGATACGATAGCCGTCGGATTATCAAGCTATGTAGCACGTGCCCATTGTTAAAGGTTGGTTTCATTTGGCAGTTGGATTTCATGCATAGCCAGGCAGTGTAATATTAGTAGATTATCATTTGAGTGAACTCCTAGGGGGGTTTGCCCTGTTCCCACCCCTTTGCACCCTATTTGCATTCATTATCAGGGGTTTGCCTATATTCAATGCAAAGTCATTTAGCAATGCACTAGCATGAACTTTTTGGCAAAAAAGGTCTTTTGGTGTGAGAAAGTTATTTTATTATTTGGTATGAGAAAGTGCTGCCTTTCATTGCACAATGCCTCTTAGCATTATTTGCGCGCCCTCACAAAAGCATAACAAGTCTGAGCCTCTATCTTTTCATTATTGCAGTAATAAGAGGCTTGCCTCATTCTCCAACCACTATACCGGACGGTCAAATATAATAAAATGTATTCTGAAGAATTTTTTGGCCTGCATTTTGTAGGAGATATTTGTTGGTGTCCAATATTTGTGAACGAAACTTTATAACTTCCACTTGCCATTTTTCAGCAGGTCCAAAGAAAAGACGCCAGGTATCCCCTACCGATAATCGACAGGCCTATAGGACAATCAGGCAGTGGCGAAAGGCTGGTTTTAGAGTGTGAGCTAGTTTTCTGGCTATTTGTAGGCCTGTTTTATTCTCTGGTGAAACTGTTTTTATGCTAATTTCCCTGATATTACCATCAACATTCCCTGAAGCAAGCTCAAATGAATGCAGTCTCCCATACCTTGCAAAACACCTATACAGCGCACCTTTACAAATTAAAACCTGCCCTGATTTGCACAATGTGGCCCACTTGCGTTCTGATGGGGGAAAAGGGAACTGCTGGCAGGGGCGGCTCTAGGCTCATGGCGGCCCTGGACAGGGAGCGTAGGTAGGGAGCCCCGGAAGAGGGGCTCCGGGCGGAGCACGCATGATTCGTTTATGTTCCGGCACAGGGGCATACACACCCGCTTGGCCAGGGGTGAATTTGGTGATGGACATCTCCTAGGTAAGTACAAATGCCCACATACAGTCTGTTAAGACGCTGCGCATAACAGGCACTGACCCTCTGCTCCTCCCTTCAGGTGACAGCACCTACGCCCTCCTTGAATACCTCCTCTCCCCATACCCCAACCCAGCAACACCACTTATACACACCAGAAATGTGATTGCGCGAACATTTGGCATGTTAAAGAGTAGACTCAGCATTCTCCACAAGACTGGCGGGACCCTCAAATACCGGCCCGAGATCTGCTGCCGCATGGTGGCCGTGTGCGCCATGCTTCACAATATTGCCACCTAGCGGAGGATACCTGTTGAGGTGTCTGGTAGTGAGTCGGAGGGGGACAACCTGCCACCTGCACATGTGCATCATGCACACAGGGAGAACCCTGCTGAAGGTCACAGGCGCAACACGCACATCACACAGAACTATTTCTAGTGCATCCATACCCCTCACACAACACTGCACTCATGCAAGCCACATCAAAAATAGACATGAGGATAATTTGTTGTCAAAATAAAACTTGTGTTTATTTCAAACAGTCTCAATGTGCTTCCATCAGCAACAAATAAGGGTACAGCTTTTAAACATCCAAGGTCATGTAACCTGAGCTGGTGTGCATGGTTGCCTCACCACGGCACAGCCTGTAATGTAATGAAACTAGCGCCTCCTGCCGTGCGTACCCTATCGCCTCTCACCCTCCACGTTAGGCTGGTTCTGTCGGGATGCAGTGTTGGGCCGGGTACTGTGCCTCCTGTCTGTTTGCACCGGCACAGACAGGCTGCTGAGGCTAGATTCCTCTTCGCTGGCATCATCCTCCCCCCCCTTGCATTACTACGGTCTGCCGCCTGTTGGTGCTTCACAGCGTTGGTGACCTGCTTCACGGCCCTTGCTACGTCAGGACAGCATTGGACCATGTGGATTTGCACGGCCAATGATCTTCGCGAGAGCTGGGATGTGGCATTCCCGATCAGGTGATTGGAACAGGTGTAGGCTGACAACTGAGTGAGCAGCTACCTGTGGCATCTGCGGGTGACGCCCTGCTGCGCTACCATCAGCTGGTTGCTCTCCTTCCCCACTGTGGTCAGTTCCTGCACACGCTCTGTGAGGAGACTGATGTTGCGTGCTGTTTTTTTGAGCTGCAGCTGCATTGCTGCCATGTGCTGCACCTGTTTGCGGTGCACACGCAGCATCTGAGCCTCAATGCCCAGGTCCACGTTGTGTGCGTGTTGCTCCATGGCTGCTGTGGTGGGCACGGAGCGCTGCTGCCTTGACCTGGGCCGGCACACTTGCTGTGATTTGTGTCTGCATCCTGGGTGGGGGTGGGGCCTGCTCCACTTCCTTATGTGCCGAGACGTGATGTTGTGCTCCGCCTGTAGCTGCAGGGGTGGCCCTGGGTGTCGGTGCAGGTGCAGGTGCAGGCTGCCTCTCCCCCTCCGTCTCTTCAGGTGTCTCTGCGATGTGGAGGATGTCACTGTCGGACATGTCAGTATCTGCAGCATCTCTGATGTGGATGAGTACATGATTACTGGTATGATTAAAGCACCTGGGATGTTGCAACATGCATGCAGGCTCGCTATTGGTTAATGTCTGCATTCCCTGGCTGGCTTTTGGGGTCTGTGCATCTTTACTAATCTGGCTGTGTTTGGCTATCAAGGCACCTTTACACACTACAGGTTCCACAATGCATTTGGGCGCTTGGGAGGAGCAGGGACTGGAAAACTGTGCTCACAAATATGGATTGCACTGGGGGCATGGGCATTGTTAGGTTACGGGGTCGCAGTAGCATGCCTCTTACCTTGACTTTGGTGTGTGGTGCGGGAGGTGTCCAGTTGGGTATCGCCCACGCAGGCTTCAGGGTGTATGGTGCCCTCCACTAGGTCCTCCATGGGGGTGTTTTCCGGGACTGTGTAGTCTCCCCCTCCCGTAGCCAATTTCTCCCCCGTCTCTCAGCTATTCGCTCCTTCGAATGGCCTCTGAGGTTGCACCCCTTTTTTTTTAAGTCATCGATAGTCCGGTGGGTGACTCCGACCACATTCACCTTTGCCTTGATGCGCACCCAGATGCGCACCCAGATGCGCCTCTTGGTTGCCTCGGGCACCTTCGGGACCACGTCCAACTGTTCGGGCACCTTCCTGAACAGTTGGACGTGGTCCCTGCTCACTCCTTCAATCAGGTACTCAAGTTCTTTCTCACTAAACTTGATTTTGCACTTGCGGGCTTTTTCACTTGGTCCTGCAGCTTCCTGGGACATTTTGGTTTGATTTCCACTCCTGTATGGGCACTGCAGGGTGTGGCTCCTGGAGCACAGTGCTCTGCCTCCTTCTGTATCCAGCTCTATGCACTGAATGATGCATGGAGCAGGCTACTTCCTGGCAGTGATGTCATCGTTGGGCTCCAAATGGAACTTCACGTTCTTGCGATCTCGCAATGTGCGAGATCGCTGTTTGCGAAATCGGTATTTGCGAATACGCAATTAGGGTGTTGGAAACAGCCGATTTTGCGATTTTGGAGGGATTTCTGCGGAATCGCATTTGGTGATTGCGGCTGGGTGCGAATCGCAAATATTTCGCGATTTTGATGTTGCATCCCATTCTACGAATTCTTAATAGCGATTTGTTATTTTTCGCTATTTAGGATTTGCAGAATGGATGATTGATGCATCTATAGGATGGTGCTGCTTTTCTCTCCCTCTTTGATGCTAAGCAGCTTAGCACCTTTGGTTGCTGGCCTGCATTGTGCCAAAAGTATTGAATTTCACATTATTTGAATTTTTGGAAATTTCACAGATGCAAACTTTTCTATATTTTTTGCCTTTGAAAGACTGGCTTGGGCAGAAAGTCTTGAAATTAAGCATTCCCCTCCCGATCCTTTACTGATGGTATTTTGCATGACGTTTGAATGTGATGTATACCCTTGAGTTAAATTTTCATTAGATTTTGTGAACTGTCCATAATTTTGGTAAATGTTGTTTAAAAAATAGGATTTCACACACCCCTAGTTTTGAGTCCACATAGCCAAGCCATGCCATATCTAAAAACCATCACAGGAATTTAGCAAAATTCCCTTGGCTTCATCTTTGTGGTTGTAAAGACCATTTTAATCACCAAATTCCTTCCAGCCTCTACAGGATATACATCAGCATCTAAGATCAGAATTATGATTGCTTAGAATACCACAATGCCATGCACACAAGGTTCTGTAGATTGGTGCTTATCAGGCACTTTTCAGAATTGTGTCTGGTCTTTGCTCTTGCTGCCAAACACCCGGCCTATTGCATTTTGTAGTAGGTTTAGTAGTACTACAGTAATACTACTAATGTATTACAAAATACTATTCATATACCTAAGTGCGAATGGCTTCGCCTCCATCTTTCCTATCTTTTAGATACGGGGACAGAAAGGAGTGGTGGGAAAATGGGGAATATTTATGACTAAAGGGGAGGGGTTACGGGAAGAGGAAGGAGTTCAGGAAGTGATACGGATGAGCTTAGGAAGAAAACTGTACGTTTACCCAGAATAGTAATGCCATTGCTATTGACAAGCAGCACTTACATAGTTTCTGCAGCCAAAAAAGGAGTAAGTCCAACCCCACACATGGCCAACCAATGGTGCTGCAAAACCGTTCCATAGAAAATAATGGAGGTAGGGTCTTAAAATAAAACCTCTTAGGAACAAATCTTAAAATAAATTAAATCATATTATTTAAACTATTGAAAAATTATGAATGCATTTAATTTAATGTTAAATTATCCATAAATTAAACATATTTATTATTTTATTTTTAAATATTTTATTCGTCTCTTTAATTTTATAATTTAATGTAACATTAATTTTTATTATAAATACTTGAGTTACTTTTAGTTAATTCTATACACCACTTTTAATATGTTTTAATACATAATAAAAATATATAATGTTTTTAACTTTAGGTTGGATTGTTTTTTTTTATTTAAGATTCTCAAAAATTATGGTATTTTGATTTAATATATTCTAAATAACTACCTTTTTAGTTTAAATCACATTTTTAAATCCTGTTTCATAGAAAAATTCCCATTAATATTTTACATATAAATATTTTTCTATTTTTGTTTGTAAGTTTAATGGTCAGGGCATCCTGGTCTGGAGTTAATTAAAATTCCTCTCTTGGGACTAGCCCGGAGAAGACAGTAAGTCATCTTTTGCATACCTTGGACAATCAGTGAACATGCCATAGCTGTACCTCACGATTGGAGGGGCACCTAGGATTCAAAAGTAGCAGACCCTCTGATTGGTTCAGCCTTTCAATCAGAGGTAATAAAAATCTGGTCTTAGGGGTCAGTTTTTGTTCAAGACTGGTCTACAGTTCTATTAAAGTGGCCCACAAGTTATCCATCCAAGGAAGCCAGCCATGGCCCATGGTGTGAAGGCCTGATAAGAAGTTTGCTCACCGCATCTGCAAAACCTTTGATGAGGGCTGAACTCGAGAAAGTTTTCTCTGTGACTGATGGATTATGCTTCAAAGGAATTTGCCAGCTTGACAGGGAGCAAGGGCATAGGTCAGAGAACCACAAGGAAATTGCAGACAGCTGCTCAAGATAAGGAAGCTTGCTGCACATCAACAGAGACAGAGGGAAGCTTGATCCCAGTCCTTGAAGGTAAGATCACTTAGCCCAGACTCTTCTCCTGTGCGGTGGGAGTCTGTGTGGTACTGCCAAATACAAATTGCAGTTGGTGGAGTTCTGTTGTGCAGGTCCCCATCTTTCTTTTTGTGACATCTGGGGGTATCAGGGACTACTGGTTCTAGAGTTAGTCAGTGGCCACTGGACTAGTGGGACTCCAATAACTTGTGCCAAGAAATCAGGAACCTGTGAATGTATCCCTGACGCCACTAGAGCGGTCTCCTCGCTCAGGACGGGAGGGCACTTCTGATTCTTTGGGTGGCAAGTTAAGGGATGAACAAGAACATGTGACTTCACATGAAATGCTAAAACGACCTCATTTTTAATACAAAGAGTGGTATTATGGCTCTAGAGAATGAGAGCAATCCTGTACAGAATGGTCTGTAATCAGGCCAGCGCAGAGTTCACACTTCTACTCCAAGGAACTCTGTGTGGTGCCGAAAACATTCTGCTGCACTCCGCAGAGGTCTGTGAGCGGCGGAGCGTATTAAGTCACACTGCTCACACTTATTTTTAGCATGGGAAGTTTGCCCCTTGCTGTAAAATCACCACAAACTGCACTATGCATCGAGTAGATATTGTGCTTGAGTGATAGCTCTCTCAAAGCGAGAGGAAGATTTGTCAATCGTGACCTGCCGCAACCACCCCATTGAGAAATCACACAGGAGGAAGTCTATTGTGCGATTTTTTTCACTTGAAGCAAAAACTTAGCTCCGACTCACTTTGTGGAGTTTTGCAGAACTCTGCCCACCGCGTGGAGTAGGCAAATCTCTGCGAATTCCGCAGGTGGAGCAGAATTCTTCGCCCAGCCCTATCTGTAGGTTGCAGTGCTAATTGTGTGTCTACATGCTAATTGTGCTTTTGTCGTGCTTAGGGTCTATGTGCTATAATACGATTTGGCGAGTGGAACTTCACAGAGAACAAGGACCCTATGCGTTCAGTTGAGAATAGGAAGCAGATTAAGCCGTATTTAGCCCTGTGAGACTATCATTTAATTGAGTGGCGTCTCTTGAATAATTGGGAAATGGAAGTAACAAAGTGAGAGCCCCAGGAAAGTTGTGACCGTCAGTGTTCGGAGCCCTGTTCGCAGGGCACTTTGATTGGATTCGATACGTTTCCTTACCCTTGTCCTGAGGAGGCCAAGAAGGAATACAAGGCCAAAACCCGCACCCGTCGACAGTCTTTTCCAAGAGGAGTCTGAACATAATTGATATAACTCTCATATTAGTAAATGCACATTTATGATTTACGATCTGTAGAGGGATAATTTCCTCGTGTGCTGAGTTGACTACCTCATAGTGGATCTCCTTTATTTAAGAGGCGACCATTGCTTTTTCTATCTAAGGGTTTAAAGGAATTTAAGAAACTTTGTTTGTGATGTGTATTTATTGTATTTTGTATATATGTTTATCCGTTCGAAAAGATGATATCAAATGAAAAAAAGAAAATAGATAATTTTGAAATATTGATGAAAAAGAATCAGTATAACAAATACCAAAAAACAAACCGTTATAACTAAAATACCTTATTAAAAATGTGCCTGTGGTATGTGATTTTGTTGAATTAAGATATAAAGAATTGACAACAGGACTTTGTACTGTTCATAATGAAATATATTGTTCCTTATGTGTAAAGAGATTGATATATATATATTCCTCCTTGCCAACTCGTTTCTATTTTTCTGTGTATAATATGATGTGGGCTCAGAAATCTGGCTCAGAGGGTTGTGGAAAAATCTAGTTTTGACTGTTCATCCTAGTTTTATGTGTAGTATATTTCCCTTGTGTGTATTAAAGTACTTTACTTTTTACAAAGTAAAGGACTGACTGCACATTGATTTGCACTGTATTCTGAATGTCTAAATCCACCTCACCTCCTTCAGTAAGCATTGGATTGGTCTATCTCGCTACCCTGAAAGAGTCAAGAGCTAGAGAGGAGTACTTAATTATCCAGTTTTGGGACAACTAATATTGAGGCACCAGGACACCAGTAGGGAACACTCCAGTTGATGCGATTGGAGCACAGCAACCCCTGAGTTCCCTGAGTGCCCAGGAAGCTGAGTCTAACAAATGTGTAATTACTAATACATTCCACAACTCCGCTCTGCCTATGGAATCAAGGAGCACACAGCTTCATTAATCAATCATTCCTAAACTTCATCAGAATTCACCTCCTTCACCTGCTCAGGGGTGTTTGTTTGAAGGCTTCAGCGTCTAGTACTAACCCCTCCTATGCCCATGACAAGCTCAGCTCATCGTGAGCCACGGTGCTCCAGTGCTCATGACGAGCTGAGCTCGTCATGGCCCGTGGAACGCTCGCACGCTGGGCTAATTCCCCTACTGTGCTGAGCGTTCCATTAAACGGGGGTGGTTGTGACGAGCTCAGCTCGTCATGAGCACCGGAACACCGTGGCTCATGACGAGCACAGCTCCTCATGAGCATGGGGGCACTGTGCGTGCCCCCGATCCCCCAGCACAGCAGGGGAATAGTCCCAGCAGCCAAGGGGTTAATCAAACTAAGAGCTGCAGAAGTTGCATGTCCACAGAGGGCCTTTTCCAGCCCGCAGCCTGCAGCCACGAAAAGGCGCAAACAAACAGCTTTAAACAAAACCTGAGATTGCCTGGGAGATGCCTGTAAGTTCCCCATTTGCTGTGGTGGGCTGAAGAATGCATAACCACTTGGTACAGGATGTGCCTGCTTCACATCCCCATGCTCTGTCAGTTTGAGGCTCACTGGCCCTTCACTTGGTACCTTTGCTTGTCCCTGTCAGGTATGCATGTACAGTGGACTGAGGAAGCTAACATACCCCTGTGAGCAGAGTGAACTGGATTGATGCCAGTCTGAAGCCTCTTTGAGGTGTCGTAAGTGTGACCAGACACTGAGTTGGCCCTAGATCAGCTTCAGCGGTGCCTAACAGAATTGATGCCACTGAGGGTGCACCAGCTCTTGCTGCCCCCTTTGTCACTGGCTCCTGACTTCCGAAGTTACCCAGTAGCCAATGAGAAGCCGCAAGAGAGGAGATTGGGAGTGTGCAGTTGCTGGGGTTGTGAAGGAGAGTGGGACTCATCGCACCATACATTGTGGCGCTGAATAACAGGCAAGTGCTCCAGAAAGACGCACTCTTTATAGAGATTAAAACTTTGGTATGTTAATCACTTCTGTGTCATTGAGCACTTGCTAAGAATGACTTATGTCAGTTACCTGCCCATGCCTCCTACGACCCTGACTAATAAGACACTTTCAGAGTGGTACGGGCTATGCCAATTCAAACATCATTGCTGTAGGACCAGCTAAGACATCTATTTACCTTCTGTGGCAAGTGGAGAGAAATGTATTTCTGTAATTTCTTTTTGTCTTCCATCTGCTTTTGTATAGTTTTTGTCTGTTGCCTTGTTTTTGTTAACGCCATTGTCGTTGCTTTGCTGGGAAAGTCCTGTTTCGCTCTTGTAGTGACACTGAATAGTGCTTGACAGCTGATCAGTTAATTTTCTGGTGGCAGTGATGGGTTTTTACCTCTTTCCTACGTACGTCAGTACCAGCTCAATTCCACCGACTCCTAGTCTACATGCAAGAAAGAGTTTGCAGCAGTAACAAAATAAACCTGCTGACTACTTTGGGGGGAATTTGGGTCGGCTAGTTACTAATCGTTTACACTAGATCCAGTCATTTGGGATTTTGGAAAAGTATGACGGAAATTCCAGTGATTCCAATTACGCACTGGATATTGGCTTCTAACGGCGTTGACTGGTTTTAACATATTTTTTTTAATCTAACAAAGTTTTCCCTTTGCTTTTCCAAGAGACATACATGTTTAATGTCAATTTTTCCCCCAAAAAGTCCCTCGCCTAGATTCACTCTTGCTATTTGTAACTGGTCATTTTGTATTTCTACTACAAATCGTGAGGCATACACATGGTGCTTAATTTGAGCCGGTGGTTTCCGGTGCTCAGCACCTGCACTTAATTGTCAACACTTGCGCTTGTG
This sequence comes from Lissotriton vulgaris, assembly GCF_964263255.1. Taxonomy (NCBI): domain Eukaryota; kingdom Metazoa; phylum Chordata; class Amphibia; order Caudata; family Salamandridae; genus Lissotriton; species Lissotriton vulgaris. The sequence goes on along the minus strand of NC_141694.1, from coordinate 1,386,795,774 downwards.
ACAGTCTGCCACAAGGTGCCACTATCTGGCTAATTTGGAGATGACACACAACAACAGTTAACTATTATTTCAATATACATTTAAAATTACTATTACCCATCACCCAAGCCCTTCTTGTAGCATAGGAGGCCTGAAATAGTCCGAATTGTCACTCTTGTAGGAGTGTGATGGTTAGTAGTTGTGCTGTTCCTATCAATGGCGTTACATTGAACAAATGATGGACGGAATGCTGACAATGCAAACATTCTCCCCCAGTCAAAAGATCTGGTTTAAATCCATTGTTCTTTTGCCCACTACGCCACCCCAGTTTGGACCCAGCAATGTGCAAATCACTCTTGACCCTGTGCCCCATGGGAACAGTCCAGACCGAACTGCAAGGCCATGTCCTCCCTGGACTGGAAGCAAGAATCCTAGGGCTGGTTTCACGGTATGTCCCCCTTCTTCAGCCAACTATCATGAATCCAGTGGGACCCACTTTTCAGGTGACCAAGGATATGGGTTGCAGCCATGGCTCATGACCTCATTCAACAATCTACAGACGAAGTTTAAAAAAAGATTTAACTCTGCTTTGATAAAGACAAGGAATGTAATCGAGAGAATGTTTAGGGTCCCGCTACCTGAACATGTCAGGTGGAAGGCTAATGTACTCGCCTCATATGGTGTGCAAAATCATCCTTGTGTGTGCAATATTAGCTAATATCTGCTTAAAAACAAAAGTTCAGTGGGACTATGAGCCACAAATTCAACAGGAACCTGAAGAGGAGGCAAACTTAGAGCACACAATGGCAGGTCATCGGAGACAGGACCAAATAGTTGCCAATTGTTTTCCATAATGAATAGTATATTATGGAAATACTGACAGAAGTTGTCATCCAATAAATATGATTTTTGTAACTCATCCCTTGAGTTGTCTTTGTGTGAATGCCAATGTACATATCTAGTCACTCATATTCTCTCAACTAGATGTAGGCCTCAACATGAATGAATCATGATTTCTCAGCTGTTGATAAACATGGGATCATATTTTCCACTAAATACAAATCCACGCAGCAAACCAATGGGATTCAGTGCAGTGCAAGAAAGGGACAGGGCAGGATTGGCACATATATAGATAGATATGGGTAGTTCCTGTCCATCCTCTCTTAAGCTGTCTTGCAGTGAGCAGCTGCATCAAAGTGTGTTTCATGTGGCACTCACTGTATGATGGATCAAAAATCTCCCAAAAACTCAGTCCCTCATGTAACCTCCTAATTGTAGTGTACTTCAAATATGGAATAGCATGCAGAATGGCAGCACTTTAATGGAGCAATTCTTGCAGCAGATACCATCCCAGCTCATGGGAGGCAGTTGCTATGGCAGTAGGCCTAGTCGCATGTATAGATGTCAAAATGTAATTACTAAAGAATGCATTCATGCATGTGTGGGGATCCACAAAACAGCAGACATGTAATACATTTCCACGGCTGATTGATTTTTAGATTACATTTGTCCACACTTGATACAATACTCATTTACCATGCTTTGCAGAGTAAAGCAAGGTGACTCAAAGGCCTGTAACAAAAAAGAATAAACAGCTGAAGTAGCAATGCATTGCATTTGTCAGATTAGTAAGACAAAGGAGATGTTTGCCAACCATCAAATCATTATAAACAACAGAAGAGTGTCGTCAGAGAATATTTGCGCAAAGCACAGTAAATGAGAAGGAATATAGAAATACACCTCTTAGAGAGTCATTTAGGGATTTCTTAAGAAGCCCTCACTCACCACCCTGGGTGGTGACATGCTTTATCATCGGGCCCACTAGGAGAAGCCGAATGCCTCCCTAGTGTGCTCCAACGCCAGATTACTGCGGAGCTGGTTTTTCGTGACAATAGTGTGAAAAAAGTGAGTTAAAAAATGCCAATGAGCTGTACCAGACAAAAAACTTTATTCTGTGGTTAGCCAGGCATCGATTAAAATATATGTGTGGGGAAATTTACCAACTAATGTGTTGGGTATTTCCCATTTAGAGTGGGGTCGACATGTTTCTGCCCTTATGTGTATTGATTTTACTGGGCTTTCATCAGGACCATGTAACTGTGTACCTCGGCGGTGTGGGCGCGCTAAGGCCCACCCGTTCCAGAAGACGTGAAAGTTAAAAAATTGAGTGTAAAATTAGGTGCAAAAAGAACAAACCAGAAAAAGTGAGGGTTCCTTCGAAATATGAGGAGCCTGTGGTTTGTTATTTAAAAGATCCACACCCCATGGGTCCTCGGGAGGGGGGTGGTGGCGACAATGGCACACCGCCCGAAACGCCAAACACCCGCTTAGCACCTAGCGATACCTTCAACTGTGTGTAGGTCACAAATGGTTGCGGATATACACATTTTTATTAACTATGGTGCCTCAGTGTTTTTGGGTAGGAAATTGTTAGACCTGACACCATTGATGTGGGTCTCCCTTCATTTCTTTTACTCTTATGTCTTATGTTTTTGCTGGTTTTAGATGCTTTTGGGCTCTGGCACTGGCACTTTGGGCACTGTGCCACTGCTGTTCAGTGGCACAGTGCACGTGCTCCCTATGGTAAATTGATGTATGGATTAGTGACTCCATGATTGGCTTGATTAGTTTACTTGTCAGACCCTAGTACAGTGCACTGCGTGAGCCCAGGGCTTGTAAATCCAATGCTGCTGGTCGGCTTGCAATACTGGTTGTGCCACCCACGGGAGCAGCTTGTAAAGTGTGTCTCAGGCCTGCCATTGCAGAGCCTGTGTGCAGACTGGTACTGTCATGTTGACTGGGCAAGTGCACCCACTACTAGTCCCTAAACCTTCCCTTTTATACATATTAGTCACCCCTAAGGTAGGCCCAAGTTCAGGGTGCATTGTAAGTATAAGGTAGGGCAATCCCTGATGTGTGTGGCATGTCCTAATAGTGAATTACAGCCATTTTTGTTTTTCACTACTGCAAGGCTACCTGTTCCAGATAGGCCAGAATGGGCAGTTAGATTATGACATCTTATAATCCTAACTGACTCAGGGAACCAGGTAGAAATTCGAGATTAGTATGCCTGAACTCAGAATTGTAAAATACATCTTTTAGTGAAGTTGGTTTTAGCAATCTGAGTTTGAAAATACCACTTTTAGAAAGTAGGTATTTTCTTGCCTAACTATCCAAGCCTGCCTCTGCTAGGTTGTGCATTCCTTGTGTGTAGTTTGAGTGACAGGGGCCGGGGGATTCCTGAAGACAGGGTGAGTCAGCACAGTGCTGAATAGAGAGATCTGCATGCAGATGGAAGGGACGAGTTTCAACTGGGACCTGAATAGGGCTGTGCCTTCCCTCCACAATGCTGACTCCACTTCCTGTGGTGTGCCTGATGTCCCTGGCCTGCACGGTCAAAGGAAGAGAAGGAGTCCTGTAAACAAAGTGCTCCAGGACTGACCAGAACTGGTTGGGACTAGGCAAAGGCCTCTCTGCCTTCAGAGAACAAAGAGAAAAGTAGTATAAATATCGGGACCCAGACCCAAGAACTTTAGATCACTTCTGGGAAGCAAGACAAACCTTTGCTGAGGAGAAGAGCCGGGAAACTGAAGGAGGAGACTACCCCTATGCTGCATGTTTTTGAGGTTGGCCTACAGTGTTTGCTTCATTGCCAAAGAAAGGAGAAGAAGGACTGAGTGTGCTTTCATCATCTTGAAGAAGAATTCCAAGGGCCTGAACTCGAGTTTGCCTCCTGCCTGAAGTCTCAGGGATACAAGACTTTACCCTTTCTGCTTGCATGCATCTAGAACTGCGGTTTTAGCTGCTGCAGAAGGAACTTGCAACACCGATGACGGTGAGCGATGCCGTCCTCTGCACCGTACCCGTGAGCGCTGCTCCGACTTGCACCGTAGAACTGTCGCCTGCTGCCTTGCCACATCGACACCAGCGAGCGACGCCGTAACCTGCCCAAAGCCGTGAGCACTGCTCGAACTTGTGCCGTGGTCCTGACGCTGGCTGCTGGGCCACATCGACTCCGACATAGACATCGCGAGTAGATCCTCGACGTGGGTGACTGAGAATCCATCGACAGCACAAAATTGTAAGGAACTGTGGTTTTGGCGCCATCGTGGCATCACCTCCCGATGCAGTAAAGAACCGTCATCTCACCTCCTCTGCGCTACAGTAAGGAACTGAGTCTGCAACTCCCCAGGGGTCGTAAGGAACCGACGCCGTGCAATCCCAACGAAGCCGCACATCCCTGATGCCCTGAGCTGTCTTTGTTTTTTATCGCTTTTCCAAGGTACTGTTCTTTGGGGGTCTGTTTTACTCCGGGCCTGATGCTGCACACCTCTCGGTCAGCACCGTACTTTGGGGATTTCTCCTGTCACAACGTCGTGATAATGCATGTGGGAGTTATCTGTTGCTAGAGACTGATTTTAAGTAAATAACCTATTTTTAAGTATACCTTGAGTACAGTATTGTGGATCTTTGTGGTTTGGTCTTGTGTTAAGTTTATATAAAAATACTTCTTTTTATAATACAACCTGTGTGGTGTCCATCTGTAGTGTTGTCACTGTATTACTGTATGTGGTCACAAATGCTTTACACACTGCCTCTGAGATAAGCCTGCTGCTCATGCCAAGCTACCAAGGGGGTGAGCAGGGGTTATTTTATGAGTGTAGCCCCTTACCCTGACTAGATACAAGGGTCCCTATTTGTCAAAGGTACCTACCTCTGCCAACTAGAGACCCCCAAATCAGGAGTGGCATGGCTTGGCCGGCTGCAAAATGGCCGCACTCCAAGTAGGCTCTGCTGGCCAAGCTTCTTAATCCGGCATAATCTGCATGCAGACAGCTTTATTTCTGTCATTCACCTGTAGATCCTGAAGCGGTAGGCCCTTGGAAGCCGTAAAGTGCTGTTTTGACTCCTGGGCGTCCTGTGTGGGTTGCAGTCTGCGGCCCACTAGTCTGGCGGGGCCTGCTCCTTGAGTGGGTCTGGTTTGGCCCCCTGCTGCCTGATTCCCAGATCGCCGCTGGAGTGGTCTGTGTCACCCGGTGGGCACTGAGGGCGCCCAAACTACTAGATTTGGTGAGTTTGGCTGCTGCCGGGGCTGCTCATGGTGGGATTGGGGGTTCGTGTGCTGTACGGCCGGGTATTTGTTCCACCATATTCCCCGGCTGGTCCAGCTCGGGCGGCTGCTGGCACTCAGGCCTGGTGGCAGGTGCGGCGGACCCCCCATGTTTCCCCGTTGCGGCTCCCCCTGCTTAGCGCCTGCTGCTGATTGCCACTGGGTGCATCTGTGTGGGGCGGCCGGACAGGGGTTGCGCTCCGGTTGCCTGCTTCCACGTCCTGAGGAGACCTGCCCAAGCCAATTCTTGGCCGCCGCTTCGGCTCCCCTGTTGTGCCGCTCCTGGGCCTCTGCGGTGAAAATTACACACGCGGGGCGGGCGGCGCCCGTGGCCAGACCGGCCCTAAGCCAACATTTGCGGCATCACAGGGGACAAGGAGAGCCTGCTATGACACCCTGAACATTCACACTAGCCTTCCACATCTCCTAGAGCGAGGCCCTGCACCCGCCACATCGCTCGCACTGCATGTGCTTGGTGTCCTCCACACGTCCTGGTCTTGGCCTGCATTAGATTTCGGTGGCTCCTAAAACCTCCCTCATCACAAAAGACAATGCCACGCTGGCCCTGAAGCCTGCCAGACACCGACAGCCTATACCTTAGGGCGCTCGCTGGTCAGCCTCATCTCACGCTGGGGACTCGCTCCTGCGGTGCCACACTGCTGCTGCCCATGTTCCTTGGGGACTGGTGCCTTTCGCTGCTGCCTTCTGATGCCTTTTTGTGCCCACTGCGGGTTGTGCCTGGCCGCTACCGCCACTCCAACTACCCTATATGTGAGGTGTTGCTCAGCACGCTGCCCACTGTGACAATGTCCTTCCAGAGTGCAGTTTGGCCTCTCTGCGCCATCCGGGTGCCTTGGTAGGCGTTTGTTCGCCATGGGGAGAACTGACCCTAAACAGCCAAAACTTGCCTATGAACGTCGTGGATTGACTCGCCAGGCCGGTACAGGGCCAGACGGGGGTGACACTGCGGCCAATATGGAGGCTCCTCCGGCACGCGATGACGACCTGAAGGCGATCATTCTGGATGTCAAGCAAACGGTCATCAGTATCGCGGCACAACTCGATCAACTCTCTGCACGGCTGGACTCGGTTAAGGCCAGAGTGGACTCTCACGACAATCGCCTTCTTCTTGCGGAGTCCCGGATCTCGGACATTGAGGATGCAGCCGTTCAGGATCGACAGGAGATGCTCCAGATGGATAAAATACTGGAAGTTATCAGTATTAAGAATGAGGACTTATAAGGGCGCTCCCGCCGGAGCAATCTATGCATCAGGGGCACGCCAGAGTCAACCAATATTTCCCGCATGGAAGATTTCATGGAACAGCTGGTCCGGGAACTTTTTGAGGACATCCTTTCCTCAGTCATTGTTGGGGAACATGCCCACCGCTCTCTAGGTCCCCGCCCTGGTCCGGGTCTCCCTCCTCTCCCCATTATTGCAAAAATATTGAACTTGAGAGACCGAGACATCTATTCTACGGGCAGCACGCAATAGGGGGAAAATCACCTACCAAGGGAACTCGCTCTCTTTCTTCCCGGACTATACTTTGGCAGTTCAGGCCGCTCGCTGTGAATTCCTCTCAGCAAAACAGATCCTTCAAAAACATGAGGTGACTTACTCATTGGCCTACCCAGCAAAGCTGAGAGTACGCCAGGGTGCGAAGACGCTCATGTTTCCCAAACCGAGAGATGACCTTGTAATTGCCCAGAAGCTGGATAAATCTTCACGCCAGTTGGCCTCCGGCTCACAGTCTGCTACTTCTGACAACCTTAGTGACAATGATTGACTTGCTTTGACTCATTTGTGACCTCTCATTTGTTTGCTGTCTGTTGTTTCAATAGCTTGGCCACCCTGCTTCACTGCAGGGGTGTATGCTGAGCCCTGCCATGCCCTCACTGGATAAGTCCCTTGCAGATTTTTGTTCTCCTCCTTCCTAGTTGTGGGTCGGGGAGGTATCTCAGCCTGATTGGGGTGTTGGAGTGGGTGGCTGGTGGGTTTTTGGGGTATGTTTTTTAGGTTGCAATTGTGGGGGTATTGGTTGGGCAGGGGGTTCCTGTAATTCAGCTGACTGCACTTTGTCTCCTTCTACTATGGCAGATTCTGGACACTAGCTCGCAGAAGGTTCAATGGTATGGGCGGGGTGGCGGAGGGGGGTTTTATGCATTTGCCCTGTGCCTTCTGGAAGTTAAGGTAGTGTTGTTGTTTTCTTTTTTTTACACTTCGTAATTGGATTACATCACTTTTTTGCTATTACTGTTTTTCCCTACGGCAATATTGTACACGTTTTGCCCCTATGTATGAGGGGCACTGCTTCCCCTCCCTTCTTTCCCTTGGCTTTTATCTGTGCAATGGTGGTCCCCCCTTACACCTGGATCTCCTCATGTTGCAGGCTCTGAATTGGTCCTACCACCTGCCAGGGGTGGTCATCCGGCTCTCCCTCTGGTTAGAATCTTAATGTTGCAGCGACTTTACTGGCCTTATTCAATACTTGCCCTCTCGCTCAGCATCACATTTTCCTTAGCTACAGCACAACATGACTGAAACTATCTGTTTGACCTGGAACATACGTGGTCTTAATGATCACCACCATGCCAGGCTCATTAACTCTCACTTTCAGCGGCACAAAGTAGACATTTGTCTCTTGCAGGAGGCTCACCTGCTGCCTGAAACCTCCTCCAGACTGCAATTGCGCTATTGGGGTGAATCTCATTCCTCATACTATTCCTCTTATGCTAGGGTGGGTGTTTGCTCTGATTCGAAGGAGTCTCCCCTGGCATACTAGTCAGGTACTCACAGATCCTGATGGTCGATACTTGATTCTGCACGGTTCCCTTCCGGGCCAACCCATGACTATAGCCGTAGTGTACGGCCCTAACTCAGACGACCCTGAGCTTTTCACTCATATACGGCACTTTATTTCTTCCCTGGGCCCGGCGGCTCTTCTTTGGGGCGGGGGGGGGGGGCGATTTTAATATCACTCTTTCGGCGGCCTTGGCCCGTTCTGGCCACCATTCATCCCATCCCTGCGCTTCTGCGTTACTTCAGTCCATACTTACGGAAAACTCGCTATACGATGCCTGTCGTCATGTGTGGCCGGATGCCTGTGAGGGCACTTGCGTCACTGGTGCTTGGGGATGCTGGCCTTGCATTGATTTGTGGATCACCTCGCCGGATGTCCTCACTTGGCTCACCTCTGTCACTCATATGGCATGCACCTTCTCAGATCATGCACTGCTTCAGATTTGTTTGCGTCTCCCTCACTCCTCACAGCGAGCTTTCACATGGCGGCTCCCACCAAACGCACTGCACGACACCGTCTTCTGCGACGAGATCCAAACAGCGATCACTAACTATTTTGATGTAAATGTTGGTTCGGTGGATTCTGCTTCCACCCTGTGTGAAGGCTTTAAAACTGTCATACGGGGAGAGTACATCTCCAAACAAGCCGGTGTTCTTCGTTCCATCCGTACCACATTGGACAGGTTGGAAACCGAAATTAAGGCCTTGTCTGCTGCTCATGCGGCCCACCCCAGGCCCAAGACCTTTGCGCTCCTATGTGAAAAGCACACAGAATCTACTAACGAGGCCTACAGAGAACTCGCCTTCCGGGGCACGGAGGCCCGAGCCCATCGCTTAGCGGAAAGACCTTAGTCAACCTTCTATGACCCCCCCCCGTGAGGCGTCATACGTCATGGCTCTGTAGGATGGCGGCCCCTCTAGAATCACCTCTCCGGTGGAAATCATGACTCATTTTAAGGACTATTACTCACAACTTTACACCGCCGGTCCCCCCCTCGCGTGAGGCCTTTGAGGAATAATTCGAAACCCTCGCTTTGGTCTGGTTGGAAGACTACCAGCGGAAATTCGGAGACAAGCCTTTTACCAGGGAAGAGATACTTGTGGCTATAAACAGCTTACCTAGTGATAAGGTCCCTGTCTTGATGGTCTTCCAACTTCTTTCTATAAAACTTTCGCATTGCTGCTGGAATCACATCTGGCTGCCATGTACAAGGATTCTTTTGATAGCGGCATCTTCCCACAGTCCCTTCGCGAGGCGATGTTAACGCTGCTGCTCAAGCCGGGCAAACCAGCTGAATGCCTTGATTCCTATTGCCCCCTCTCCCTCAATAATATTGATAACAACATTTTTGCCCAATTATTGGCCTCCCGTCTCCTTCTCCTTATGCCCCTAATTGCTCTCCATGGCCAGTCTGGTTTCATCCCCGGCCGGGCCACCTCGCATAACCTCAGGACTATTTTTTCGGTCCTCCATCAAATTAACCCCGATCTCCCCACTGTGGCCGCTCTACTCGATGCCACTAAGGCGTTTGATACCCTTGAATGGCCCTTTCTCTTTTTTTCTTTCACCACGTCTCTGCTTTAGCAACAGTTTATAAGGAAGATCTCTCTTATCTACAATTGCCCCTCTGCTCGTCTTCAAATCAACGGTCAGGTATCGGATCCCATTTTGATTGAGCGTGGTACTCGGCAAGGATGTCCACTGTCCCCTATGCTCTTCGCTATTGCGATGGAGCCTCTCGCAGCCAGACTCCGGCAACACTATACCCAGAGAGGTATAGGTTTTTTGAACCGCTCCCTCTTGGTCTCCATGTATGCTGACGACGTTGCATCATATGTTCGCCACCCCCAAGATAACCTCAGCCCTCTAGTGAGGGAGATAATACGATTCGGTGGACTGTCCGGCATACAGATTAACTGGAGTAAGTCAGTGCTGCTCCCCCTTAAGGATGCCACCAAACCATTCACGCAGGATTTTCCCTTAGTTTGGGCCTCTGGCCCCATCCGCTACCTAGGTATCTGGTTGAGTAGGGACTTGGGCGACCTCTGGAGGGCCAACTTCGGGCAAGCGGTGGACTGGTTGGAGTCTAAAGTACCACATTGGAACCAGCTCCCACTGTCCCTGGCTGGCCGCACAGCCATTGCCAAGATGGTGGTCCTCCCGAAATTCCTCTACATTTTTTTAAAATTTCCCTATTCTCCTCACCGCCCACTTCTTTCGGAAAATTCGCTACTTGATCATCTCCCTTGTCTGGGCAGGCAAACAGCCCAGGATTGCATACGATATCCTTACTCTCCCCATGTCGGTAGGAGGCATGGGAGCTCCTAATTTTAAGTTTTACGCTTTAAGTGCCCAGGCTAGCTATCTACTTTTCTGGATTCATCCCTCCCCTTATCAACCACACGTGGTGGTGGAGGAGGACATCGCAGCTCCCCGGCCGCTGACTACTGCCCTGCTTGCCCCGGCAAGTCGTCCGCGTGCTGAGGGGGACACAGTCGAGACCCTGCGCTGGGCCTGGTCCGGACTACGCAAACTTTCCAGCGCCCGATATTGTTAGCGAATGGCATGCCGATTGCTTGGCAACCTGCTTTTCCCCCTCTCCAACCAACTGATATGTCTAAACATGCCTCCCACTTGGGCTTGACGACGCTGGCAGATCTTTATCCCGGCGACACTTTCTGGTCCGTTTGCCACTTTACTTTTCTATCAGTTATGAGTTATATGTAGGAAGGTACATCCAACGTTCCCACAGCCTCCGCCTTCGATGCAGGCTCTCAACTATATATATACATCCCCCACTCCTTGCAAAATAGTCACAAAATTATAGGCCCTCACGCTCTCGTCCACCTCCATCTCCACGGATCGTGCACGCATTGCTTGGGGATAGGATTTGGGAATTGACATCGCTCAGGCGGACTGGCATTATTGCTGCAACCAGATGAAGAAACTGTTACCCAGCTACTGGCTTCGTCTCATACACAACAAATAATTACATAGATTATATCGCACTCCTGAACAGCTCCACAAACTGGGACTTATACCTAACAATAGTTGCATGCGTTACGCTGCCCCTGCCGTGGATTGTGCTCATCTAGTGGAGCTTTGTCCTAGGGTGTCTGATTTCTGGCTGGCAGTTTTTGCCGCCATCTCCGAGATTACCTCCACACTGGTACGACCCGACCCACCGCTGTGCCTGCTGGGCTTTGCTAAATTTTGCACAGATTATTCCCGCCGTCTGATCACGATGCTGCTCTTTCTGACTAGGCGTAGGGCGGCCATGTGCTGGGGTCGCAGACCGGCGCCCCAGTTTGCTCACTGGCTTGAAGATGCCTCAAGATGCAAGACATTGCTATCTGAATTCTGGGACTTACTTCCCACGAGATCTCGACCAATTGACATATGGGGGGGCCATTAGTGACACACCTTCATTCCCGATCTCATTCGAGCAGTGCTGCCTCCCCCGCGCTCCCCGCCGACACTCCGCCCGCGGCGGCCGCCAGTGCTGGTCAGTAACTGCCTCTCCCTATCCCCTTACTTCCCCTTCCTATCGTGCTTACTCCCATCCCTATAGTGCAGCCCCCACCCACTTTGCGATGTGTTGATTATTGTGCCAAAGCAGTGCTTCACAGAATTATATTCTTCCATGATGGTGTTGTCATTACATTTATGATATTCAACTAACTGCCTACTGTGTACAACGCTTTGAACTGACGCAAAAGTGGATTATGATTATGTTAACTTTGTCAATAAAGGTTTTTGAAAATAAAAAAAATAAAAAAACAGAGAACCCCACATCTCACAGAAATGTACCTTAAATGGTACGATTTGTGTACCCCTGACCTTAGCACCCAACTATATTGCTGTCTGGATCATTAATGCTGGGATGTTCCCATAAGGAAACATGGAATATGTGTGTGTACCTTGACAGAGGCCTGTGTAATGAATTTCAGACTGGTTGGACCATGAGCGCCACCCAAAGACCTACCCTCATAGTTGATGTAAGCTACTGCCTTTGCCAGGAGTGGAACAGAGCAAACGTGGGATTGCAGCATATTGTGTAGTTCAAGTTCAGTAATTTGTATAGCGCACTACTCACCCAGAGGGTCTCAAGGCGCTTGAGGGAACGTGGGTGCATTACTTATCGAATAGCCAGGTTTTTAGCTGCTTTCTGAAGGAGAGGTGGTTCTGTGTAAGGCGGAGATGAGTGGGGAGAGAATTCCAGGTTTTGGCCGCTAAGTAGGAGAAAGATCTTCCTCCCATGGTGGATCTATTGATGCGCGGAATTGCGGCGAGGGCTTGATTGGATGAACGTAGTTGGCGGGTGGGTGTGTAGAAGGACAGTCGTTTGTTGAGGCATTCGGGTCCTAGGTCGTGGAGGGCCTTGTGTGCATGGGTGAGGAGATGGACCGTTATTCTCTTGTTGACGGGAAGCCAGTGGAGATCTTTCAGGTGACCGGAAATGTGAGCTTGACGGGGGATGTCCAGTATGAGTCTGGCTGAGGCGTTTTGGATGCGATGGAGTTTTTTCTGTAGTTTGGCTGGGGTTCCAGCGTAAAGGGTGTTTCCATAATCTAGTCGGCTAGTGACTAGTGTGTGGGTGACTGTCTTTCTTGTTTCGGTGGGGATCCAGCGGAAGATTTTTTTGAGCATGCGTAGGATGTTGAAGCATGATTATGAGACGGCGTTGACTTGTCTGGTCATCGAGAGGGAGGAGTCTAGGATGAAGCCCAGGTTACGTGCGTGATCTGTAGGTATGGGTGCTGTACCCAGAGCCGGTGGCCACCATGAGTCGTCCCATGCAGAGGGGGATGATCCTAAGATTAGGACTTCCGTTTTGTCAGAGCTTAGTTTTAAACGGCAGTTCTTCATCCATTCGGCTACTTCTTTCATTCCTTCGTGTAGATTGGTTTTGGCGGTGTTAGGGTCTTTGGTGAGGGAGAGGATCAGCTGGGTGTCGTCTGCGTAGGAGATGATGTTGAGGTTGTGTTGTCGCGCGATGGATGCGAGGGGACTCATATACACATTGAAGAGGGTGGGACTGAGTGATGATCCTTGTGGTATGCCGCAGATGACTTCGGTGGCCTCTGATTTGAATGGGGGGAGGCGGACTCTCTGGGTTCTTCCGGCGAGAAACGAGATGATCCAGTCCAAAGCTTTTCCTTGTATTCTGACGTTGCTGAGGCGTTGTATGAGGGTGTTATGACAGACTGTGTCGAAGGCGACGGAGAGGTCAAGTAGGATGAGGGCAACTGTTTCTCCGTTGTCCAGTAGCGTTCGGATGTCGTCTGTAGCAGCGATGAGGGCGGTTTCGGTGCTGTGTTTGGCTCGGAAGCCGGACTGTGAGGAGTCAAGTGAATTGTTGGATTCAAGGAAGGCGGCGAGCTGACTATTGACGGCTTTCTAGATGACTTTGGCCGGGAAGAGGAGGAGTGAGATGGGGTGGTAGTTCTTAAGTTCAGAGGGGTCTGCTGTGGGTTTCTTCAGAAGGGCGCTGAGTTCCGCATGTTTCCAGCTTACTGGGAAGGTAGCGGAGTTGAAGGAGCAGTTGATGACATCGCGGAGATGGAGTGCGATGATGGAGTCTGCTTTGTTGAAGATGTGGTGGGGGCATGGGTCAGTTGGTGAACCTGAGTGGATGGAGTTCATCAGACGGATGGTGTCTTCAGTAGTGATTGGGTTCCAGGCGCAAAGGTTGTGAGAGTGCTGTTTTGGTTCGGAGGTGGGTGGAGTGGATTGTTCTTCGGACAGGTTTTCAAAGCTGTTATGAATGTCGGCGATTTTGTTGTGAAAGAGGATAGAGAGTCGCAGAGGTCTTGGAGGGAGTGATGTTGTTGGTGCCGGCGGTGGGGTTGGTTAATTCTTTGATGATGTTGAATAATTCCTTGCTGTTGTGGGCTTTGTTGTCGAGTCGATCCTTGAATGCTGATTTCTTGGTGGATCGGATCAATTGGTGGTGTTTGCGGGTGGCGTCCTTGAAGGTGGTCAGGTTGTTAGTGGTTGTTTTTTTTCTCCAGGTTTTCTCGAGGGCACGACAAAACTTCTTGGATTTCTTAAGGTCATCGTTGAACCAGGGGGCCTTTTTGCTACCTTGTTTGATCTGGTGGTTTTTCAAGGGTGCTAATTCGTCAGCGCTGTGGGTGATCCATTGTGTGAGTTCGGTGGCAGCTTGGTTTGGGTCTGATGATAAGGCAGGAGCGTTTTGGTTAAGCGATGTGAAGAGTTGGTCGGTGGTGATTTTGTTCCAGTTTCTTCGAGGAATAGGTTGTGGTGGGATGTGGGTTGTGGTCTTTTTGTAGCTGAAGTGAAGGCAGCTGTGGTCCGTCCAATGGAGAGCTGTGGCGTGATCGAAGGAGATGTGTTTGCTGGAGGTGAAGATAGGGTCGAGCGTGTGTCCGGCTAAGTGGGTGGGGGTGTCAACAAGTTGTTTGAGTCCGAGATTGGCCAGGTTGTCCAGAAGGGTGGTGGTGTTGCTGTCGTTATTCTTTTCCAGGTGGAAGTTGAAGTCTCCCAGTAGAATGTAGTTCTCGGAGGTGAGGGCATGTGGGCTGATGAAGTCAGTGATGTCTTCGTTGAATTGTGTGTGGGTTCCTGGTGGTCTGTAGATGAGGGTGCCTCTAAGTGTGGTCCTGGGGTCGGTGTGGATCTGGAAGTGAAGGTGGTCGGAGGTCGCGAGGTTATCGTCGGAGCTGGTCGTGATTAGGATGGTGTTCTTATGGGCGATGGCGATGCCTCCTCCTGTTTGGTTGATGCGGTGTTTTCGGATGATCTTGTAAGCGTCCGGGATGGCTATGGTGATGTCGGGCGCTGATGAGGCGTTCATCCAAGTTTCTGTAAGGAAGGATACGTCCGGCGATGTAGTGTCGAGTAGGTCCCAGAGTTCAGTGGCATGTTTGTGGACCGAGTGGGTGTTCAGCAGGATGCACTTCAGGTGGTTAGAGTCGAAGCTGTGTTTGGAGGAGGAGGATTTGGTGTGGGTCCTGATGCAGGCGAACATGCAGGAGTGGCATGCGAATGGTCCGTGGGTCCGTCCTGGGGTAGCTATGCAGCATTGTGGAGTGCGTCCGGGGTTAAGGGCAAAGAGAGTAGCGGCGTCATACGTTAGGTGAGTGGAGTGGGTATTGCGAGGACAGGGGGTCTGGCGCTGGGCGCGGTCCAGGCGCGGACGGGCATAGACGGGCTTACCTTTGGCGCACCTTCGGCACGCATGGGGCGCGACCGCTGCGCATGACCGCTGCGCGCAAATGCATCTGACATAAGTGGATATTGGAGGGGGAGGGGCGAGGGAGGGTCAGCTGGGAGACGGGAGCGGGGTGGAGGGGCGGGCTGGAAGGCACAACAACAACAAGATGGCAGCAATAACGAAAGGAAACATGGCCATTCAATACTGGGTCACTGCAGTAAGGCCTGCTCACTCAGTCAACTCTTCTAAAGTCATGCTGCAGTGTGTTTCACTCACACCTTCCCAACATCAGGTTGACCTAGAATTGTGTGTGTGATAAAATCATGTACAGAATGCATCTGCATGAGCAAGACATACACAACATATAGGTGGAACAGTGTTAACATGGTCAATGTGTGTGTGCTGGTAGTGTGTGTTCCAAGTGGCACACTCTAGTACAGTATAAAGGGATTGTAATACAGAATAGTGTGTGCAGACTGTGTGTGCGTGCTAAATGTCAGTATGCTGCAGGTCGCATGATACGTGGATTACAGTACTAGTCACTTAATGTGCTGTGTCTTTACAATGAGTGCCAAAGAGCCTGCTCTGCTACAAAACATGGGTGACTTTAGTTTCATTTGTGGATAGGATCCTGTCACCTTGGGAATAACATGAGATTAGAAAAATACCACCAGACAGAGTTTGAAAGGCCTCAAAGCTTCAATCTCTATGGAACATACACTGGAGCATGGGAGATCCAGTCTGTGTCTGTGCTCCCTAAAGTGTGTGTTGAATCAGTGATACTCCACAAGGAAGGGACCTGGATACATTTCAGGAACAGAGCAATTGGGCTGAATAGGAAGCCTAAAAGAGTGGGGCAGAGTGCCCGGGATCAACCTTTAACTCCATGGCTGCTAAGGCAATTCCCCTCCTGTGCTGGGAAATTGCTATTTTCATTGTTTTATGACGAGCTGGGCTCGTCATCAGTGTATGAGGAGGCTACACCATGACGAGCCCAGCTCGTCATGAGTGTGGAAGGGGTTAAATAAAAATTGTAAATTGATACTTGTATAGCGCACTACTCACCCGCAAGGGTCTCAAGGCGCTTGTACGAATACCGCTGTGGAACCCATCCTGGCTTTCCCTGGGAGGCTCCCACTCCTGGGCACCCCCAAGGTGGAGGCCAGGCATCCTTAGCCTTGTGGAGATTAAGCAAGCTATTGCCCAGAGTTGCAGAGTGGGACTCCATGATTGGAATAGGCACCGAGGCGAGAATTATCAGGTCCGTGGAATTTTCTGAGCCCAAGACCCGCCAAGGCGGAGAATTGAACCCTGGTCCCGGGCTAGACCTCTGCATCAGGGTCTGCCGCTCTAATCATTGAGCCACACTTCTCCACTTGCACAAATGGCTGTGGGTGACAGCCATGTGCTCACCCAGGTAATTCATATGCTTTATACTGTGGGAGTAATCAGCTCTTGAGTCATGCTTTGCTGTGCTGTCCTGATGCCTACTGTTCCCATGGCAGATAAGGACTGCACATGCATCCTATAAAACCAGAGCGACTTCAAGGGCAGCCTGCCTGGCCTCCTGTCATGAAGCCTCATGGACATTAAAGATTTCCAACCACCCTGCTTCATGCATCAGCAGGGACATTTATGAGCCCTGTTGCGTTGACGTAAGAGAAAAATGTAATTTATAAAGCCACTCAAGGCCGCCTTGTGTGACCCTAAGTGGCCCCATAAATCTAGAGTAAAGCAACACAGGCAAAATCGCTGCATTGCGTTAACTCTGCCCCAGGGAAGCATGCCATGAGTGTTGTGTGGGTGCGCCCATGCAATATCTATGAATTTTGATGCATTCCAAAATGTACCAGAAGTGGTAGGCCTGAGAAAACGCTAACAGACCTATGACTCCCCAGCTGACCCATAATGAGGAGAAATATCTTTATTTCTCATTGTTATTTCCTCTTTTCATGTGAACCGCATTATGCAGCCTAGAAAGATTAAAATAATTCAAGCAATTGTTATGAGCAGGAAGGGTCTCCTTCCTGTACAAAAACAATTCTCCATACAACGTAGGCCGCTGCGTTGGCACTAGTCTGCCAAAAATGGCACAAGCACAGGGACAAAGATAGTAAGGCACTGTCATTATTTAAATATGGTGCATTCCTGCCCTTTCCCTGTGACATAGCGCAGTGCCGCTCTGTAACTTGCAGAGATGCGCTATGTCACTTGATCATAAATATAGCCGCTGGACTCTGCCTGCCAAGTGGTGCCACCCTAGTCCTAGAACAATTGAGGTGGGCCTTAGATGTTTGCTTAAGCAGAAACCAGATCCTGCATATTGGCTCTGTTGCATGGATCAAAACCCATGCATCGCCCCTGAAGCCATGCATCGCTGACATTGTGTGGGATTTACAGATAGTTGCAGAAGTACAACTGGGCAGTGCATCCATTATGCAATGTACAATTGCATAGCAATGCGTCAGATAAATTGACGCAAATTTCATAAATGTGCTGCTTACACCCAAGAAATTATGCAATGGGTGTGGCAGGCTGCATACTAGGAAGAGTGAAAGCTAGTTTCACTTTCTGTTAATGTTTGTTAGTTGGAGCTGGTTGTTGGTGGTGTTGAGAGAGTGTTTGATGAATATTCTAGCAGTTTGTGCTCTAGTTGGTGTCTGGTGTGTCCCTTTCTTCTCTTTATGTGCACTTTTTGTGTCTTAGTGTAGTAATTTGTTTAGTATGTGTCTTTGTATATTAGGGTGTTTCTCATTTTTGGGGATTTTGTATATTGGGGTACTTAGTTGTTTAAGAAGTTTTCTTTTGTTTAGTGTGTTAAGGAGAGATAGGGTCATGTTACAGTAGGGGAAATAATTTTTCAGAGGGGGAGGTTGAGGAATGTATTTGGCTGGTAATGCACTACCTGGCACACATGGTGGCCTCCGGAAGTCAGGGGAGCCACTGGAACCCACCCAAAGACAGAAAAAACTGATGGGAGAAAGTACGATGTCACATGTCCCAGGTGTACAGAGATGATCGCACAGTTTCCCAGCTGAAGCATCGTTGGGCAGATGTGGTAACCCATGAAGCTGATATGGTGGAGCTGCTGTATTAGGAGGTTGGAGTCCCTGTAGATATGTATTTATGTACTATATGCATGTATTAAATTTGCTATATTAGTTAGGCGACACTTTAACATCAAAGGCACTGATTTATTAATGAGTTGCATTGATTTTGCAGCACGCAAAATGCTTCAAGTGCAACATAACCCTTAAAGTCAAAAATATCAAGCAACACAAGGACACTTTGTGTGCCTTGGAGAGGCTTGATAAATGTAAATCCAGTTTTATGCAACTTTTGCATTGCTATACGCTGCCCCAGGGGGATGTTCCATGGGTTGTGCATTGGTGTTCCCATTCAACACACATGTATTTTGACACATTCCTAGTTTTACCATACGTCATCGACCAGGGAATGCATAAAAAATGCTTTACCTCCTCAGGTGATGGGTAGCAGGGAGATATAGGCTCATTCCCCTTTTTATTCTCTTTCTATGTGTGCTACATTTTGTTTCACAGATAGAAAGAGGAAAATGCTCGGGCAATTGTTTTTGTGCAGGAAAGTACCACATTCTGTACAAAAAAAACACCTTCAAATGAAGGCAGCACTTTGTACTCCAGCACTGGGAAAAGGCAGAAATGGTCCAAAGAATATTAGATACAGTCCATCCCTGACCTTTCCCTGTCATGCAGCGCTGCACAGCAAGATGACTTACTGGCCAGTGCTGCGTTACTTCTTGTTACATATGCCCAAAAATGTATCTGCTGTGTGTGTATGCCTTGTGACACACAAGGCATACACACCAAGTGGCAGAAGTATCAAAAGGCCACACTAAGCAGCACATCTGCCATACATTCGGTCTTGTGTTATATGGAGCAAGCACTCATGTGGCTAAGTAATGGCAAGCATACCTTTACACAATTGATGTGCACTATTTATGAAGAACACACCCTGATGAATGTATTTGCATGTCAATGCAATTGGATACAGGATGTATTGCTGTTTTTGACCACTCAGCTGACGCTGACAATGCACACTAAGTCAGCCAAACTGCCCCGCTGGTTAAATCCACATCTCATATCACCAGCCACACAAGGCTAGGATGTATTTATCAGTACGCACAGCACAAAAGAAAGCTACCTTACTGACCCAAAGTGAAAGAGCAGAAATGCATCGTCTTCAAATTTTGTGGTACCTTCCTGCCTTTTCCCATAACAAGACAAATGTTGTCTGCCTAGTGCCATTGTTTTCCCCCTTGTGTCATGGTGCAAGGGGCCCTGACCTGAGATAAGGCTGGTCAGCAGTGCTTAAAACATCACATGACTGAAACATGCTCCAGGCATGTGATGTCATATATCTCTGACCTTTTACCTCCTGCCAAGTCAGCTGTGCAAGGTGACTAGCTGCATTCCATAATCATATAATGTATTCATATGTGTGTTGAGAGTGTTGCAATTTGGAAATACAATGGGGTGTCATTGTGTTTATTTCTAATTTGAACTGTATGTAGTTGCACTATTTACAATGTATTGTCTTGTAGTGGACATTTGCCTTTCACCTGGGGGAAGCAGACATCTTCCAGGATCCTACTGCCACAAGTAATTGTAAAGAGTTGGATGGTTGTAGAGCTGTGACATCTGTGTGATCCATGATAGCTGTAACAGTGCAATGTGTACGGGGAGGTGTGCATCACCTGCAACAAAAATGACAGTCAGTGTGCCAACACAACAGAATGTGGCCACAGAATCATATGGAATTGACAAGGAGGCATGTTATTGTGAATGCAGGGGCAATATAAGCAGGACGACTCAGTTGTATGCATGTATGCATCTGTCCGGCTGTTAGCATATTTATAGCTTCGATGCTTTCGGCATGTGATCCACCATCTGGCGCTTAATCTGCAGATGTTTAACACAAACAAATTGTGTCTTACCTCAAACGGACCAAAAGTGACAAAAATGTTATCAACGGGTGTTGCTGCACAGTGGAATGACCTTAGCAAAGCTGTTCTGGTCACATTTCTGATGCCTGTTGCTATGAGTATAAAACTGGTACAAATAAAGTGCAAGCTATACCCAGACAGTATTACCAAGTTTAAGCAGGAAGGAATAATTGAACAAACTATTACAAAATGCGGTTCATGCTGCTGCATATTTTGCTTTATCTTGCAGCATACTATACTCAAACCTGCTGTATAACTTTGATCTCTCCTGCAACATCATTCCAGTGTGACTGAATATAGATGTGGGCAAAGATTCCTGCCGATATACACTTGAAATATGGGTTACTACTAGTAGATGCTCGGAATGTGACAGTAACATCCCAAACTGTTTCCAGATAATGATTTAGACTCAATAAAGGGTAAAAATTACATCTCAACATGTGTTTCTGTAAGAGTGTGAGTACATTTTTTATTAAGTATGGATAATTCATCTGTTTTAAAATGTACCTGACGTGTTGCTGTTTTCACCCTGCTTCAGGGTTGACTGTGTTTCCCTCAGAGATGTCCATGTCATACATATGTGAAATGGAGTGACAGAGAAACAATTACATTGATGTCCTGCGGGCTGCAGGGATGTACGGGTGCTACTGTATTGATCCATGGTACCGTACAAATCATTACCTCTCTGCCTGACTGTTGCACATTGTGGGTGTAGATGTCCACATGGCAGGGTTCTGGTCCTATGGCTTAGCAGCTGTAAATTGGATGTTATTCTGCATATCTCAGTGAAATGTGTATTGTTTTAGCACAGTGTGCTATTTTCATGTTTGTTAAACCTATGCTGCTCCAGTAGGCCTCAATGTATTGATACAGTGTCATTGGGCATGAGTGTGGACGCTGGACAAGCATACTAGTAGGCACATGGATTGGCACTGAAATACCAGCCTCATGCCCTTGTGCCATTTCTATGACGCATTCATACAATGTAAGGTGGGAAGTCATGCTGCAGCACTGTGTAAAAATGAAAAAGCATGAATGCACAGTGTTAGCAAGATACCGTGCATTACAGTGCCTACCTACTGGTGGGGTAATTTTGCCTGAATAGCATCAACACAGCCACCCTTGCATCATGGTGCAAGGAATCCTGCATTATAGACAGCATAGTTCTAGCCCGATGAGTACTCCTGCATGCATACACACACTCCTGACATGCCTTCAACCTTTTTATCTGTGCGCTGATGAATGCATCCAAGAGAGAATGAATGTACATAAAAGTGAAAATATAAAGGTTCTCATGGATTGGAATACCAGATGCCTTATTTCAGCTGTCAAGGTTTTTGTTCAAAAGTAAAGTCTTGCCGGAGTGAGACACCAACCCTCAATTTGTGTAGTGGCTACCTAAGGCAGAGTAAGTAAAGTCAGCAATGTGTGTTTGCCTTGTGTAACTTCATATAAGTTATGCAATGCAGAATCACACATGCTGAACTAGCTTACCTTATCACCACTCACGTATGTGTTTGACCAACTTTGCCCCCCCTCGCATGATATAAGACCAACACCAAAAGTGTACAAACACAACAAAGGAGCGTCACAATTAAAGCGACTGTAAGACAAAAAAGTTAAATTGTCAGCAAGTGAAACTGGTACACAGTCTATGGCAGTTATAAATGAAACCTTATTAGGTTTTTGAAGAAGGCCCACACTCACCACTAGTTGGTGACATGCTTCATCATTGGGCCCCACCGGGAGTGACCGAATGCCCCCCCAGTGTGCTACGACACCAGAGTTACTGCGGAGCTGGTTATTTGTTCGTGAAAGTGAAAGGTTAAAATGTCGCAATCCGGTCAAAAAATATATTTTATTAGTTTTGCCAATTGGACAGAGTAAAAACAGTAAACGATAAAGGACCAAGATTATAAGTCCAAGGTTATCCTTAGGTGTAGTGATAAGGTCAACATGTTTCAGCCTATGTGAAGAAATTTAATCAGGCATTCGTCAGGACCAATGTGCAAGTGATTAGTGAACATCCAAAATTTAGAGCAATTAATAGAAGTTGAACTTGACCCCGTAAAAAAACAAGAGTTGGTAGCGGATAAGGAAATTCAAGGGGAAAGGCCAACAGGGGCATTAGAGAACAAAGTAAGAGAGAGATGGGAAGCAAGCAAACTAGCTAACTATGAATATGGGGAGGGGTGCAGCAGAATCCAAGCGTGGAAAACAAAGACCGAAGCCAGCAGGAATAAGATACTTAATATCCTGCCCCAAGATGGATCCAACTCAAGCTCAGAGGAATCGGTAATAAAGAAAGAGTTTACTGACTTTTTCTCTTAATTATACACGGAAGAGATATTTCCCTCAAGTGAGGATCTAAACGAGTACTTGGACAATCTAGAACTTCCTGAGATAACAAATATAGAAAAAGAGAGGTTGAATGCCCCGATTACCATGGAGGAGGTAGTAGAATCATTGAAAGGTTTAAAGAGAGGGAAAGCAGCTGGGCCAGACGCGCTTCCAAATGAGTTTTATATCAAATTATGTGAGGTTCTGGCCTCCCCACTCACGAACCTGCTAAATAAAATCTATATAGAGGGGGAGAAACTTCCTGAATCCTGGAACGATGCAACAATAAGCATCCTGTTAAAACCAGGTAAGAACTCAGCAAAATGCGAATCTTATCGCCCTATAAGCCTACTTAACTGTGATTATAAGATCTTCACTAATATTTTTGCAAAAAGGCTAGGAAAAATCGCGGGTAACCTGATAAATAAAGATCAGAAAGGGTTCGTAAGAGGCCGGTATCTGCAAGATTTAACACAAGAACTCATTATGTCCATTGATATTGCTACAAGCAAAAATATTCCACTAACCATAATAACCGTAGACGCAGCTAAGGCGTTTGATAGAGTGAATTGGGCATTTTTGAACGCAACTCTAAAAAAATATAATCTGGGAAAAAAAATTCTGGGAGCGGTTAAAGAATTATATCGAGCCCCAAAAGCAAAGGTCTTAATTAACGGAAACCTCACGGAGAGTATATTAATAAACAGAGGGACCAGACAGGGATGTCCCTTATCCCCAATTCTATTCAATCTATACATCGAACCCCTGGCAACCAAGCTCAGAGCTCACACAGAAATAGTCCAGTTTATATATCATGCATGGGAAAAAAAATAGCCCTGTACGGGGATGATGTGATGATTTTTACTAGCAACTATGCAGGTTCTAACAAAGCAATCGAGATATCCTTAAAAGAGTTTGGGAAGATATCAGGTTACCAAATAAATATGTCAAAAACAGAGATCATGAGTTGGACTACCCAAGTAAATAGCAGCTTTTCCAGGGAAAAAATCAAATATCTGGGAATAGAACTGGTTAAAAATATAGAAAAGGTGCCCAGTACAAATTTGGATAAGACAATAGCGGAGTTTAGAAGACTGTTAAAAACGTGGGGAGGCCTTCCCCTGACTTTCCTTGGTAGATCTAATCTGATTAAAATGTTGGTCGTACCCAAATTCACATTCCTGTTTAGTGCAACACCCTTAGAATTTAAGAGGGAAACCCTGAAAAAAATACAAGGAGAGTTATCGAGTTTTATCTGGGCAGCTAAAAGCTCACGAATAGCCTGGGGCAAACTACGAAGACATAAAGCAGAAGGAGGAATTGCTAGTCCTGACGTATTTGAATATTATAGGGCCTTTCATTTCAAGCATATGAGGATCCTGTTAAGCAACTTTGATCTGTATCCAGAACATCTTAAAGCAATGACGGAAAACACTGGGCACTTCCTATTTAAATTTGGACATCCAAAGTAATTAAAAAAAATCAAATTGAAGACGTTAAGATCGGCGGCAAAACTTTGGTACCAGATAAGGAGCACTTTGAACATTCAGTATTATAGTGAGTTCGCCCCAATTTGGGACTCCCCAGGAACCCCAGAATGCCTCAAGGACAATCTGGCTAAACCTTTGAAAACAGCAGGTTTTCAAGTTTGGGGCCAACTTATGGTGGACAATAAGATAATTGACTGGGAAACTATATCAAGAAAAACAAATGCACCTCTTTCAAAATGTAAGTTTTACCAGCTCACGAGTTGGGAAAAAACTATTAAAGAGCAAAATGCTGGAAACAAGACAATTGAAACAAACATGATAAAGAATTCTCAGATGAAAAAAGAAATAGCATCATGGATTACAGCAGGGGAGGAGAACTTCCTAATTCCAGAGGTGACCTGGGGGAAAGAACTGCCATCGCTGGATCTCCAAAATATGTGGCAAGTATCTATGGGTAAATGCTGGGCAATTGTGAAATCTGCTGCTTTAAGGAGAAATCACCTATTTACCATCCACAGGGCCTATTGGACACCAAAGCGCTTATCTAAATTCAGTGGTACAAATATGAAAGTATGTCCCAAATGTGGACTAGCAGGTGCGGACGATGTACATATGTTCCGGCAGTGCCCCCAGATCGATGGCTTCTGGCAGGAAGTGAGTAAAATCATAGAGACAGTATTGAGGAGGCCAATAACTGTAAGTATGGATCTTGTTTTTTTGGGACCAATAGCCAAGAGGGGGGGAATTTTTGAACACTTAAAGAACAGAATCTTCTGTTTATACTGATATTATTAGCTTGTAGGGAATTATGCATCAAGTGGATAAAGCCGGTTGCCCCCACACACTTGGAATGGGTGGCCTCTATAAACAAGATAAATAAATGGGACAGAAAAGGCAAACGCAGCAAGAAATATAACTTTTGGGAGCTTTGGGAAGGATCACAGTATGTAAATTGATAGGTCACTTGGACCATTACACGTTAAGTTCGTACATTTCCAATGATTATGCAATGGCAAAAAAAAAGATACACAAACATTGTGCTTGTGTGAGTGGCCAGGGTGGTCAGCTCGCCCAGTTCGATTTTGAAGGTGTTAAGGAGACAAGGGGACTCCACTCTGAAAACCACAAAGCGTGAATACCCCATTACCCAAGGGTCGTAAAGGAACAGAAATCAGAGAAGTGGGTCCCTGATAACTCCAGTTACACTCTATTGCAGAATGAGGAATAAATAAAA
Source organism: Lissotriton vulgaris (assembly GCF_964263255.1). Classification (NCBI taxonomy): domain Eukaryota; kingdom Metazoa; phylum Chordata; class Amphibia; order Caudata; family Salamandridae; genus Lissotriton; species Lissotriton vulgaris. The sequence continues at coordinate 1,386,770,657 of NC_141694.1, read as the reverse complement.
ATTAAAAAAACTTTGTTTCTGTGCAAATCAAGTAATCCTGCTACGTTTCTTCAATTTGCCAAGCACCACGTGGCCGCTCCCGCAGCAGTGTGCTATGTGCTGTTCAAGTTAATGCGATGTAGTTTTTCTAGTGTAAGTAGTGCTTCACGTGCCCCATGCATTGCAAAAGTTATGTTTTCGGCAATAGTGTATTTTAGCACGGTTTCCAGCTCTTATATGTCGACTAACTTTCCTTGGTAGCCGTTGTTTCTGGGCAAATCAGGTAATCCTGTCGCCTTTCATTATTTAAGTAGTGCGCCACGTGCTCCTTCCTCCCCATGCAGTGCACATGTAATCGATTGGCCAATGTTGTATTTTAGCACGCTCTCCATGTTTTTTAATAATGTTAAACTTGATTTGCTTTCCTTTGTTCTATGCAAATCACTTAATCCTGCTGCGTTTCTTTAATTTGCCAATCGCCACATGGCCGTTCCCGCAGCAGTGTGCTATGTGCTGTTCAAGTTAATGCGATGTAGTTTTTCTCGTGTAAGTCGTGCGTCACGTGCCCCATGCATTGCAAAAGTAATGTTTTCGGCACTAGTGTATTTTAGCAAGGTTTCCAGCTCGTATATGTCGAATAACTTTCCTTGGTAGCCATTGTTTCTGGGCAAATCAGTTAATCCTGCCGCCTTTCATTATTTAAGTAGTGCGCCACGTGCTCCTTCCTCCCCATGCAGTGCACATGTAATCGATTGGCCAATGTTGTATTTTAGCATGCTCTCTTTGTTTCTTCATAATAATGTTAAACTTGATTTGCTATCCTTTGTTCTGTGCAAATCACTTAATCCTGCTGTGTTTCTTTAATTTGCCAAGCGCCTATGTGCTGTTCAAGTTAATGCAATGTAGATTTTCTCGTTTAAGGAGTGTGAACTCTTTCGCCGGCTCTTGGGTCTCCGCATCCTGACCGTCGCACTGTGAGGTCTGCAGCCAGCACTGCTTGCCCCCGCCGCCGCAGACCATCCGCGGCCGCTGAGAGGGGCAGGGCAGGCTGAACTACACTTCCTGGCGTCCCCGTGAAGCAGGGGACGCCACCAGACAGCTGGGGTTTCCGCCCGGAGGCATACATCTGACAAGACCTTCCTCGGGTGGAGCAGGAAACTCTTTCACCGGCTCTGGGGTCTCCGCATCCTGACCGTCGCACTGTGAGGTCTGCAGCCAGCACTGCTTGTCCCTGCCGCCGCACACCATCCGCGGCTGCTGAGAGGGGCAGGGCAGGCTGAACTACACTTCCCAGCGTCCCCTGCTTCACGGGGACGCCACCAGACAGCTGGGGCTTCCGCCCGGAGGCGTACATCTGACATTCCTTCCTCCCGTGGAGCGGGGAACTCTTTCACCGGCTCTGGGGTCTCCGCTTTCTGACCGTCGCACTGTGAGGTCTGCAGCCAGCACTGCTTGCCCCCGCCGCCTCAGACCATCTGCGGCCGCTGAGAGGGGCAGGGAAGGCTGAACTACACTTCCCAGCGTCCCCTGCTTCACGGGGATGCCACCAGACAGCTGGGGCTTCCGCCCGGAGGCGTACATAAGACATTCCTTCCTCCCGTGTCGCGGGAAGCGCACGGGCATCGCCGGGCTGAGCCCGGGCAGAGGGCGTGCCATCTGTGGCCATCAGAGGCCAGAGGAGGCCGGGCTGGGCCACCCCCTTAGCCACATCAATGGGTAAGCGCAAACATTTGGGAAATGAGGGGCAAGGGGCTAAAGACGCTAGGGTTCCACACAAGGCGGACACAATAATTTCATATTTGACTTCAGCTGTTGGTGCTATTAATCAAAAAATCGCAAACGCCGAAAAAGAGCTCGAACTGGGAAAGGCTAACGAAGCATCTACTTCAGATCATCTACCTGTACCCACAGAGGTTACGACTGAATGTATATTGACTGAGACGCTACCTAACACGAACCTGCACCCCAAAACCCTCCTTCGCAACTCGTTGAGTCACAGTTCAAATACACCCTTAACTGTGGTTAAACAAAAGACCAAAACATGTGGGGGGAAAGTTAATCATGTGCCCTTCAATCAGGATCATGTTCATGACATTTGTTCAATTCTGGGGGACAAATTGGAAGAATTGATTGGTCCCCGATTAGAGCCAATCTTGGTGGGAATCGGTAAAGACATTGTTGACTGTCTAAATACTTGTGTGGCTGGTTTACTGAAGAGGTGTGAAAAAATAGACTCTTTTATTAATGAATATCGTACCCTAGAGCGTCACTCGGTAATTGACCATATGCCTGATGAGAATAAAAATCTAGAGCCCATGGTACGTTCAGGGGCGAAAGACCTTCCTGGGAATTCATGCCCATCTGTATCCCATAAACACGGGTTACCAATTCCAATCCCAAAAGCAGGAAGACCCGGCATTGGAAATTTTACAACACAATCAAAAGCTATTTCAGCAACAATGAACACATATGAGAATTAAGCTGTAGGAGCTAACACCCCCCATATTATATCTAAACCCAGTAGCCCTAGGTTGCACCTTCCACCAGATGCTGCCCCCTTTGTGGCAGTGTTAACAGGGGTCCCACTCTTAGAACAAAACGAGAGAAAGTCCACTAAGGATCTCTTGGACAAAGCCAGGGAATGGTGCAGACACTACTCAAGTGGGGAGAGTGATATATCCCCCTCCATCATTATGGCTAGAAGGCTGGGGTGGGTAGGACACTGGGCGAAGAACATTACCGGGGATTGTATTGTTATAAACTTTTGTGGGAGAGATGCTGCTGAAAGACTATTCTGGGATGGGTCTCCCATTGCAAATACCGAAATCAGACCACTACCCTTAGGTTATTTCTATCCTCCATGGGGGAGTAAGAAGTCATGTGCTCGCCCCCAGAGGATAACAGAAAACAGAGATACACCTACCTTAGGACCCTGTGACTTCGCTTTGCAGCCCAATAGTGGTGTTTCTGCTCCTCCAACCCAGCTTTCCCCCTCAATTTTTATACCCACACAGACTACTGAAGACATACAGACTGGGGATTTACCATTGTCAAATCGTTTTGCACCTTTGTTACACCTAGAGAATTCCAATTGACTACATAAACCCTGTGCCATTAATCACACCTCCCTTCCGAATTCAATTAAAAATTTTTTTTTGTAGAATCCTTAGTTGGAACATTGCTGGCTCTAGATCTAAGATTCAAGATGAGAAATGGGTGGGCTTTATTTCATCATTTGATATAATTTCCTTTCAAGAAACTTGGGATACAGCTAATAGTCTTGTCTGAGATGGATATGTCCATTTTAGTATCCCCGCTAAACCAAGTGTGGCAGGGAGGGCAAAGGGAGGCCTATCCTTATTAGTCTCACTTAACTTGAAAGGGACAGCCAAACAGCTAGAGTCAGGCTCCCCCCACTGCCTAGCAGTAGAGCTGCTAGTTGTGAATTCCCCTTCTATCTTACTTATTAATTTTTATAATTCCCCTGAAAACGTCAGTACAAATCAACACTTAGAATCCCTCGAGGAATTTTTAGATAAATATAGAACTATACATAATAGTTTTGAGGTTATCCTCATGGGTGATTTCAATATACACCCTTGCCACTCGGATTGTATCATGGAAGATAAAGGAGGGCCACCTTTTACGCTCCCCACGCATTTTGAACGCACTAAACACGGGGAAGCCTTGGAGAACCTCTTGGCCTCCTTTAATCTTTATGAATCAAGTTGCTGTCCAGTCTGCCCTAGACTGCCAATGTTCAAAGGGAAAGACACAGGTTCAGTTATAGACGACATTTTTTCATCATCTTTTGTTTAGTCATTTATCTTAAGTTATAGAGTAGAAGACTCTTTTTTTAGTGATCATAACCCCGTGATATTAGAGGTTGCTCAGGGGGGGGTTACTGGATTTTAAAGACTCGCAAGCGTTTTGCGCGACTGATCTGATAACTAAAGATCAGGGCAGAAGGCTGAAATGGTCTAAAGTGACTCCGGTCACTTTCTTAAAAGAGGTCTTAGCCAAGGTAGAAGAGGAGGTTGGTATCTGTTTAGACCCTGTCGCTCCTAACACCAGGATAGTTAAGGCATTTAATATAATATGTCAACAAGTGAATACTGACTTAACGCTCAAAGTTAAACCAGGTGGGCAGAGAGGAAAACGGTGGTTTGACACAAACTGCACCAAGGCGCACTCCACCCTCTTAAAGGGATTAAAGGAAACACCCAGAAATAGAACACATATAAGCGTTTCTTAGGAAGACATATAAACACGCTATCCAGGCTCGGAAAAATCAGATTAAAGAACAAGCCTGGAACGACCTGCAATCAGATGAAGTTCTGCGGGACAGCTCTAAATTCTGGGAGGTAATCAACCAGCCTTATTTTTCGGGGGTGGAGAATCATGGTGTGGAATGTGTCATCCCGGATGAGCAGTGGCTCACCCACTTTGGCAACATTTATAGTCAGTCTACCTCTGGCTATACACAGGAGCTTTTTCCACACCTTCGTTTAGAGCCAATCTTCAAATCTGCCATAGTTCTTCCTATTCTTAAAAAAACTGGCCTGGACCCTTCTCTCCCTTCTAACTTTAGGCCTATCTCTCTTCTCCCTTATCTGGGTCAGATCCTTGAAAGCCATGTTACATCTTGCCTGTCCACCTACATTGAGGAGAACCACCTCCTAGCCTCCCATCAGGCGGGCTTTCGCCCAGGCCATTCCACAGAGACAGTGGTCATCGCGGTCCTGGACGAACTCAAGGGGAAAGCTGACATCAATCTCCCCCAAGCCTTGGTCCTCCTCGACTTGTCCGCTGCGTTTGAAACGGTCGATCACTCCATCCTTCTCGACCGTGTCAGCGCAGCAGGCATCCGGGGCGCTGCACTCTCCTGGCTCGCGTCCTTTCTTCAGGGCAACCCAAGCGGTTCACCTCTCAGGTTTCTCCGCTCCCTCTCAGTTGGTCACCTGTGGGGTCCCCCAAGGTTCTTCCCTTTCCCCTCTTCTTTTCAATCTTTACATCTACCCCCTCATCATTTCTCTTCTCGAGCTGGGGGTCTCTGTTTACAACTACGCGGATGACCTCCTGCTCGTCTTTGATCTCTCCTCCCCTTCTGATTCTCTTCCCAAGTTTTGCTCTACCTTAGTCTTTATATCCGAATGGATGAGCATCAATCACTTGAAGCTCAATCCGGACAAGACGGAGCTTGTCCTCACGGGTGGTCCCTCAAACCCTTGGTCCACGGTTCACTGGCCCCCCTCCTTTTCGTTCCCCCCCTCACCGGTCTCCTCAGTTCGGACTTTGGGCATCAAGGTCTGCCATGACCTGTCTATGCACGCCCAAATTAGCTCCGTTGTATCTTCCTGCTTCCTGTCCCTCTGTCTCATTCGGAAGATCGCTCGCTATTTCTCCACGGACGCCCTCAAAACCATAGTCATGGCTCTTATCACTTCCCGCCTTGACTATGGGAATGGCTTGTACGTGGGCATACCTGCTTATGAAACCCGCCGTCTTCAGGCCATTCAAAATCAGGCAGCCCGCCTTATTCTTTGTCTTCCTAAATCTGCCCACATTACCCCTGCACTCAAGTCCCTTCACTGGCTTCCTGTGCACCTTAGATCTTTTTTTAAATTGGCCTGCCTAGCCTTTCGGGCTCACACTCACTCAGCTCCTCTCTTTATCGGATCTCTCATCACTCCTCACGCCCCTAACCGCACTCTCCACTCTTCCTCTCTCTCCCTCCTGCATGTCCCCCGCTTCTGCAAATCCAGAACGGGGGGCACCCGATTCTCGGTTCTGGCCCCCCGGTTCTGGAACAGTCTCCCTCTTTTTATTCGTTCTATTCCCATCTTTTCTCACTTCCGAAAATCTCTTAAAACTTTCCTGTTTTCCCAGGCATTTCCCTGTTAGTTTCCCTGGTCCCCTTCGGTGAGTTTGGTCAAGTCCCCAGCGCCAGGAAGCCGCTTGGCCGCAGCGCTCTTAATTAAGTTCTTTTTTCATTTTCATTTTCATTTCATTTTCTTTAGGGAGGAAGATGTGGAAAAAGCTATAAACGAAACACTTAAGAATAAGGCCCCGGGCCCTGATGGGGTTCCCGCGGACTTATATAAGTCTGCACCTAAATTTTGATTCAGAAAAGGGGGTGGTGATGAACAGAGTGTCTGAATTAAGCAGACCACTCTTACCCAGTCCAAAGATCAGGGCTTGATCCATCACCGTTATTTATCTCACTGCACCATCCCAGCTCAGAACCTGGCTATATGCAAATCAGTCTGTCCCTGGCCCAGTGCATCATGGGAACAGGGCAGACTAAACTACCAAGCCAATTCTTCACCAGAAAGGAGACAAGCTACCGGGGACCGGTTTCTGGCATTTCAGCCGTCTTCGGCCCGGCTTGCTTGAATCCTGATGGTGCAGTGAGAAAGGGACTCATGTCTGAGTATACCCTGCCACACCTATAGTGGCCAAAATCGATTCAGAAAAGGGGGTGGTGATGAACAGAGTGTCTGAATTTAGCAGACCACTCTTACCCAGTCCAAAGATCAGGGCTTGATCCATCACCGTTATTTATCTCACTGCATCATCCCAGCTCAGAACCTGGCTATATGCAAATCAGTCTGTCCCTGGCCCAGTGCATCATGGGAACAGGGCAGACTAAACTACCAAGCCAATTCTTCACCAGAAAGGAGACAAGCTACCGGGGACCGGTTTCTGGCATTTCAGCCGTCTTCGGCCCGGCTTGCTTGAATCCTGATGGTGCAGTGAGAAAGGGACTCATGTCTGAGTATACCCTGCCACACCTATAGTGGCCAAAATCGATTCAGAAAAGGGGGTGGTGATGAACAGAGTGTCTGAATTAAGCAGACCACTCTTACCCAGTCCAAAGATCAGGGCTTGATCCATCACCGTTATTTATCTCACTGCACCATCCCAGCTCAGAACCTGGCTATATGCAAATCAGTCTGTCCCTGGCCCAGTGCATCATGGGAACAGGGCAGACTAAACTACCAAGCCAATTCTTCACCAGAAAGGAGACAAGCTACCGGGGACCGGTTTCTGGCATTTCAGCCGTCTTCGGCCCGGCTTGCTTGAATCCTGATGGTGCAGTGAGAAAGGGTCTCATGTCTGAGTATACCCTGCCACACCTATAGTGGCCAAAATCGATTCAGAAAAGGGGGTGGTGATGAACAGAGTGTCTGAATTAAGCAGACCACTCTTACCCAGTCCAAAGATCAGGGCTTGATCCATCACCGTTATTTATTTCACTGCACCATCCCAGCTCAGAACCTGGCTATATGCAAATCAGTCTGTCCCTGGCCCAGTGCATCATGGGAACAGGGCAGACTAACCTACCAAGCCAATTCTTCACCAGAAAGGAGACAAGCTACCGGGGACCGGTTTCTGGCATTTCAGCCGTCTTCGGCCCGGCTTGCTTGAATCCTGATGGTGCAGTGAGAAAGGGACTCATGTCTGAGTATACCCTGCCACACCTATAGTGGCCAAAATCGATTCAGAAAAGGGGGTGGTGATGAACAGAGTGTCTGAATTAAGCAGACCACTCTTACCCAGTCCAAAGATCAGGGCTTGATCCATCACCGTTATTTATCTCACTGCACCATTCCAGCTCAGAACCTGGCTATATGCAAATCAGTCTGTCCCTGGCCCAGTGCATCATGGGAACAGGGCAGACTAAACTACCAAGCCAATTCTTCACCAGAAAGGAGACAAGCTACCGGGGACCGGTTTCTGGCATTTCAGCCGTCTTCGGCCCGGCTTGCTTGAATCCTGATGGTGCAGCGAGCTAAAAAACGGTGATGGATCAAGCCCTGATCTTTGGACTGGGTAAGAGTGGTCTGCTTAATTCAGACACTCTGTTCATCACCACCCCCTATTCTGAATCATGCACCTAAATTTTGGGCCAAGATTCTGACCAACGTTTTTAATGCGGCAAGAGAGAACAACTTCCCTGAGTCCTGGGCCAGGTCCATAATCATCCCAATCTTTAAAAAGGGCCAAAGGGGTGATTCTGCCTGCTATAGGCCTATTTCCCTAATAGACTCTGCTGTTAAAATCTTGGGCAGAGTCATTTTAGGTAGAATGACAACATGGCTAGAAGGCAGAGGAACTATGTCGAATGCCCAGTACGGTTTCAGGGCCATAAGGAGCACATTGGATCATTGTTTAAATCTCCATCTGATCATCAGTAAACATACCATAGTGAAAAAGGGGGCTTTGTACATGGCCTTTATGGACCTCTCCTCAGCCTTTGATCTGGTCAACAGGTCGAGGCTGTGGGGGGTCCTTTTGGATATGGGCATTGAGCCGGCACTGGTTGGCTTTTTAGCTGACCTCCATCGTGGACTACAGGCCTCTGTCAGAGTCACCCGGGAGGGAAGATGTACTAGTTATTTTAAATCTGAGAGGGGGGTGCGGTAAGGGTGTATCCTTGCCCCCCTCCTCTTCACTTTATAAATAAACGCACTTGAGCCAGCTTTGGCCATCTCGGCGGCTGACGTCCCGCGTGCAGGGGAGACCAACATTCCGGTCCTCCTGTACGCGGATGACGCAGTTCTTTGGCTCGTACAGGAGTGGCCCTCAATAGACTATTGGCTTCTTTCGGTGATTTTATGACCTCCTTAGATCTGAAAATAAACACCCAAAAATCCCAGGTCATGATTGTGGGCCTAACTGGTAGGAATAAGAAATCTATTACATTCTCTTGTACAGGGAAAGAAGTGTTGAGGGTCTCATCCTTCACTTACCTGGGCGTGATTTTTGATGACAGAGGAACCTGGGGTGCCCAACATAAGTCAAAAACGATTGCAGTCGTAAGATCTGCTGCAGACCTGCTTAATTTTGTTAAAAGAATGATGGGGGCAGAACCAATGGAGGCTATCCTTAAAGTGTACAAAGCCAAATGTTTGGCTATAGTCACCTATGGGTCTTCAATCTGGGGATATACAAAACCTGATACTATCCAGAAGACGGAAAATAAATTCTTTAGATTGCTGCTTTCAGTCCCCCAGTCCACTCCCACTTTCACCATACACTCAGAGCTAGGTATTGGGTTTGTTACAGACCAAATAAAATCTGCCCCTGTCATTTGCTGGCTAAAAACCTGGCTTAATCAGGAAATCTCTTTAAATCATTTGATCCTTAACACCTTGGCTGCTGTGACTTTTCCCCTCCTGTGCTAACATACTATGAACACCATTGTTCATGACGAGCTCAGCTCGTCATAAGCACAGCTCCACTGTGCCTCATGACGAGCTGAGCTCGTCATGAGCATCGAAGGGGTTAAAGACTGTTTAGCCCTGGATAGAGCTCATAGAATCCCATGGCTGGCTTATGTAAAATCAATGCTATCATATGTGGGGCGTATAGAGCTCTTTTACTTCCCTGATCGCATCAAGAAAGAGGATGTCATGGTGATAAAATCTACATTTGTAAAGCAATTCATGGCAGAGCGGGAGGAGATGGAGATGAAAAAACCACTAGTAAGAAGAAATTATGCTCTTATCACTGTTTCAGGCCTAGAACCCTACCTAGTTTTTGTAACCAGACCATTTCACCGCTTTCTTTTAACTAGATTTCGTCTAAACTTGATACATTTTTTGTTGGGCTCCTATGCTACGTGGGATACTCCTGTCAACGCAAATCCCTGTGATTGCGATCATTTTTCTCCACAGGACACATTACATTTCACCATGTTTTGCGAACACTATGCTCAAATCAGAAAAAAATATTTGTTACCAATTCTTCGGGAGGCTGGCTTCTTACAGGTCAGGCCAGCGCTCCTGTTCCTACAACTTTTGTCTAGTGCGTGCGCACCTTTCCACGTAGCAAGCTTTTTAGTGGCAGGAGTTCGTATAAACAAGAAGCGCATCAATGCACGGCACCAACACATTATAACTGAATTATCTTAGCGGTGCCTGGCGCTTTTTAAGAATCATGTAATCAATTGTCACAGGGTAACTTTTAATGATGAAGACAAAAGAATTAATTATACATATTATTTTAATGAACCTATGAAATATGTCCATTTTAAATGTGAAATTTTATCTATATCTTTTATTCTATATCACTAATTAGAATTGCATGTATTTGATCATTGTATTTTATTGTTTTTGATGATTTGTATCTTGTGTCTTTTTGTGATTTTTATTAATCGAATAAAAGTGATTGACTGACTGACTGAGTGCGTTGAATGTTCTAAAGGCTGATGAGAGGAGTGAGAGGAGCTGCTCCTGTTCCATATGGCTTTTTTGTAAGTGCTGCACCAGAGTGACAAGGTTTTGTGGTCCCCATTTGTAGGGCAACTTTTATTCAAGGCTTAGAGTACTAATGCTAATCATTGATATACAATTGACAAGCTAGTCAGCACTTTTTGATACCACCAACTTGAGATAACCTCAGTGCGTACGGCCGACCATTTTACAAACAGAGTCCAACCTCTGTGAATTTGAAAATAATAAAAACCCAGATTCATCATGCTCCTCTTTTGCGAGTCCTTAATAGCGATTATTAAGGAATCGCTATTAAAGACTCGCCAAACGGGATGCATGTAGAAATCGCAAAATTTATACCGATTTCTGCATCTTCCTTATTTGCGATTCGCTAATTGCTAATCGCAAATAAGGATTGACTTCCCATTCATTCCTATGGGCCTTTCCCATAGGAATGAATGGGAAGTCAATCCTTATTTGCGATTAGCAATTAGCGAATCGCAAATAAGGAAGCGATTTCAAAGGTGCCAGAATTTCCAAAGGACACCCTGGAGCACCCCTGAAATTGTGATTTACACTGGTGTTGCGCACACACATGTCCAAAGGACATGTGTGTGTGTAACATCCAACTTAGAAAAATGCACTAAAGAGCATTTTTTGAAGTTTTTGCTATTTACCACGAAGTCAGACTTCGCAGTAAATAGCGGCCAAAAATTGCGAATTCGCAATTCTAAAATGGTTCATGAATTGCATTTAAGGAATCTCAAATAGAGATTCCTTAAATGCAATTCTTCGCAATTTAGCGCTTTCAGATTAAGCGAATTTTGCATTTGATATGATGAATCCCAAATGCAATAAAAGCGCTCGCAAAGGGCCAGATTCGCAGAATCTGGCCCTTTGTGAGCCGATTTTTCCTTCATGAATCTGGCTGTTAATCTCACTGTGGCACTTAATGTCTCCCACGCTGATTGTGAAGCACTGCACCATGTGACCATCGCACGCACAGGCCTAGTTGCTGAAGCAGTTTGTTTTCACTAAGTTAGAACTTCACATCTTCATCAAACTGACCTTTCCTTTGGGGCTTCCTTGTGGCCTCTGTTTCTGGGCATTTAGAACAACCACTTATTCTCACCAGCCCTGAATGTGAGGCAACATGATTGTGAAGTGCTGCACCACGTGACAGTCCCTTCTTTTAAGTTTGTGAGCAGAGTGAGGGGTCAGGGGTGGGGGGCAGTTGGTATATTATTGGTGTATTCACTGACATATTTACTTATTTATGGTATTGTAATGTACTGTGAGCATGTGATGATATTCTCCGAACCTTGTTTGTATGTTTATCCTCATTTTACTTAGAAATGGATTCCACTAAGTACCAAGAGCTTTTTGATTATATAACAAATAATGTGAATCCTGAAGATTTCAGTAAAGTCCAGAAGCATGGATTGCATAGACTGTCTAAAAAATTCACCATTGACGGTACTATAATTTTTTTATTCATGTTTTTTCATTGTAATATTTTAAGGCTGGTTGAGAAAAGGCATGGTCTCATTTCATGTAATTCTTTTTGACATGCAAAGTTACTGTAACATTTTTCTTTTCTCTTTTTTTCTATACATGGTAGCTTATTCTACACTGGTAAAGAAAAGAACACTAAAGTTGTCATTGGTGCTAAAGCAGCCCAAAAAGTTTTTTCAGAATTCCATTTGTCTATTAGTCGGCATAAAAGGGAAATATTTAACATAACCAAACGTATGTCTCTAAAAGGTATTCCTACAGATATTAAGGCGTCCCGAATATGACCATTGGCAGTTAATGATAGAATCAAACCAAAAATAACAGGAACAGCTACAACCGTGGTGTTTTGTGCATGCTGATAATGATACGTCCATTATGGATGATTACTTTTCAACCCCAATCCTATTGAGAACAATTGTTTTTATGTACATTAAAATTAAGCTTGGACATTTGTACAACATATACATCTTTAACTTTTTTCAGTTTGCAGAATGTTACATAAGTTAGTAGCCAATTGCTGAGATTGAAGAAAGTATATCCCCCTGTTCTAGCTCATTATACAGATGTGTCAACCATGTGACAAACTGGTCGCCACAAGCTAAATGAAAATTGCAATGGACCTAATGGAGTCATCAGGTTCGACTTTAACAATTCATGGTTGAAAATCTTTAATACCCTAGTGGTCTCATAAACTTCAGATTACTTGGTACTTTGTTTTCTATTTGAAGTTTTTTTATAAAAAGGCACAGATTAAATTTTGAACATAGTATAATAAGATATTTCCAGTATGTTTGTGAATTTAAAATTATGTTTGTTATCCTGCCATTAGAAATTGTTTTGAACAGTTGTGACTGTCCTATGTACTCGATTGGTAAACCCCCGGAAACATGTAGAAAATATTGCAAATTAAGTTTACAATTTTTACCATTGCTGTTATGATGTGCTAATATACATCTTTTTTACATTTAGAGTCTGATGAAACTTTCTCTATTGTATGCAGCCAAAAAAGACTCACACATTTTTAAGGATAACGTTAAGGTAAATACTCTCAATATAAGTATTCGATGAATTTAAAAAGTAACGGATATAAGTACTTGAGGAGTTTTTCGTGGCAGATAATGTCCAATTTACACTTGTGCGGATGGGTCTGATACAGGGTGGATCTCAGTATAACTAATGGATTTACAAGGGTCTTTTCTGAGTTGCATAATAGAGTCATTACCACTTTGCCACTTTGCCAGTGACTGGGGACAGTGCACTATATTTAACATGTAAATAAATTTAAGTTAGCAAAACTAAAAACTATTGACCTGTACACAATCCAAACAGAATAACAAATCAATGTTCACTTTCTTCCCAACAGGCACTATGTCAAGAATACTGCAGGTGGGTGCACATTTCATGCATAGAAACAAATGTAACATCCTAGTTACCTTATTCAGATTACAAATGTATGAATTGCATGTATTAATAAAAGTTTCTTTCTATGGTAAAGATGAGTTTGCATGCTAGTTGTAGATTTACATACTCTGCATACTCCTGCAATCTAGTGTTCTGGACAGATTATGATAAGTAGTATTTATTTGAAGAAGTCTTTCAAGTTGGGAGTAAAGTCACTCCTCCTTTTTTAAATAGTCTGCTTGGGCATCGACTCCATTGTTACATTCTATTCACACATGAGTTTTATAATGGAGTAAGTAAGTGTAATATAGAGTTGTCAATGCGTATGTAAAATAAATATTTACATGAAACAACCACAGGTGTTGGTGGGTAGGTAGAATGGCATATGTGAATCAATATTTAACATTCCAAGAATAGAACCTGCCAATGATAATGCCCTAGGTATTGACCATGTTTGCAGATTCTTACATAAGTCAACAGCCAATGCTAGCCAATGCTTTATTAGCCAATACTGTATTTTAGCACGCTCTCCATGTTTTTTAATAACAAAAAAGAACAAAGCTAAAGAAGTGTTTCAAAATCTCTACTTTAAGGCTGTTCTATGATTCAAGCAGACCATAACTGCGATTAATACGAACTTTAGAATGGCTACATGGTCAAACCTGACACATGTACCAAATTGCCCAAATTAAGTTTACACTTTTTACATTAGCATTTAAGACGTGCTAATGTACATCTCTTTTACATTTACATTAAGAATCCTGAAGGCTGACTGCAGGATTTTCTGTGAGAGGGTGCCTGTGCATGAGCAAGAGCCCTCATTAGCTTTCAGAATCTATTCTCTCATGGTGTACTGTGATGTAGCCAAACCATGTATACTCTTAAAATGGTATTCAAAGGAGCATGCAATGAACACTGTTTACTTCGAATTACTTGGTACTTTGTTTTGTCTTTGAATGTTTTTTTAAAAAGGCACAGCTTAAATTTTGAACATAGTATAGTAAGATATTTCCATTATGTTCTCCTGGCATTTTGTACAACAGCTTAGGAAAGTAAGGGTTTCCTGGCTGTCAAAGGTTTTGAAATGGATTTTATATGCTTGATTCCCCTCTTAAAAGCTTCAATTATTGTGCATATTACATGACGTGATGGACGTGCGGTAGCGCGTGACGTCATATGCATATCGGACGCGGTGGGTGCGCAACTCCCACAAGTTTTTTATTGTTGAAAAACGTACTTATATATATTTATTATAAATATTAAGACAATAGATTATCTGAATATTGTTTAACTTTATTAAAAAGTACATCACTTTTTAATGCAATTTCGCAAAGTCGCGCTGGGTGCATCCTACCGCCACCCCATGTGACCTCAAAAAATAAATTTGATTGGTTCATTCCTATTGAAGCACCCCACCCATTTCAATTACTCTTTTTACAATTTTTCTTATAGAAAAGACCTCATGAGACAATCTGCTGCTCTTTCTTTTTTGGACAAAAAATTTACTTTAAGATACCATGGCTGCTAATCCACCATCATTCTCTGATACAGAGAACTCATCAAAGCAAAAATGTGTTCCTGAACCTCCACCAAAGGAAAAATATACCAGCATTGTCTGGAAATTTTTCACCTTTTCACCTGGCTTAAAAAAGGTGAATGCAACAAAAGTTACTTGCCGCATATGCAAGACTGTACTTTCAAGAGGAGACCGCAATAAAAAGTACTTGTATGGAACTGCAAGTATATGGAACCACATGCAGACCAAGCATCTGGTCAACTTTGCAAGGGAAGAGTTAAGGAGATGGAGAGAGACTCCTCCTGCTGCATCAGAAGGCCAAAGTACTAGTGGAGCAACACCGTTATCCTTTACCACACAACCTAATATTCGTTCCCAATTTGGAAAACTTAGAATGACCTGTATAAAATATGTAGAAATATCAATATAGGACTAGCTAGGTTGTGTTAGTGAGACTCAGGGGGTATATCTGCGGGCAAACCCTTAGGTTTGGTCATGAAGCCCTCACACACCAACCTAGTTGGTGTCATGCTTCATCATCGGGCCCACCACAGTGACACCGAATGTGTCCCGGGTGTGCTGCGACTCCAGATTACTGAGGAGCAGGTATGCTTGCTGAGTGTGCAGTGATGGTGAGAATGAAAGTGAAAAGTTAAAAGCTATACAGGTGGTCCCAGTTCCCGAGGGTAAAAGGTAAATTTAATACCTGGGCCCCTGTTAGCAAGATAAAAAGGCTGTGGACGATGTGGAGTGTATTAAGAGCTCCTACGTCCTTGTGGTCTACATGTTTCAGCCAGGCCTTTTGATTAAAACTGGCTTTCCTCAGGACCAATGAGTATGTGTGAGTGATAATAAACTATATTAAGTGACAATGTGTGGTGAAAAGTGTCGCACTCGCTAAGGTGCTGTACGTGTAAGAGGGGGATTCCCTCTACTTTAACTTGCTACTTGCTGTTAAAGCCTCATGGGTCACTTGGCAGGGAGAGAAAGAAGACCGGTATTTCCGATCAGCGTGCTCCTGCGACCTATCGTCCTGCTCCAGTGTCCCGAATGACACTGGAGCAGGACGATAGGTCGCAGGAGCACGCTGATCGGAAATACCGGTCTTCTTTCTCTCCCTGCCAAGTGACCCATGAGGCTTTAACAGCAAGTAGCAAGTTAAAGTAGAGGGAATCCCCCTCTTACACGTACAGCACCTTAGCGAGTGCGACACTTTTCACCACACATTGTCACTTAATATAGTTTATTATCACTCACACATACTCATTGGTCCTGAGGAAAGCCAGTTTTAATCAAAAGGCCTGGCTGAAACATGTAGACCACAAGGACGTAGGAGCTCTTAATACACTCCACATCGTCCACAGCCTTTTTATCTTGCTAACAGGGGCCCAGGTATTAAATTTACCTTTTACCCTCGGGAACTGGGACCACCTGTATAGCTTTTAACTTTTCACTTTCATTCTCACCATCACTGCACACTCAGCAAGCATACCTGCTCCTCAGTAATCTGGAGTCGCAGCACACCCGGGACACATTCGGTGTCACTGTGGTGGGCCCGATGATGAAGCATGACACCAACTAGGTTGGTGTGTGAGGGCTTCATGACCAAACCTAAGGGTTTGCCCGCAGATATACCCCCTGAGTCTCACTAACACAACCTAGCTAGTCCTATATTGATATTTCTACATATAAACTGGGGACCCGGACTGGCTTACCTAGTCCTCTCTCTCCCTTTTGATTTGCTGTATAAAATATGGACAGCTGATAGCATATGGAGAGCAGTCAGTGGATCTTTCCACCAGGCTTAAAAAAGGGCTGGTGTTCTATCCATCTGTGGACCCCTATGTATCTGTATACCCCCTATGCCATGGGAGAGCTGATATAGACAGGTTCTGCCTGTCTGCTGCTGCTCCCGTATCTGCTTGTGACGACTAGTACATTCCATAGTTGACACATCTGTGTAATGAACTGGGAAGCAGAGATATACTTGCCACCGACCAGGTCTGGTGTTCTATCCATCTGCGGACTCCTATGTATCTGTGTACCCCTCTATGTCACAGGGAAGCTGATATAGACAGGTTCTACATTTCTTCTGCTGCTCCCGTATCTGCTTGTCACGACTAGTACATTCCATAGTTGAGACATCTGTGTAATGAGCTGGGAAACAGAGATATACTTGCCACCCCCAGGGCTGGTGTTTTATCAATCTGTGGACCCCTATGTATCTGTGTACCCCCCTATGTCATGGGGGAGCTGATATAGGCAGGTTCTGTCTGTCTGCTGTTGCTCCCGTATCTGCTTGTGACGACTAGTACATTCCATAGTTGAGACATCTGCGTAATGAACTGGGAAGCAGAGATATACTTGCCATCCCCAGGGCTGGTGTTCTATCCATCTATGGACCCCTATGTATCTGTGTACCCCCCCCCCCATTGTCATGGGGGAGCTGATAAAGACAGGTTCTGCCTGTCTGCTTCCATATCTGCTTGTGATGACTAGTACATTCCATAGTTGAGACGTCTGTGTAATGAACTGGGAAGCAGAGATATACTTGCCACCCCCCAGGGCTGGTGTTCTATCCATCTATGGACCCCTATGTATTTGTGTACCCCCCTCCCCTTTGTCATGGGGGAGCTGATAAAGACAGGTTCTGCCTGTCTGCTTCCATATCTGCTTGTGACGACTAGTACATTCCATAGTTGAGACGTCTGTGTAATGAACTGGGAAGCAGAGATATACTTGCCACCCCCCAGGGCTGGTATTCTATCCATCTGTGGACCCCAATGTATTTGTGTACGCCCCTATGTCACAGGGGAGCTGATATAGACAGGTTCTGCCTGTCTGCTGCTGCTACCGTATCTGCTTGTCACGACTAGTACATTCCATAGTTGAGACATCTGTGTAATGAGCTGGGAAGCAAAGATATACTTGCCACCCCCCGGGGCTGGTGTTTTACGCATCTGTGGACGCCTATGTAACTGTGTACCCCCCTATGTCACGGGGAAGCTGATATAGACAGGTTCTGTCTGTCTGCTGCTGCTCCCGTATCTGCTTGTCATGACTAGTACATTCCATAGATGAGACGTCTGTGTAATGAACTGGGAAGCAGAGATATACTTGCCACCCCCCAGGGCTGGTATTCTATCCATCTATGGACCCCTATGTATCTGTGTATCCCCTATGTCACAGGGGAGCTGATATAGACAGGTTCTGCCTGTCTGCTGCTGCTTCCATATCTGCTTATGACGACTAGTACATTCCATAGTTGAGATGTCTGTGTAATGAACTGGGAAGCAGAGATATACTTGCCACCCCCCAGGTCTGGTGTTCTATCCATCTGCGGACTCCTATGTATCTGTGTACCCCTCTATGTCACAGGGAAGCTGATATAGACAGGTTCTACCTGTCTTCTGCTGCTCCCGTATCTGCTTGTCACGACTAGTACATTCCATAGTTGAGACATCTGTGTAATGAGCTGGGAAACAGAGATATACTTGCCACCCCCAGGGCTGGTGTTTTATCAATCTGTGGACCCCTATGTATCTGTGTACCCCCCTATGTCATGGGGGAGCTGATATAGGCAGGTTCTGTCTGTCTGCTGTTGCTCCCGTATCTGCTTGTGACGACTAGTACATTCCATAGTTGAGACATCTGCGTAATGAACTGGGAAGCAGAGATATACTTGCCATCCCCCAGGGCTGGTGTTCTATCCATCTATGGACCCCTATGTATCTGTGTACCCCCCCTTTGTCATGGGGGAGCTGATAAAGACAGGTTCTGCCTGTCTGCTTCCATATCTGCTTGTGACGACTAGTACATTCCATAGTTGAGACGTCTGTGTAATGAACTGGGAAGCAGAGATATACTTGCCACCCCCCAGGGCTGGTGTTCTATCCATCTATGGACCCCTATGTATCTGTGTACCCCCCCCTTTGTCATGGGGGAGCTGATAAAGACAGGTTCTGCCTGTCTGCTTCCATATCTGCTTGTGACGACTAGTACATTCCATAGTTGAGACGTCTGTGTAATGAACTGGGAAGCAGAGATATACTTGCCACCCCTCAGGGCTGGTATTCTATCCATCTGTGGACCCCAATGTATTTGTGTACGCCCCTATGTCACAGGGGAGCTGATATAGACAGGTTCTGCCTGTCTGCTGCTGCTACCGTATCTGCTTGTCACGACTAGTACATTCCATAGTTGAGACATCTGTGTAATGAGCTGGGAAGCAAAGATATACTTGCCACCCCCCGGGGCTGGTGTTTTACGCATCTGTGGACCCCTATGTAACTGTGTACCCCCCTATGTCATGGGGAAGCTGATATAGACAGGTTCTGTCTGTCTGCTGCTGCTCCCGTATCTGCTTGTCATGACTAGTACATTCCATAGATGAGACATCTGTGTAATGAACTGGGAAGCATAGATATACTTGCCAACCCCCAGGGCTGGTGTTCTATGGACCCCTATGTATCTGTGTATCCCCTATGTCACAGGGGAGCTGATATAGACAGGTTCTGCCTGTCTGCTGCTGCTTCCATATCTGCTTATGACGACTAGTACATTCCATAGTTGAGATGTCTGTGTAATGAACTGGGAAGCAGAGATATACTTGCCACCCCCCAGGTCTGGTGTTCTATCCATCTGCGGACTCCTATGTATCTGTGTGCCCCTCTATGTCACAGGGAAGCTGATATAGACAGGTTCTACCTGTCTTCTGCTGCTCCCGTATCTGCTTGTCACGACTAGTA
The DNA here is from genome assembly GCF_964263255.1 of Lissotriton vulgaris. Lineage (NCBI taxonomy): Eukaryota > Metazoa > Chordata > Amphibia > Caudata > Salamandridae > Lissotriton > Lissotriton vulgaris. The sequence continues at coordinate 1,386,751,278 of NC_141694.1, read as the reverse complement.
CATTCCATAGTTGAGACATCTGTGTAATGAGCTGGGAAACAGAGATATACTTGCCACCCCCAGGGCTGGTGTTTTATCAATCTGTGGACCCCTATGTATCTGTGTACCCCCCTATGTCATGGGGGAGCTGATATAGGCAGGTTCTGTCTGTCTGCTGTTGCTCCCGTATCTGCTTGTGACGACTAGTACATTCCATAGTTGAGACATCTGCGTAATGAACTGGGAGGCAGAGATATACTTGCCGCCCCCTCCATGGCTGGTGTTTTATCCATCTGTGGACCCCTATGTATCTGTGTACCCCCCTATGTCACGGGGGAGCTGATATAGACAGGTTCTGTCTGTCTGCTGCTGCTTCCGTATCTGCTAGTGATGACTAGTACATTCCATAGTTGAGACATCTGTGTAATGAACTGGGAAGCAGAGATGTACTTGCCACCCCCAGGGATGGTGTTTTATCCATCTGTGTACTCCCTATGTCACGGGGGAGCTGATATAGACAGGTTCTGTCTGTCTGCTGCTGCTCCCGTATCTGCTTCTGACGACTAGTACATTCCATAGTTGAGACAGAAAGTACAGATATTTTGAAAATGAATATGTTGGACAAATATTACCCAAACAGAAGTCATCATCTTAAGAACATGTGTGTCTATGAAGTGCTGCAAAATTACACTTTTAAACGGAATACTACAGAGAACATCAATGATGGAAAATATGTAGTCATTGCTTCTGAAGGATGTTTGGTGAAACAAACGAAAGGAAATTTGATTAATCACAGGAAGCTGAGTTGTGACACTACTGATAAAAGGGAATTTTACTATTTAGCTCTTTTTTAACTATTCAAACCATGGCGTTCAGAACTGGAATTGCTTGCAGATTTTCAGAGCTATGAAGATTCCTTTAATGCTTGTAAAGATAGCATACAATGCAGTGCTTTTGCAAATTATGTGAAAATCTTGAACGATGAAATTGATCAAGAAGCTACAATTGCAAGTGAGATTGCTAGAGACGGTACACAGACAAAATATCGATTTTTAAATATCGATATACAAAAATATCGAAGTTTAAATATCGATGGGACAAAATATCGAAGGTAAGTAATATCGACAGTCTTAATATCGATATTGGTATGATATCAGTAATATCGAAGTTGTAAATATCGATGTTAATAATATCGAAATTAATAACTTTGATGTTACTAATATCAATTTTTAAATAAATTTAGTGTATATTATATTGTATTTATTATGTTTTATTATTTATTTTTAATGTAATTTAATTAAATATTGTCTTTTACTACTGTAGCGGGTTGTGGGTTTATAGGGGAATAGGGTGGGAAGTAATTTAATTATGTTAAATTAATTATTAATTAGTAGGAATTATTAATTAATTAATTGAGAAATAATTTTTAATTATTTTTAATGAATTGATTAATTGATAAATATGTTCCGTAGCGGGTTATGGGTTTATAGGGGAATAGGGTGGGAAGTAATTTAATAATAATTAATTAATTGATATATGTTTGTACATATTTTAATTAATAATTAATTGGTAATTAATTTCTATTAATTAGTTAATTAATTAATATAATTTTTGACATATTTATAAATATTAATTAGTTGGTAATTATTTAATATTAATTATTTAATTACATTAATTATAGTAATTTTTTTAAATATAATTTATTGTTATTCTTAATTAATTAATTGGGAAAAATAATATTAATTATTAAATTAAAATAATTACTGCAAATGTGCTAATATATTTACTTTATTGTTATTGTTAATTAATAATTAATTGGTAATTAAATAATATTAATTAATTTTGGGTAAAGGACTATTTTTAGGGTTCAGGGTCAGTTTTCAGTTTTTGGGTAAAGAGGTATTTTTAGGGTTCAGGGCCAGTTTTAAGTTTATGGGTAAAGGGGTATTTTTAGGGTTCAGGGTCAGTTTTCAGTTTTTGGGTAAAGGGGTATCTTTAGGGTTCAGGGTCAGTTTTCAGTTTTTAGGTAAAGGGGTATTTTTAGGGTTCTGGGTCAGTTTTCAGTTTTTGGGTAAAGGGGTATTTTTAGGGTTCTGGGTCAGTTTTCAGTTCATGGGTAAAGGGGTATTTTTAGAATTCAGGGTCAGTTTTCTGTTTTTGGGTAAAGGGGTATTTTTAGGGTTTAGGGTCAGTTTTCAGTTTTTGGGTAAAGGGGTATTTTTAGGTTTCAGGGTCAGTTTTGGGTTTTGGGGTACAGGGATATTTTTAGGGTTTAGGGTCAGTTTTCAGTTTTTGGGTAAAGGGGTATTTTTAGGTTTCAGGGTCAGTTTTGGGTTTTTGGGGTACAGGCGTACAGGGTAAAAACAAAAAAAAATTACATTCAATCAAATAAATTACATGAAAAAAATTAAAATTACTTTAAATTATTAAGTGTTTTATTTATTTTAAATGTATATGTATTAGTTGTAATTTTGTTTTAATATTTTTATTTAATAGTTGTAAAATTATATGTATTTTAAATTTATTTTTACATTATTATTAATACATTTAAAAAAACTATATTTTTGATTACGATATTTTTGTACTTCGATATTATTTTTTCGATATTTTTGTACTTACCTTAATGAAGATAGGATTCCGATATTTTTGCTGTCGATATTTTTGCTCCGATATTTTTGCATATCGATATTCTGTCTGTCGATATTATGTCAGACATTCGCTAGAGACAGTTCTCAAGACAGTCAAAGTTCTGCTGCGCTGAGTCAAGATCTATTAAGACAACCAATTGTTGAAAGCGAAGCAGCAATCGTCATGAATAAGGTGGAAACAGCAATGTATCAAGCTCAAGAAGATGTAACAAACTCAGGAAACTTAGATGAGATAAGCAAACGAATGCTACCATTTAAAGGTAGTACTAATTCTTCTTCTTTAAAAGTTTGTAAGTACTTGAAGGGTTGCTCTCATAGCGGTCTTATTGCATCTGTTGAAGGGCGGAAGGGTCATTATGGTGTGACAGAAGGAGTTGTGAGGAACATGGGAGGAGGGTAAGAAGTTGATGGGGTAGTAACAGTTACGCTGAGGTACATTAAGAGATGAATACAAGGTCTATAACGAAACCCCATTGAGAACAAGTGGGATGGGTGAGATGCTGTTCGTATGACATTCAGTCAGGAAGCTCCCTGCTGTGCCCCTCGCAATATTGAGACCCTTGTTTGGCCCAACTCACCCTTGCACAAGAACTGCACTGTATAGTAGGCAAGTTCCCCTGTAGAATTTACTAACTGATATATATATATGCACACATAGGTACAACTATATTATACTCTTAATTACTCCATTCTCACAATCTGCGCTCAAATATACTAACAATAGAGTCGATTCCCAAGTACAATATCATCGAATGGAGAAGACAGCCTAACCACGTGAAAAGATAGACTTCTTCAGAGAAAAACAACTTGCAAATATCCCAACACAACACAAGAAGACAGGACTATGGAAACCATTTCAATCTACAGCACTACATGCCAAGAACAGATTATTACTGAGAAACTGAAATTTTCCATCTGTAAGATGTAAGATCTATCAGAAGTAAAGAAACATGTTCTCAGTGAAGTGAAATGAGTTATTGTGATACATTTGAAACTATTTTCACAATTTGTTTACTGTTCGATCAGTGTTTGTGGTTCTCACTTTTAATAATTTGAGCTACACTGAAACTGTTTTTACAACTTCTTTATTGTAATATCCACATTTGTGCTACTCACATAAAATATTTTGTGATACATTGAAACTATTTAAAAAACGTCTTTACTGTAATATCAGTGTTTGAAATGCTTACGGAAAAAAATAAGATACATTGAAAATATTTTTACAACCTCTTTACTATAATATTAGCGTTTGTGGTGCTACCTATAAAATCTATTTAATATTTTGGAAATGAAGGAAGAAAGTTTGTACTTGTGGAAACTATTTTGAAAACATTCACTATTTTGTGATACATTGAAAGTATTTATAAAACTTCTTTACTGTAATATTAGTGTTTGACGTGATCAGAAAAAAAAATTAAGATACATTGAAAATATTTTTACAACTTATGTACTGTAATATTTGCGTTTGTGGTGCTTACTATAAAATGTATTTAATATTTATTTTTGAAATGAAGGAACAAAGTTTGTACTTGTACAAATTAATTTGAAATCATTCAATAAATATTTACAATAAATAAATACTGTGTCACTATGCATTGTATCAAGTGCTTTATTAAAAATATGCTGTAAAAATGGTCCCTTTAAATGTCGTGATATGTTCAGAACACTAGATCAAGAACTGAAGAACAAAGGTCACATATAAAAGAAGTTACACAAAGGAAGGCTGCACAAGAAGGAAGGCAGATCTTGTACACAAACAGGTAAGTCTGCAAAAGAACAACAAGTGAACAACACTAAGAACACTGGAACGAACGGACGTTGTGCAATAGATTACGATAAGAGGTAAAAATGTAAGAAAAGCAGACTTCAAATAAAGAAAAGTTCAAAAAGATGTCATACGTGACGACAAAGACGCTGGGGTAACTCTGTTGTCCAACACTTTTAATAATGCCCCCAGGATTTGGCCCCCCCTTGATCAAATTCAAAAAACAAAAATGCTTATGGAGGACACCTTTGGAGAATTGATGTCACTTTTCCCCCAAACTGCCTTTGTCTATTCTAACATATACCCAAAGGCAGAAATGGAACTGGTCCAATCAATTTTGTTCACAGATTGAGAAAGCTAGGAAACGTGTGAATAAATCTGTTTCTGCTTTTCTCCGAGACTATAGAATGGGGTCCACATACCACAACAAATCTGCGTTTCAACGTGCATGGCATCTATAGGATGGATGGTGTACATTTTACAGATGAAGGGAACAGAGTCTTCCTCATGAACTTTAGACTCTGCATCGGTACTTACTTCTAGGTACTAAAATGTCTCAATAAACAGAAGGGCTCTTTTTAGAGCCACCCAAGATCTAAACACATAAGCTTGAAGTATATCGCAAAAATACATGCTTTGGTTTTTTTGGCGGCGAAATGAGCGGATCCTACGCACATCCCGCGACTTTTAAAATATATATATATTTTCTTATTTTTTTTGCCTTATGGGACCCCCTGAGCAGGCCTAGGGGGTCAGGGTGTGTCTACTCTGCCCCTTTTCGAGGTTTGCACACATATTTCACAGACTTCTTCACCCTCGCTTCTACTGAAGCACAAAATGGCTGCCAACAGTTCCTGGTTTCGAATGTTTACAACCGCTTGATAGCCAATTAGCATTGAGCGCGTGATCGGGACGGTGCGCTTATGCTACAATGACAAGCCTCGTACACTCTGCGGATCCACAGCGCCCATAGATATATAAATGACTTTAACCATAATGTTCTAAGGAACTACTGTACTGATTGAGACCATATAAGCAAAAGGCACAAGTCGGAACTGACCAATCACCCCATAACTTTCAGGAAAGCAGCGGAACTGAGCTGGCCAAAAGGTTGAAAAATTTCAAGAAGATTCATCAATCAACACCTAAGATATTGCCAATAGAATGTTGCAGATTACCTATGGATAATAGGTCCTAACTATAACAATCTACTGGCGACTGCCAGTAGATAATATATATATATATATATATATATATATATATATATATATATATATATATATATATATATATATATATATATATATATATATATAAGAATCCACGATCCTGAAGCGCCGAAGACACCAAACGGACACAGCCAGGTACAGACCACAGACCAAGGATTTCAGAAGAAAATAATGTGCTTTATTCCATCAATGGGGATGGCAGCATGACGCGTTTCGTCCGGGGAACCCGGACTTGATCACATGACAAGACCCAGAGACATGAGTGGTTAAATACTGGTACAACAACGGAACTCCTCCCACATAGTAATAGACATGAAAGAAATATCCTCCAGAATATAAAGTGGACCATCCAAATACACTGTACAGTGCAATTAAGTGCATAAATGCAACAACATTAAAAAAACACTATACAATAATATATACAATTGAAATCTGTTAATCGCATAAAGGGCAAGTGCCCAATGGATGACCACAATATTAAAGTGCATGTTATAACTGAACAATACAAAAATCAATGTCCATGGGACATGTTATATGACCAGTAAATCGATGTCAAAAACCACTAATAGATTTGTAGTGCAAAGAAGAAAAGTGCAGGGTGCATAATCCCAAAAGTTGGGAACAAACACAATTTACCCAGGTAAAAACCTGGAGCAGAATAGAGTTTAAGTGGTAAAGTGCAAAATAGCAAAAAAGTGCAAAAGTGCGGCAGTGCATATATCTGAATAAGGGGGAGAGAAAAAGGTAATCACATCTCATTAGATTCATATATAGCAGCAAAAACTTGGGAATACCTTAATTTCATAATGATACAGCTGGATTATAGATAGAAAATATAGACACAATATTATCAATGAATTAATTATCAGAGTAAACAGTGTAAATCTTCATAGACCATCCTCAACATGAATAAATAGATTAAAACCATATAAATAGGTATAAAATCCATTATAAAAAGTCATGCATATGGTGGAATAAAATATTTACAAAAAGTTGTTAAGATCTTCTCCCATGTTCAGGCCATTAGGGATCTTACTATTTAACCTCAAAATGTATTGACTTTCCAATTGTCTAAGTCTTTTCTCTCTGTCACCACCCCTTTTATTCGGGGGGACTGCGTCAATAACATAGTATTGCAGGTCATTAAGATTGTTACTGTGCACCAGCTTGAAATGTCGTGCCACTGGATAGTTGGGGTCAGAATTAACAATGGCACGGAGATGCTGTAAGATTCGATTAAATACCTGCAACTTAGTGCTGCCAACATATTGTAAATCGCACGTACATTTAAGAACATAGACCGCATGGTCTGTTTTGCAAGTATATACATTCTTAATAGGAATCACAGCATTAGTTAGACCCTCAACAAACTCGCTGGTGTTCACACCAAATTTACATGCCCGGCATGAACTACACTTCCGAAAACCTGCTTTGTTAGAGAACCAGTTAGATTTGATAATGGTTTCAGGGCTAGTTTTAACCAGAGCATCCCTCATATATATATATATATATATATATATATATATATATATATCCAGTACAATCATTCCACACTACTTTCGGGACACAAACGATGCCACAGCCACGTAATCCAATAAACAGCGTGTTTATTTCATTTGATAAAGTGCCAAAATCACTCGACGCGTTTCGGAGATGAACTCCTTTGTCACGAGTACAAGTGCATGAAAATGAAACGTCTTTATACAATTGGTGTGTTTCACTTCCTGGTGATAAACAGTGCAAACAGACTAAACATAACGGCATGACGTAGTAACAGGAGCTAGAAAGACTTTTCATTACTTTGCTTAAAGCCCTAATTTCCAAATAGTTTTATTTAAAGCGACCCCAGCCCACTTGGGCTTAATCACGAAGATTATTAGTAACCGACACCCACATCAACGAGTGAATCACGGGGGCCGTACCAGTGTTTAACGTGGTGCGCAAGTGCTCACACATATATAAGATTTACAATGATAGGTTTGAATATGACAGCATTTACAAAACAGTGTGAACAATAAAGTTTTATTGAAATTATGCTTTTAACAATGTCAAACCGTTCCGTTGTAGTGGTAAAATGTGATTTAATTTTACGCACTGTTTCCCGTCTAAACTATTTGAAAATGAGGGCTTTAAGTAAAGATGACAAAGGAGTTCATCTCCGAAACGCGTCGAGGGATTTTGGGACTTTATCAAATTAAATAAACACGCTGTTTATTGGATTACATGGCTCTGGCATCGTTTGTGTCCCGAAAGGAGTGTGGAACGATTGTACTGGATGTCTGGGGTTCACGACCCCACCGCAGCCCACCGCTGAAAGAGGCTTGGGTGCATTCGCGAAAACGTAGCTGTGGATATATATATATATATATATATATATATATATATATATATATATATATATATATATATATATATATATATATATATATATATATTTTGAATAAAGTTCTAGATTCTTCTTTCAGGAAGACTGAGACCTGCTCCTCTTCCAGACAAACCCCAGAAGCAACAGCTTTAATGGAGGGGACATAAAAACGTATTGAACAACAATGCAATTTCAGTCCATCCTTCCAGAAGGGGACACGATTATACTCTTGTTTTTGGTTTAGAAGGTATCGGGGAATACAGACCGATTTTGGAATTACTAGAGGTGAAATGATGCACCCCCGATGTGGCATAAAAAATGATGACCCTGCAGGTAATTGTTCAGTTCATAAGGACCTGACATTTTTTTGCATCTGTGACCCTCCTCAAATCGCATCTGCATGAACAATTCACAGATTCTCAAAGAAGAACCTTAGATTTTGTGGGGAAGTCAAATCTTTGAGCCAGCAACATTTGCCAGGTCTACTCTTCACGAAAATGTTTTAGATCCATTTGTAAGTGTTAGCAAAAGAAATGCAGGTTTTTCCATATTTCAATAACTGGTTCATTTATTCTTCTTCTGTCTTAAAGGTGCTGTACTGAAACCTAAAGCGTGGCGCCCGGTGGGAGGCGGGAGGGGGCCGCATGGCGCACTGAATGTAGGCAAGGCATGCATGAAGTGCGAGAAAAACTCAATAAAGAAAATAGTGCTTACAACACTAAACAACATGTACTCTGTAACAACCGAAGTAAAGGGCCAGCTGCCATGGGAGGTCCATTGATTTCAGGCTGAAAAGGAATGATTATCAGTCAAATAAAGTGCCGCAAAATTTCCATATTTGTGCCGCTAAATTTGCTAATCCATGCAGCAATATCATGGGGGGTCTGACTAGCACATGTATAAGGACCAGGCGGTACAGGTGTAGTATCAGTCCAGGACTGGGATTATTGGGAATTTTTGGGCATCGGGCATTTCTCCAGTGGGCTGGCACAGTACAGGCCGGTTTCACTGCTAGTGGGAGCAGGTTTGGTTACTGGGGGACAACTGTCCACATCCCTGCCTGCAGCGCTTATAAATAAACAAATCAAAACAAATCGTTTAAAGTGTGCGTTAAAATCTTTGTTTTAATATTTCGGTGGGCAGGGGAGAGCACAGGGATCTGTCATATTGTTGTAAATATGACACACCCCTGAGCTTTGAAAGTAACGCAGCGTGGCGCAGCTAAGTGGTTGTGGCACCGCGATGCGTTACTTTATTGTAAATAAGGCCCAGAATGTATAGATCTATATGTCCAATTCTACACCTCTTTTCATAAAAGGCTATCTGCCTGCTCCTCTTTAGTTACAGATATCCTTTCAGCTCCTCTTATCGTTTGGGTATCTTCAGTGCTTTTACTGCACAGGGAACAGGTATGAGCACTTTGTTCATTTGAAAGTGAACGTACTAGCACTTTAGGACAGGAATGCAATATTGATAATGGGAGAGAACACGAGCACTACTCTGTAGCAAAAGTGCGTACGTGCAGATTCACATTTTCATTTCAATGTACTTGAGCACTTCTTTCTATTTCTACATATTAATCTCTGTACTCCATTTCACATGTAGGGGTCGGTCCTTAAGAGGCTGAAACACTCCCCTGATTCGAAGGCACATCACCCGTTACTAAAGAAGACTCAACACGTCCCCAGAGTTGTTGATTCACCCTCATGATCTCTGGATGTAGAGTGTCGGGGAGGGGAATTTGGGGGATAACATGGGGGGTTTAAAGCTCAGGTTTTATCGATCCATCCCTGTTGTAAAGACCGAGAAATTGCGTTGGAAAAGGAAACCCACCCTCCCTTTTTAATTTTTTTTCTTTATATAGGGCAAACTTGACCTGAAGGTATTGGAGCGCTTTACATGAGCACCAGTTACAATACACAAGGACACATTCATTTTTGGTAGGCAGGAGGAGATTAAGTGATTTGCCCAAAATCACAGGATTTTGAGCTGACTCCAAGACTCGAACTTGGTTCCCCAGCTCTAAAGTCAAAAGCTCTGGTCGTCACACCACATTTGAGGGGCATTTGTTCTGCATCACCCCATAAGCGGGCACCTCAGACAGCCAGATAAGAAGCTTTTGCTGATTCCAACCATTACCGCTTTCTTGTTTTCATCCCTCCCTTATTTTTACAGCCTCCTAAATTGTTGTTTCCTATCAGTGTGTATAATATGGCATGGGAAGCCTGCCGACCTGACAGTTGCAATAAATTGTGTGGGGAGAAAGGGTGGCGGGAACAAAGGGCAGACGCCCCTTCACTTTTCCTGTCTCGGGAGTGTTCCTCACTGCAAAGACTCAAGATGCCACCCCCTCCCTATAGGCAACACACCATCTCCAAACCCCTATGGAAAAAAACACTGCCCCCTATGATGAATAAGTACGTTCACTGTGGTAGTACAGTAACAATTATTGACTCCAACAACTCGAAATGTACTGCCTGCATTGATAATTGTTCACATTAAAATCAGCTACATGTAATCACAATAACAAATTGCACTCATGGTTCTTCACAAGAGCTGTATTGACAGATGCCCCTAAACAGTAGCTTTATAGATGCAAACAGTGATATGTGGGACAGGAACCTGGCTTGTGTTTTCATGTTAGCTAGACCTCTGCACAATATTCACTCTCTTGAAGAGCTGAAGACAAAGTTTGAAAGACCTTAATAAGTGAGTGGAAAGACTGAACAGCTTATTTATCTACTTAAATAGCAAATTCAATCTTTTATAAGTCTTTATAAAGTAAGCCTTGATGTCTGTGTTCATGTTGACCGATGCTGACACCTCGTCTGTGAGAAAAGGAATAACCCTCCGCAGGGGCTTAACACAGGCACCTGCACCCCCCCGGTGTGTGGCCCTCACCCTCCAGGGGCCCCCATCAACACTGCACTTCTGCTGGGGAGCTCCAGATTGAGTCCGGAGGGGGCCCCTTCACGTACCCTGCAGGGGGGCCCCCTCAAGGTTCGTTACGCCACTGGCCCACCGGAGTCGAAAACATTTAGGGCCTGATTACGAGTTTGGCGGACGGGTTACTCCATCACAAACTTGACGGATATCCCATCAACTGTATTACGAGTTCCATTATATCCAGTGGAACATAATGGAATTTTTAATACAGCGGACGGGATATCTATCACGTTTATGATGGAGTAACCTGTCCCCCAAAATCGTAATCAGACCCTTAGTCGAAGATCAGAGAAATCGGGGGATATAATTAGCATTTTCAACAAACAAGATTACAAGTGCCGCAGTACGTCCAAACACAAATTCATGTGCTAAAAGTCGGTGGAATAAGGCATAGAAATTGGGTAGGAATTTGGGGGAAACATGAAAAAAATTGATACAGTAACACAGTGTTGGGCATATTATTCCACATTTCAGATATCACAACTCTTAAAGTCCTGGTAAGGACACGATAATATCACCTGGGATTGTACTACTGAATATTGGCCCCACAAATACTGTGGTGCGTGAATACTGTAGACAAAATATCGACGGACAAATATCGAAAGGTAATCCATATAGGGAAGTATATATATTTACTAGTCCTAACTTCACATCTGCGTACGTTGAAGAGATATGTACCGCGAAGGTATATATAGGTGGAGTTTCGTATAGAAAATCTAGACTGACTTACCTGTCAATATTTTTTTCAATATTTTGGACTCCATTTTGTGTGCCATAGACATTCTGCGGTCGATATTAAGGGAGCACACTCCACCCTGTTTTGGTAATGCCATGCACTATATTACGATGCCTTATTACAGTAAGGGGGCTCTTAATGTGGCTAATGAATGAGATTCTTCTCACACCTCTCAGGCCAGGATTTAAACTGCTGGTGTCACAATAAATACTTGTTATGGTCACTGTGAAAGCAGAGACAGTCTGTCTCATTTAAGCTGTGCTCTGGCCACTCAATACCTAGGTTCTGATCTGTGAATCCAAAACCTACTTGCCACCCTCAGTCCCCGCCATTAGGAGCACATTTAAACAATCACAACCGAGTGCCAGTGCAAAAAGCTGTGCTCTTTTTACTCCCACTTTGGAAAAGAACTCGCGCTTCTTGCTGCCTAGATTGGCCCTGGAAAGGCTCCGTAGATGCTATGATTAATGAAACAATAAGCCCGATAGCTGCAAGAGTCGCAATCTGTGTGCCTTCACCTCTCTTAAGGGAAAGTGATTAACCTTTGACCTCGGATGACCCCTGCAAACCTTTGTGGAAGGAGGGGAATAATGAAAAGCTGACCTACGGCCTGTCCTATCTGCCCTCTGCTTAACCCAGCCATTGAAAGGGGGATACCCTGCAAGCGAGAGTGCAGAGAGATCACCATGGTGATACAGCTAGAAAGAATAATGCGATTTCATCTTAATCATATTTTAGGTTTCAGCCCATGTAAATTGCTAAATTCGAACACGAGGCAATTCTGACATACACATAGTTGATACCGTTAGAAATTAGACAGCAACAGAATATTTCACTATTGTTAGACCAAGCGTTAATAACCTCTATAGAAAGATCTAATTAATAAATTAGTACACAAATAAAAAAGCACATTATTCGAGCACATTGTTCGATGTCATTCTAGTTTACTTCTTTAAAATACCAATTAAATACGTTGCGATCGAGGGGCCATTTTATTTCCATTGCAGAGGTTACACCAATTTGAAAAGGAAACATTTGTCTGTCTCCGTTTCATGCATCAAAGTGGGTTTCTATGTTGCATAACTATCAAAGCTATGTCCGTTTTGCTGATAAATTGCATTCTGCTTTTCGCACACACTTTTATCTACTAGTTAATTTTCTTTGAAATGGTCGCACTGCCCATTGTCCCCATCTCCAGAGCATTTGCACATAACCCATAAGTTACAAAGCAATAAGGGGCAGATTTACAATAAGTGGCGCATCCCTGCATATCAGCAGGGATGCGCCACTTATTGTGGGCCATGACTCCGCCACCATTGATGCGCCGTGACGCATCTGTGCCGTAAAAGCGGCGCATTGCAGGAGTTGCGTCGCAAGCGCGACGCAGCTCCAGCAAGGCTCTGGGGGGCCCTATCTTGCTAATGCTGCGTCAATCCTTACGCCTGCTTCAAGCAGGCGCAGGGTTTTGAAGCAGCCTGGGCCACAAAGTGACTGAGTGAAATCTTGTAGATTTCACTCAGCCACTTTTAGGAGGCGTTCCTGTACCCCCCCCCCCCCCCCCCCCCCCCCCCCCCCCCCCCTGCGCAGGAACGCCTCCTTCTGGCGCAGGGCTTTACAACGTGACGCATCTCCCAGATGCGTCACGTAAGTACCCCGCACCATGGCGCATCTATTGCGCCGCCGCTGCGTCACAAAAGTGACGCAACGGCGGCGTAAAAGGGGCGCAAGGGGCTTGTAAATCTGCCCCTATGTGATCTAGGCCAGTTGTCTATACTTCGCTGCTGATTTGTGCGGGCCTTCCTCTGGGGTGCACCGTCATACATGCCAGAAGGGGAATCTTTAACCAGCAAGGATCACTGGAAGTGCAGTAACAATATAATTACCTACACTGGTCCCCGAGCCTGCTATTGGTCACAGACTTTCATCTACAAAAATTCACAGATGTTAAAAAAAAAGTAGAACACCAAATTCAATTATCGGTGCTATTTTGAGAATAACCTTGTTGAGGCGCTTTGGTCTATTACAGGAAAGACTTCAAAAAGGCAATGGTATTTTGCATTTTAGTTTCGTGTTTATTTAGGTCTAATGAGGGCCTGGAAACAGAACATTCAAATTACAAATAGCTGGTGGCACCCTCCGAGATTCGGCGCATTTGTAGGCCTACACATTGATTCTCTTATTGTTTATTTCAGTAATTTTGTTCAATACGAAAATTAACCCGTTTTGAAAGCAGCACGAAATGACAAGGGGGTGATCTAAGGCATACATCATAGTAGATAAAAAGGCATCCAAAAATTACGCACTTCTTAAAGAGGCATACATTGTCTAAATAGACAAACACTATCCCTAACGCAAACGACAATTATATTGTGAAGATTAAAGAACCAAAAGGCACCGTTGAACTCTTAACCAGAAAATCACAAAAAGAAACGAAATCTACTAAAAATTCCAGCAGATGAAAAACGGAGTAATGTTCAAATCGTGCCTGTATTTGCATGGGTACTGTATGCCCTATCTCCCAACGGCAGAAAGACACCTATAATTTTAAAGGCATCCATTTCTTATATTGGCAATAGTTAAACATCTAAACAAATTACAGCCCAAATAGTATTAATGGCAAAATGCTACTCACTTGAATATCCTTTACCACTTAATTTTTTTATGCACAGTTGACATTGCATAGAAGTGACCAATCTTAGCAAATTGCATGCGGACATTATTTCTGCACACACTTGTCAGAATTCTAATGAAATATGGCCAAAAGAGGTCCATTCTGTCTTTATGGTAGAAATCGCATGAATCCTCATGACAGGTAAGGTACATAATAAAAACCTCCACCATAGCAACATGGAAATGTATCTGAATGTCATTGGCCTCATCTAGAAAACATTTTGGCACATGAGGCTTCAAATATGAAATTAAAACCAACCACACACAGTATTTAATGGAAATAAATTATGAGTTCAAAGCTGGTATTATTGAAGTGTAACACAATCGTGAGGTTTGCAGTAAACAATATATTAGCAGCCAATGTCACCAAATGTACATGCATAATGTTAGATATAGACAACTTATGTTCTGAAATTGTATTCAGTTCCCTTGCATCCACATTCATTGCCAAGTTGTCGTATTTACTTGTCCAACTCATGTGTGTTATTAACAACTTTTAAAATTCTGAAAAGTGGCAGTGAAAACACAAATTTTGACACTAAAACACAAGGGCCGGATTAGGACTTTAGCAGTGTGGTGCTGGGCCTGCCCAGCTGCACCGCCAAAGACAAGGTCGGCCACCCACCTGATTAGGAGTTTCCTCCTGGCTGGGCGGCTTTTTTGGCATTCCCATGGCGGTGCCTCTAAAAACAGCCACCCCAATGGGAACGTCAAAAAGGAGTTCCTGCATGGCATGGGCTGAAAAGTCCATGCTAGGCAGGAACTGGTGTGCAAGCACACAGGGGGCAACAGTGACTGTGAAATCAAAAAGTTATCAGAAGCATTTATAAGCTTTATAAAAATCTGTGGGTACAGTGCAAAGCAGTGCAGCGCCACATGAGTGTCTTCGCAAACCATAGCAATTCCAACATGTGCCCCTCACTGCTTGCGCACAATATTGAAAATCAAAATTGTGATACAAAAATATCATGTCAAGAATTTTGGTATAGCAACAATTTTGTTGACAGGAATATCAAAGGTAAAAATATCGTTTTTTTTAAATTGTTGAAAAAATATTGATGTACAAAATATTGTTGTATGGAAAATTGGTTGTAAGTGTTCATTACCATGTAATTTATCGTAGTTGTTTAATGTGTTTAATTGTATGTGTTTATTTTTTATTTGTGTTTTAGTGAGATACATTTTTAGTAAGATAATTGTTGAACTTTGTGTTTCTAATTGTATTAATGTGTATAAATAAGTGTGTAATAATTCTTTTTAGTAGCAGGATATTGATATTTTATGGAAAAAATACATTAATATATATATTAAATTAAAATATAAGTTAATCATTTTAAAGGTATGCACATTGACAATTTAGAATGTTTGTAATTTATTTTATTACAGTTATATTTTAAATATATGTGAGTTTCACAATAATTAATTCATATTTATTAATGGTACAAAATAAAGAAATCAAATACAAAATAAAAGGATTACATCAAAAAATATATAACAACATTTTTAATAAAGTTAAATATTTCAAATGTTTTTAATGTAAAATGTGCACTTTATAAGTATTGTAAAAAAGATATTAAAGTGTAGCAATATTTAAAAAAAGTTTTAAAATTGTAATTTTATTTTAAAATATCTTTAAAAATAATTAAATATAAAATTGTAACAGGGAAGGCTTGCCGGCGGACACCTCGAACGCTGGTACCTCCCCACGCGGGTATTCACCTTGTAACCCCCCTCCTGTCATTTCAGCCTTCACAGCCAATGGTATCATCGGGGCCGGCCGAGTGGTATAGCTGCGATGAGGAAGACAGCGTGGACTGGCCCTTTAACGGGAGGAGGAGGGGCCTCAACAGGAAGTAAAAGAGTCAGGAGAGGTGAGCCAGGTGTGCTTGTTCACCGGCGTGGGAGTTGGAGTGGAGGACGCTGTGCGGTGAGACGAGTGGTGGAGAGAGCGAAACGAAGGATTGACCGAAGAGGGAAGACCCGGAATAACATCTACCGAGGCAGAGGAGGAGTTGCGAGACCCGTTGATGGCGCGGGAGCCAGGAGGCCAACGGCATCACGAGCCGCCCAGCCGCACGCGACCTGGAGGCGTGTGGCTTACCGAGGTACGTGATCGTATCTCGGACTGGGTTAAGAGGAGAGGGAACCGAGTGTAAATAATCCCCCATCCCTGTCCCCGGGAACCCTTCCAGCACTCACCTCCCCATTCCTTCACGTGTTGTATACAGTCACCGGTGACGTCCCTCACTCCTTTCCCCTCACTAGCAAGCTATTGCATAGTAGTGAGGCGCCCTCTCTTGTCTCTTCCTCCGAGGCGGCGTCTAGCGTAACCACGGAGACGGACCAAGGGGAAACGAGACGGAGCCCCATCCGGACGAAGGCAGAGGCGACCCTTAGAAAGCAGCGTCCCGATAGAAGTCGGTCCCCGAGACGACCCCACCCGAGGAAAACCTGTACTGACATCTTGTACCATCAAATAAAGCCTGCACGTACAAAAACCCGTTTGTTGCCCATTTCTGCGCTCCCCGCTACAAAAATGAATGTAATTTTTTATATTTTATGATGCGTAAATTTGTATTGTAATTTTATTTGATGTGATTTTATTTGTCATTTTATGGTTTTAAATTTAGGCATGATGGTAAATATTTCCAGAAATATTTTCTATATTTTTTTTGTTTAAATTTTCATATGTATGTTTGCAGTTTTGGTTAGTGTATTTTAGGTAAACATTTTATGTAATGTTATAGTAAAACAACTGTGTGTGAGTATGGAGTACTGATTCTGTATTTACATTGTTTAATTGCATTACCTGTGGAAATAAAGTTATTTTTAACCCTTTCGATGCTGATGACGAGCTCAGCTCGTCATCACCCACGGGTGTCGTGTGCTGATGACGAGCTGAGCTCGTCATGGTGCCACTAAAATGGCATTTTCCAGCACAGGGGGGGGGGGGAAACGCCCAGCAGCCATGTGGTTAATTGGATAGTGTAAACTGTATCTCTTAAGTGTTGAAAACCTTCTGCAAATAGCCTTAGCTTGGAGTGAAAATAGTAACTATCAACCCTTTAGTGTCCAACACCTGCCCTCAACATGGTTTATATTAGAGTGATACTAGTAAATGCCATCCCTTTAGTGTCCAATATCTTCCTCAAATTGGTTTATATTGGAGTGAGAACAGTAAATGTCACCCCTTTAGTGTCCAACACCTTCCCCAATTTACTTTAGATTGGAGTGGGAATAGTAAATGTCACCCCTTTAGTGTCCAACACCTTCCCCCAATGTGGTTATAGTAAATGTCACTCCTTTAGTAAACGCCTAAACCCAATTGGTTTACATTGGTGTGTGAATTGGAAATGTCACCCCTTTAGTGTCCAACACCTCACCCAAAGTGGTTAGATTGGAGTGGTAATAACAAATGTCAGCACTTTAGTATCCAACACCTTCCCCAAATTGGTTTAGATTGGAGTGAGAATAGTAAATTCCTAACAATTTTTTAAAATAATTTAGGTTGGAGTATGGTTATTTAATTTTATAATTTTTTTCTAAAATCTTTTTATTTGTAAGTAGTAGAAACACATTGGTGCCGATTATGAAGTTGGTCGGAAAGCCTCCGACCAAGCTCTCAGGTTTCAATTCCGACCACCTAATAACAATGTAGGCGGTCGGAATTGAAACTGGCTGGTCATTCCGGCTAGATTCCGATGGGCTCAAGGAGCCCGTCGCCAGTCTGAGGCGCCAACATAATCCCTGAGGACGGCGTTTCTGCTGTCGGGATTACAATATCGGTTTCGGAGAGACTTTCCAGGTCAGGCTTTCGGAAAGCGACTTTGGGGGCACCATTCCTTCATGGCCTCTGGTTGGGGGCTGAGGGGACATTTATGGTGCCCCACTGTTGATCCCTGCACCATGTGGCAGGCACCTCACAGTTCAGGGATTAACAGAATCTCCTATTCTACGGTCGGTTTACTGCAGCAGCACAAGCTCCAATAGCGGAATGGAAATATGTGACCGCACCATGCTCGCCTTGTAATGATGGTGTCGGGACCACCGACCAGAGATCGGTCGGTCCCAAGACCACAGCAATGTCGGGCGGATGTGAGTCCTCTTGACATTTTAATCAGGCTCTTTGTATTATTTCACTAAAATTGTTAGTGATTAAGAATATAATAAAAAAGCATTTATGGGGGGCTTTCGGGGCAATATTTTTACCATTTTTGGTGGATTTTTATTTTTTATCATTTGGATACAGAGAAAGGTCTGTAGCTACAGAACAGTGGGCCAAATGTAGGTAAATTCAATTTAGCGAGTCCTTAATAGAGATTTTTACCGAATCGCTGTTAAGGGCTGGCTAAATTGAATGTAGGTAGGAATCGCAAAAATATTTGCAATTCCTTATTATTCCTTAATTGCGAATCGCAAATCGAATTTCCTAATCAAGGAATACCATCCCATTCATTCACATGGGCCAAGAGGCCCATAGGAATGAATAGGATTTGCACCTGCAATTTGCAAGTAACCAAGAGGCACTCGCAAATTGCAGGGGCAATTTCAAGGGTGCAAGGGTTCTAAAAGGACACCCTGTTGCAAACCTGAAATGTGCATATGTGCACATGTGGCGCACATACATGACCTAAGGGCATGAATGTGTGCCACATGGCACTTTTAAAAAAGCAAAAAATTGCTTTTTTAAAGGAAATCGCTAATTACCACCAACTTGAAGTTGGTGGTAATTAGTGATTCCTTAAGGCTAAAGTGCACTTTCTTTTGTGCTACTTGCATTGCATTTAAGGAATCGCAATTTGCGATTCCTTAAATGCAATCGTAAAATCGGGAATCGCAATTTTTATGATTCCTTATTTTGCGAGTAGGTTTAATCTTACCTACATTGCACAAAGCCAAATTGCGACCGCAAAAGCTGAAATTCTGCGAATTTCAGCTTTTGCGATCGCTATTTGGCTTTCTACATCTGGCCCAGTATGTCTTATTTATTTCATTTCTTTTGGGTGAGAAATGTGATATATTGTTTGTATACAATTTTTATAATTGTTATTTGTAATTGTTTGGTTTATGTGTTGTGATATTTGTATGTGATGGATAAGATTGCTTTTAACTTTCTTGATTGGTGGCAGCCACATTTAAAATAGTAATTTATATAAAATGTTATTATATAAGTCTTCAATAACATTGGAATTTTAATAAATTTTTTGACTCATGTTGTTAAATGGCCCATGGGGACATTGTCATCTTCTCTAAGTTAGCATGAGCACGCTGCAGATTGTCTGCTGCTTTGTGCATGTTACTACACAAGTTTATTTTGCATCTGCCTCTTTTGCCGTTTTCGCATGACAACCTATTGCTGTGTCCACACTCTGCAGGTTCTTGGGATTTAGTCTGAACATTGTGAGCAAGGTAGAACAACAATGCTCCTTGTTATTCTGTTCGGGTGAGGCCCTAGCACCTAGACAAAACATACTGATGTAGGTGTTGTTTGGGAATACGTACAATGGTCTTATTTTGAATACATGAACGGGTAGTGCACACTTGGAGAGGGACCTTTCCAGGGTGAAGATCAAGACAGTACCTATGATGTAGATCTGCCATCCATAGACTGAGGTATGGGGTCTGCAGATAACACCCAGAGATCTTCTAATATATAATCATTCTGCTTCTATACAAGGGGAGGCAGATTAGGCTACACTGTCTTTTTATAAGGACTGCTCCTTTAATGATCTATGGATTAATTGCTATGCTTACCATATTGGTGTCATGCGTTTTCCTGCTTGTTGTGGCGCGTATACTGGATAATGGAGCACGTTAGTTAAAACAAATATTTTAAACATGTTCGTGTCTCTGTCAGATCTTATTGTGGACAAGCACAAGAGTGTGAGTGAAAGGGTGTGTCTTGCGATTCCTGAGAAAGTCGGAAGTGTTTTGTTCTGGGGTATCTAAGCACTTGCTTCTCTGTGAGTGAGTAATAGAGCAAGTGAGACAATATAGCTAGTCGGTCCTGGGTTCATGGGTACTAAGGTGGTAGGATGACTCAGTCCCTATATACTAAGGTCCCATAATCCTATGCATAGTTCGGTGTTTGCGCGGAATTCCTGTAACAGGCTGCCACCAACGTTTAGTCTGGTACTTATTCATGAGACCCCTGAGTAGCGCTTGTGCTTGTTCACAATACCCTCTCACCAGAACCTAGAGGCGTCTGTGGTGGGGGGCTTAGCCTTCTATATTTGTAGGGTACACCTATTTGTGCAGGTTTTTCAAGCTTGAAATTGAAAAGGTTTTTAGACCCGATTTTGCGCTACAGTTACATTGACTCTTCACCTTTACATGGCACAACCTGTCGCTATACCGGCGCAAAGCAAGGCGGCGGTTACAGCTTACTTGACTCAACATAGAGTCCCCAATGTGGGTGCTACCTTTATTTTCGTAGTCGAGGTGGATCCAGCATACAGCTTCAAATTATTTTATTCTTGGGTTACATTTCCAGCGGCAGATGCAAATGATAATTGGTTTCATGCTTATGTCGCCGCTGCTCCTCCGGCAGCGTATCGTCCTTATGCTTTAATTGAAGTTCCGTTTACATCCCGGGAGCACACTGTTTGGTTTAATAGCGCCCTTCCTCACCCTGTCTCTCGTGCATGAGTAGGAGAGCAAGTGAGACACTATATCTAGTCGATCTTGGGTTCATGGTTACTAAGGTGGTAGGATGACTCTGTCCCTTTATACTAAGGTACCATTATCCTACGCATAGTTCTGTGTTTGCGCAGAATCCCTGCAACAATGTAATAAAATATTATATTTATTATTTTACATAAAAATTATTTGGTATGCTGGTTAAGAGTTTTTCATAATTTGTGTGGGCTTTAGTAGGTTACTATTTATTTTATAATATACTTTTAGCTATCATTTCTAAGTAATCTACTCATTTGTTATTTATGAAGAGTTTGACTTTAAATTGCATCATCTCATACATTATTTTGGTTGGTTTGCTAAGTTTAGGGTCAATTAGGCTAACAGATTGTTCCACTCATAGTTCTTGGTAGAATTGCTCTTTTTGTAATGCTTGTATAAATTTGTAGAGCGTAGGTTGGGTTCTGCCTAGTGTGGACTGGAAGGCATTGTGCCATCCAACCACTGTATTGTTTGTTTTGGCTTCCTGTGCCAAGGTGCTGTCATAGACATTCTGCTATGGTATTTGGAATCTGGGTTTGCATCTGTGTCCAGAGCAAATGCAGTCTGCCAACCGAAGTGTGTTCAAAATAGTCCACTAAGGGACTGAGGGGCTGATTACGATGGCGGGCGGACCGTATCGGAAACGGGACCGCCCGACATGCTGTCGGCGGTCCTGTAAGAAGCATTACAATGCGACCACCATCACAACGGTCGCAATGCCTATCTTTTGTATTGCGGCGGGTGCTGTTGGATGCAGCACCCGCCGCAAAATCATTGACTATGTGTGCTGTATCTTACTATGCTCTTGTATCTGATGTAACTCTTAACGCAACAATCCTAAATATAAAGCCCTCTGATACCCTCTTGGGTCTGGTATGCGCTATATAAAACTTTATAAATAAATAAATAAATGCAAAAAAGGGTCACTGTACATATCACTGCACTATGTGGCAGGCACCTTGCGGTGCCTGCCACATGGTGGAGGGATATGTGCCCATATCAATATGGCTGAGATACCCGCCACCCCCTCTCAACACAATCCCCAAGGATGGGAAGACGGAAACGGTTCTGAACTTTTGGAAGGCGGGAGGGAGTTACCCTCCCGGCCGTATTTATTAAAATATGAAACAAAATTAAAACGTTAAAATAACAGTTTCATATCATGTACAATTTCATTTACACATTCCGATGTTCTTGGCTGACCTTAACACATCTCTAATACAAAGGTTCTCCTAGCCGATACTAAACATCCTGCAAATGCATTACTCAAAAATTGAAATTGTACATCCTAACATTACGGGCCAACGGCAAGGTCGTAACCGGTGTCAGATCCCCAATACCAGAACTCCCCCCTCACGTGTGAGGGGCGGTCGCACAGAGGACTGTACCTCTGTGCCAATTTCCAATTTCCCTTGTCTTAGCGGGGGGCCCCCTGTTAACTCGACGCCATCTTTAGTGGTCGTCCGAGGACTCGTGTGAGGTGTCTAGAAGGTAGCGTAGACCCCCCTCCCACCCCACACAACTTACCACATCTGCCGTCGCAGATGTCCATGGCCCCGGGAAATTCCCAGGAGGGGCCCTAGCCCCTCCTCCCCAGGGAGGGGCCTATGGCCGCCTTCCCTTTCGGCGTCCCCATCCTTAGAGGGGACCGCCTCCCCGTTTGAGGGGCCAATGGCCGCCTCCCCCCGGGCGCTCCCATCCATAATGGGTGACGCCCCACCTCTCGGGATCTTCTAATTCCTGCTCACCGATCATGACCTTACCGCCCGACCAAAATAAATACGACAATCTAAGACTAAAGTGGAGAAAAAACAATTTATACTCAAGCAATCCAAGTATAATCTCTACCGAACATCCGGTGCAACTACTTTGCTGAATAAAACATGCTGAAAAGGAAAACATTATCAACTTTATTACACACCAAATTACCAACTTTTACTCAAAACAACCTGCAAGAGAAACAATATCACGACACTCGACTTTATTCCAACAAATCGCTGTCATCAAGGGCTGGTGGGTGGGTCAAAAATGGCTCTTCGTTCCGTCTCGAGCTCACATGCAACGGGGAGGTGCAGCTTCAGAGCACAGGAACAAGAGGATGCGTCCTTGGCTTGTCGCTCCTTTTATCCTTCTTCGGGCGGGCGTGGACCCACCTCCAATCCGCCTCCAGGGCGTGGCTAGCGGTGTTGGTGTCTAGGACAACCCCCTCTTGGGTGGGAAAAGGCGCGCCCCGGCTACGCCGCTTCGGGCATACCAGCCGAGACTCGCCTACCGCCCAAAAATGGCTTCCCGGGGGGATCGGGGTACTCCACCATACGTTCGGGGGGACCGAGTGGTCGCCCCTTTCCATATGGCTGAGATACCCGCCACCCCCTCTCAACACAATCCCCAAGGATGGGAAGACGGAAACGGTTCTGAACTTTTGGAAGGCGGGAGGGAGTTACCCTCCCGGCCGTATTTATTAAAATATGAAACAAAATTAAAACGTTAAAATAACAGTTTCATATCATGTACAATTTCATTTACACATTCGATGTTCTTGGCTGACCTTAACACATCTCTAATACAAAGGTTCTCCTAGCCGATACTAAACATCCTGCACATGCATTACTCAAAAATTGAAATTGTACATCCTAACATTACGGGCCAACGGCAAGGTCGTAACCGGTGTCAGATCCCCAATACCAGAACTCCCCCCTCACGTGTGAGGGGCGGTCGCACAGAGGACTGTACCTCTGTGCCAACTTCCAATTTCCCTTGTCTTAGCGGGGGCCCCCTGTTAACTCGACGCCATCTTTAGTGGTCGTACGAGGACTCGTGTGAGGTGTCTAGAAGGTAGCGTAGACCCCCCTCCCACCCCACACAACTTACCACATCTGCCGTCGCAGATGTCCATGGCCCCGGGAAATTCCCAGGAGGGGCCCTAGCCCCTCCTCCACAGGGAGGGGCCTATGGCCGCCTTCCCTTTCGGCGTCCCCATCCTTAGAGGGGACCGCCTCCCCGTTTGAGGGGCCAATGGCCGCCTCCCCCCGGGCACTCCCATCCATAATGGGTGACGCCCCACCTCTCGGGATCTTCTAATTCCTGCTCACCGATCATGACCTTACCGCCACAGGCCGGATAGTTGACCGGCTATCCGGACCCCCCACAAAAACTCCTACTTAAAGGTCATGGCTGCAAACTCTTTAGCCAAGCTACGAAGTCTCCTATGAGTAAAGTATTCCCCACCCGGGACAAATGGACTCCATCCTCTAGATACATATGGTCCCCCCTGATACATCCATGCGGAATCGAATGCAATGTACTTGTACGGAACAATCTACCAAGTTTGTTATTCACCTTCTTCACTGAATAATTTACAGCAGACACAGAATTAGCCCCCCGCCACACCTTTCGTGGAATCATATGGGACCATGCAATCGTGCACCCCGGAACCCTTCTCGCCAACCAACTCACTGTGGATAGTATCAACTCGAGAAGTACTCGTCGACCAGTGGTCACCAAATCATTGCCCCCAAGATGCACTATGATTACAGATGGCGGTGACCTTGTCCGCCCTAACAAACCCTCCATAAAACTTTGGAACTGGTCAATACAGAGCCCGCCCCTTCCGTAGAAGGTCACCCTGTACCCGTATTCCCCAGCCATGTGAATCATGTCACCTGCTTTGAATACGTCCGCGGCACGCCTCACGTATGAGTGGCCCACGACCCACACCCCTCTTTCCTCAGCCGGTGATCTTTGACCGCTGGTTCCCAGGTGTTGGGTCGACTGCACAGTCCGCCCCGCCTCGTAAGCTCGCGATA
Organism: Lissotriton vulgaris; assembly: GCF_964263255.1. Classification (NCBI taxonomy): domain Eukaryota; kingdom Metazoa; phylum Chordata; class Amphibia; order Caudata; family Salamandridae; genus Lissotriton; species Lissotriton vulgaris. The sequence goes on along the minus strand of NC_141694.1, from coordinate 1,386,726,456 downwards.
CTGTAAACCAAACAAAAACAAGAAGCGTGAGTGCATGACATAGGCTTCACAACATGTGCAACCGCACATACCTTTTATAACAATTCGAGGACCAACGCCCCAACCGTTTCACTTTTTCCTCACTCAGACCCCTGGCTGTAGCCTCTGTAGCAGCCCCTATCCGAAAGGAATGGGTCCCAAACTCGCACGGGTTCAAGCCCGCTGCTGCGATTGCCATCGTTAGCACCCGCTGGAACTGAAACCTAGTCAGCGGGGTGGCGTCGGCGTGCCTCAGCAAGCTTCCCCCCCATGATGCCGCCCTCTGCGCTAAATACTCCTCAACGCATGCTACCGGGCACATGGGGGATCCCGGAATCCGCTGAACCACTACGCTGTCCCCGATCGCTCTCTGATCGGTCTTGGACCTGGCAAATGAGACTACCATTGTCTCCCCCTTAATCAGAATGTGCTCACGGCACAGACCTCCCCCCGTATCCTGCTTGTTCCTCGCTACCAGCTCGCTTACCCGCATAGCCCCATGGAATGCTAATGCAAAAGGGGCCCGGAATAGCACTGTCTCTGACTGAGATGAACATGTCGCAGGGAGTACGGACAGTAACAGGGCCAACCTTTCCAGACCTATCGGGTGCCTCTCATCCACTCTGCAACCCTCACGGCGTTGCCACCCACGCAGCGCCTTCTGTACCAAGAAAGACGCCGCGGGATCCTGTATGCCATGGGCCCGTGCCATGAAAGAAATGGCGGCCCGGTGCCTATTGGCCGTAGCCACTGACTTGCCTGCCTGATGTAATGATACCAAAAAATTCAGGAAACACTCCTCTTGGCCCCAAAGCTCCCCCCTAGCTGAACCCAGAAAGGACAAATAAGAACGGAACGCCCCTTCATAAGCCTTCCTTGTCCTGGGTGCTAGACTCTCTCCCACGAGGTCTTGTAGTCCGGGGCACCGAGAGACCAGAGAGCTTCGGGAAATGGTGCCGCCACCGGGTCCGCTGAGGGCAGAAAACCCCAGAAGGCCTGCATACGGGAACGAGAAAGCGCATCAGCTGCCTGATTTAACACCCCTGGCACATGTCTTGCCCTAAAGTGGACGTTAAGTCTCATACACAGCAGGACAATCTCCTTCAACAGCCTCAAAATCCATTTGCAGCGGGCTGCCTGACTATTGATACACTCAACCACGGTCATATTGTCAGACCAGAACACCACAGAGCGATCATGAAACCCCTCGGGCCATGTTTCTAAGGCCACCAAAATAGGGAAAAGTTCGAGAAACCCAATGTTACCTGTCAGCCCACTCTCGTGCCACCATGCAGGCCAGGTTCGTGCTGACCAATGATTACCCAAGATGGCGCCAAAGCCCACACTCCCTGACGAGTCAGTCCACAACCCCAGCTCCACGGAGGAAACCGCTGGTTTGTTCCACACGACACGACCGTTGAAATTCGCCAGGAATGGCAACCATATGCGCATGTCCTGGCGGACCTCTGCCGAGAGCCTTGTGCGGTGGTGCCCTTCCTTAAGGCCGACCATGGCTTGAGCAATAGAGCGGGAAAAGGGGCGAGCCATCGGTATCACTCTAAGGGCAAAATTCAGCTGACCCACGGCCTGCTGCAACTGATGCAAATTTACCTTCGTCTCGCTAATACATGTTTCAAGCGATGCCTTAAATTTCGTTACTTTTTCCTTAGGCAAACGGAAGCACCCTTCTTCGGAATCGAGCTCTATTCCAAGAAACTCAAGCGAAGTAGCCGGGCCCACTGTCTTACCTGGTGCCAATGGCACGCCAAAATGAGTCATGAGACCACAAAATTCATTCAAAGCCTGTGCACATTCTATATCCCCGGCTGCCCCCAGGAATAGAAATCATCAAGGTAATGCATAACATGCGTAAACCCCGTTGTTCTTGTGAACGCCCATTGTAAAAAACTGCTGAATTTCTCAAAATATGCACAAGAGATGGAGCAACCCATTGGCATACATTTATCCATGTAATAGCGTCCCTGGAACATGAAACCAAGGAGACGCTGATCATCTGGGTGTACCGGGAGCAACCGGAACGCCGACTCAATGTCTGATTTGGCCATCAGCGCTCCGGGCCCCAGGCGATTCAACATGGCGACAGCCTCATCAAAAGATGCGTATCGCACCGAACAAACTCCCGGGTCAATTGCATCGTTCACCGAAAGACCCCTTGGTGCTGATAAATTATGTATCAACCTGAATTCCCCTGGGTCCTTTTTGGGGACCACTCCCAGAGGCGAACAAACAAAATTAGCAACTGGCGGCATTTCATATGGTCCAGCAACCCGACCTCGGGTCACTTCCTTCCCAATCTTTGCTTGTACCACCGCCGTATTCTGCAGAACCAACAGTTGGTTCCTACATTGTGCTTTACCCTGAAAATCCCCCGCCGGGATGCGGAAACCATATGAAAAACCATCTCGCAACACCCCAGCGGAGACATGATCCGGAAATTCGTTCAGCCAAGGAATCAGTGCCATGATATCAATCGGGGTAGGGAGAGGCGCCCCTCGGACTATTTCAGACCTGTTTGGCGCCCCCTCTACTTCCCGTATCAACAATTTTGGCTCTGCACATGGTCTCGGGGTGCGAGGACTGCCCGCACCCTGCACATTCATGCCTAAACCTGCAAGATCCCTGCGGCCTAGTACATTTGCCTCTGTTAAAGCTCCAGCAGACCCCTTTTTTACCTGAGTTGCCATTATTCCTTGTGTGCTGATCATTGCTTGATCCCGCCCGAAAGGGCGCCCCAGACGAATGGCGGGAAAACTCGACCATGCTTCCCCCTAAAGATGGCGACTTCGCCGTGCCTGACTTCTCCATTTTCTGCCAGGAAATGGAGTCGAAACAATCCCACGTCAGGGATGAGTCGTGCTCCTTGGACTTACGAAATATGCTATTGTAACAAAACCATTGATTACCACCATATGTTTCATAAAATTCCATGATACGTGTCTGAAACACGGCTAACTCCACCAATAATTCGGGCTTACGTTCCCCCATAATTCCAGTGAACATTCCAAACGCTCTGCCCCAATTGCCTATCGATTCATCAACTCTGAAACCGGCCATCTTGGCGCGCCATGCACTAGGATGCAGAAACTCTTTTTGATTTTTTACATGCTCAATCTCATAGTGATCGGTCAACAAGGAAAACATGTTCACATATTTACCAGCCCATATCCTTTCTTTTACCTCAATCGGGATATGCGGAACAACTTTTTCCCTCCTTGAAGGTATCGCCCCCTCCCCCGCCATCGGCAATGCCTGCTTACCTGAACCGGACACTGTGACCGTAGTCCCTGCCGAACCAGCGCCCGATACTTGTTGTTCTACGGGAGCCTGCGGGGAAACAAAAGGACACGGTGCCTTCGCAGCATTTTTCGATTGCCGCAACTGCTTCATTATCGCCCTGGCTTCATCAGCCGTGGCCCCCTCGTTCTCTTTGCCCAACCATGCCGCCAACTGGGCAGCCAGCTCAGGAGGCATATCCTCCCCGTTCACAGGAGTGACCACCACAGGGATCGGTTGCCCCGCGTTCGGGACCGGAGTCGGGGCCTCTATCGGGGTGACCGGGTGCGTTGGGGGTGCTTCGGGAACCGGGGCCTCCCCACGCGACGCTCCCCTCTTGGCCCTTCTACCTCTACCGTTAGGGACCACTCCCGGCAATGCTGGTCCGATGACTCTCTTAGGTCCCCCCGCACCATTCATTGCCGCCATCTGCTTCTTCATATCAGCCATGTCCTTCATCAGCATACGAAGCATCTGATCGGTCCCGACCCTCTTACCGACCTTCTTGCTGGGCATCGTCCACGTATTCCTCAAGGTCCTAGGCCAGGAAGCTCCGAACTCACTGAAAGCAGGAACACAAGATTAAATTCTCAAAAATGGCTCTTCGTTCCGTCTCGAGCTCACATTGCAACGGGGAGGTGCAGCTTCAGAGCACAGGAACAAGAGGATGCGTCCTTGGCTTGTCGCTCCTTTTATCCTTCTTCGGGCGGGCGTGGACCCACCTCCAATCCGCCTCCAGGGCGTGGCTAGCGGTGTTGGTGTCTAGGACAACCCCCTCTTGGGCGGGAAAAGGCGCGCCCCGGCTACGCCGCTTCGGGCATACCAGCCGAGACTCGCCTCCCGCCCAAAAATGGCTTCCCGGGGGGATCGGGGTACTCCACCATACGTTCGGGGGGACCGAGTGGTCGCCCCTTTCCAAGAGCCAGGGGGAAAGGGGAGCCTGCCATGGACCCCCAAACTCCCCTTCTGCCAGCTTTTTCATGGCGGGTTACCCATCATGAAAAAGGCAGGTGAAAAGGGACTTCATAATCCCTACGGCGGTGACTGGTAGGCACCACCACCATTGTAGGGATATGATTCCCCTCCGATGGTTCGACAGGCTCCTTGAGCTAGTCTGAACCATGGCAGTTGGTATTTCTCATCGCCAGAAAAACTCTTGCCATTGCAATGGGCATAAAACCTGCTTATGATGGTGGTAAGACCGCCACCGACAGGCTGTTGGTGGCGATCTCACCACCATCGTAATCAGGCCCTAAGTTTGTCTTCATGAGTTTTGTTAGAAAAGGCTATTAGTAAATTGTAGGAGTTGGCTATCTCTATGATGGGAATAGGCTAGTGCTAGCTGTTTGTTTCAATTACAAAGACAAATTGGCTGTTTGTAGAATAATCTACACTTACTGTAGATTTTTGGAGGTGTCTCCATATAATTTGATTGCAATGACAGTTACAGCGTTGTATGGCTGTCTGGTGGTATATTTTTAGAATGGCCTGAAATATTGCTTTCTCAAAAACTATGATTATTTTTGGGGAGTAGAAGTTCCTTGTTTTATTTTTTACATGGTTTAAGAGGTCATAGTAAATGCTGCTTTTTTGATTCGGTAGTAGCGCTTGTATAAAAGGGATATTTGTGTTTTGATATGCACCACGTATTGCGCATATCTGAGTGTATGGTTTGGGACACATTTTGAAGGTCCTATCCATTATCCATGTGTGACACTGACAACGTTTTATTAGGTTATCTGCTGAAGAGAATATTAGGATTTGTTTTTCATGATTTAAATTGTTATGTAAAAGGAAATGTTCTTAATTATGTGTAACTGTTAAATGCTCAGGTATGTCTGTGTCTTGACATCTTCTGGGGCAGGTGAGGTATCATTGGTGTGTTTTTTAGTTCATGCAATTAAAGTAGGTAAAGGTGGTAATTGGCTTGAAATGTGTTCGGAGACTTTAGGTAGTATATCTTCAAGGATTTTGGTTGTGGGTTCCTGGAATCTCACATTTGCCTCTCTTATATCCTGCAATATCTCCCTTACTTCTACTTCTCAAATTTGGTGGGGGTGCTTTCTTACATAAATTACAACATCATCTTTTGTAGTTGCCCTCCCATAGCATGCATTAAAATAGTATTTAGTACATTTCCTGTTTATGTTTTCTGATGATGCACTTTCTTGGCTGTAGGTGGGGCCTATGTGGTTTAGTAACTGCATTGATTGTAAAGCTTGAGGTCATTAGGTTTATTTTTGCTTGCTATGTGGGAGAGTTTATACTTTTTTTTAAATTTATTAATACTTTTTTTCTCATATAATTTTGCTGTTTGCATTGTTATTTTCTGGTGGTTTATCGTTTATTCAAGTTGTGTTTTTTCTTTTAGGAAGTCTATGTAAAGAAATAGAAGTTGGAAAGTGTTTAAATATTTATTTGCTATTTCACATCTAATAACAATTATGTTTTAGTTTAAATATAAGTTTTACTTACTTGGCTAGGTAGTTGTTAAGATGTATATGTTTCTTCTTTAATGATGGGGGAGAGAATCCAGCAGAGCTTCCTCGTCTTACAGCATTTGTGTTTTTGAAGTATTTCGTTCTTTAGAGTATTGTACCTTTGATGTTGTTGATTTAAGTGTCTGTTTAATGTTATTGGTTAAAGTTGGTTATAGTTTATTTAGGTCGGTTTAGTTTTAGTTTAAGTCTTTATTATCAGTGGAGTCTTTCTATGGTAAATTCCAATTTAGGTTTTATTTCTGATGTATGATATATCATTTTGAATATAAATGTACTTATACATATTTATTAATATTTAGGTTGATGTTTAATTGTTTGTAGTTCATGCTAATATTGTTTTGGTTCTATTGTTAATATTTTAGTTATATAATTTATCGAGGAGAATGGTAAATATTTTGTCGATGTTATATATTTTTATTTTAAATATGTGCGTAACATGTTTTGGGTTTATTTGAAGTGATTGTTTAATGAAAGAAATGTTTTTTATATATTTATTAATGATTAATTATTTTGGCAGGAATATTGTGGCCGAATTTGTGTGACTCAATATTTTTGACATATTATAAGTTTATTTAAAGGTAACAATATTTTCGTTTCTGATAATATTCTCTTTTATATAGCGAAAAGCAAAAAATATATATCTTTAACAATTATATTTGAGTTCTCGATATTTATGGATTTACTAGTAAAGTGTAGGAAGTTAATATTTTTGTTATCGATATTTAATTTCTGAAATCTATGTTTCAGTATTGTATGCATCAATATTATGTCAGAGATCTGTCCCCTCCCATGGCAACCACACATCCATGTTGCCTTTTTTATTTGAATAATTCTTATATCATTTCTTAAGGTACTAGTTTCAGCAGAATATAGTACTCATTGTGGTGTGTTTGGGGTAGACATTGACTTTTCTGGATCTTTCTGCTGTCTGGAAGCTTAATACTGTGATTGAAGATATTACTAAAATCCCCACTGAAAACCAAAGCAATGCTGCACTCACGCTGAGGCGTCTAAACCCTTGATGTGATAGTTCATGTATGCACATGTGACTTAAAGGTTATAGGAGAGTTCCACCATAGGGGGAAAGATAATCTAAATGGAATTTTTATCCAACTAGCCTACAAGTTTCTTGCAACTAAGGGGCACATTAGGATGGCGGGCGGACTTTGTCCGCCCGCCATCCCGTCGTAAAAAGGGACTACCCACCATAAGGGTGGGGGTCTCATGGGTGCCATTAGGATGCGCCCGCCACAGTGGCGGGCGCATCCTGCATTCCTAACATTATGGCGCGCGGTGCACTCAGCACCGCCCGTCACAATGCCAGGAAGGTATGCCGTGCACTTCCATGCACAACATGGCAGGCACCGCGCGGTGCCTGCCATGTTGTGCTTGAAACTGCAGAGGATACCATGTGCACCCCCCACCCCTCCAAGAGTCCCTGGGTGCCCGCAATGGGCCCTCACAAGAAATTCCCACATACCTTTCCGTGGCGGCATGGCCGCCAGGGAAAGCAATGTTTCCACCCTCATAGTACTATGGCTGGCGGTGTCTGACAGACACCGCCACCATATAAACTGCTTTTCCGCCCGGTAAGCAATCGGGCGGATTGCCTACCGGCGGAAAATCGGCAGACGGTCTTCCCATCCACTGGGGTCCCCCCCGCCATGGTAATGTGGCGGGGGAAAAGTAGCGGGCGGATGTTTTTGGCAGGCAGATCGCCACCACCATACGAGCGGTGGCGATCCGCCCGTTATCCTAATGTGCCCCAAAGTGTCCAAAACATGGACTTGACAGACATTTTACTCAGCAGTCAAGATAAATAAAGATATAGGGCTGTTGAAGTTAAACTCAAGACTATATACTTATAGTTCTTATATTGGTTAAACATTATGAAATATCATTACTTTAGATGTGTACTGATTTACATCCAGCATCCCACAATAACACAATAGAAGACTGGAATCTGGTTAAGGACAAAAGGAATGATATGTCTTAAATGTAATGGACCTCTATGCAGCCATGACTTCTATATGGTTATTATAATTAAGCCAGGCAAAGCAAAATTGTTCAATGTTTTTCACAATCACAGAATGGTGGCACATAATTTCCTCCTGAGAACGATGTATTCATGCTTCTATGTCCGTGTGACCGTTTGTTCTATGCAACATAAGAAAGGTGTTTTCGATGTGACCTCGTCACCACCATCAATCTCAATGTCATAATTTTAGCATGAGGAAAGTCTGGCTGATGGTTGATGTGTGTAAGGATTTTTGGCAGACCCTGCAAACTCGCACCCAAATCCCTGTCCTCTATCCTGCCCTAGGTCCTGCACACATTATTGTCTCCTGCAGTGTTCACCTCCCTGTGTCTCATGTATGCATTTAATCATTCACTACTAGCCAACCATTAGCATCATAATCTAGTCATTATTACTCTCTCCCTACATAAAAATATCCTTCCCACGTTATCCTTGCCTTTACTGCCTGCCACAGTGTCAGGGGTGCCAGTTCTGTTATGTTACATTATTTTATGCAATGATATGTTACCTTATGTTGATACGATTTGATAACATGTAACAAAGCATACCCTAAGGTACATCTCAGCAGTAGGCCAGCACAAACAAGTTACTTATGACCATGTTTTCAACATTTTCCTGAATTGGGTGAAATCAGCCCAGCAAAGAAAATGGAAAGGGAGTTGATTCCAGCCAGTAGGGGCAGTAAAGCAAAAGGCTCTACCAACATATCTCACAGTGCAAACACATGGGGACAAACAGAAACTCCTTATCGCTTGATCTTAAAGTGAGGGAAGGCAGATAGCGATCTAATTTATCATTTAGGTTAAGAGGGGCATTGTCTATCGAAGAATTGTGGGTGAGACAGTAGATCTTAAACAGGATGCACTTTCAAACAGGGAGCTCAGATGAGGAGCTGAGGGGGAGCCTGACAAGAGATTGCAGCCCAGTTGAGCAGCCGCACTTTGTACCACCTTGAGTTTGAACAGTAAGGTGTCAATGACTGCCATGAACAGTGCATTAATGTAATCCAGGCAGATGACAACCAATGTCTGGACCAGTGCTTTCCTGGCGCAGGATGGTAGCCAAGGAAAGACCTTCTTCAGAAGTCTCATAGTCGCAAAACAGGTACCGCAGTTAGCAACAATGTGGTTCTTCAAGGAACGTTTCTGGTCCAGTTTAACGCAAAGAGTTTTTACGGAATGACATGGTGATGGAGCTGCCCCCAACTCTGCAGGCCACGAGTCTGGAGTCCGGAGGAACTGAGCTTTTCCAAACAGTAAGAGCTCAGTTTTTTCACCATTCAACTAGAGACAGTTGGTAGTCATCCAGTTCACTATTTTCCATGCTTTGTGTTGTCAATGATTAGTCCCAGTGAAAAGATCTACTGCGTGTCATCAGCATATGAAATTACATCAAAGCCACAAAATTTAACAATCTGGGCCTTTTAGGGGCAGCGGCAGCCACAACTGGACTGAGACATAAATAGCAGACTGGATGCTTCATATAACTTGACCGGTGTGTTATATGAACCCTTGTCAAGTTTGCTATGTTGAAAAGCACAGTGTGATGGGTATACAGCAGGTAAACTTGGACAATTGCAGAGGACTAAAAGGCAGGAGAAAGTCTATGAAAGTTCCTATTTGCAGTAAAGCTATATGAAAGACTCACACTGTTTTTGTACTAAAACTAAGCTAGGCACTTGAAACTTTGCTCCGATGTAGAATATTAGAAAAGACCTTGATAAAACAGAGTCTTAAAAATTTAAGAGTTTTTCATTTGAAGGAGATTGCATGTTAATATCTCAGTTCCAGCAGTATTCAGAAGGCCTTAGAAAGAGCTTATAGAAAAATAAGTTCTATTCCATTCAACCTCCTGCCTTTTGTGTTATCAACTACTTGTTTTTTTGGACTTTTATTGTGAGTGAGTCTCACTGACTGGGTCTCACTATAGACTTGTTCAAACGGATTGAAAGTGCTAGCAGCCAGTGTCTGTCTTTTTAAAAAGGTTGCTGAAATGGTCCTTTCATGGGTGCTTTCCCTCTACTTTTTTATTTTGTCCTTCCCAGTTTTCTGCTGCTCTGGAGGCTAGCCTTAGGATTTGAGCATGTTTTCCACTGCTGTGCAGTACCAAAGTGCTGAGCTCGTCAAATTCATTCTGTGGCTCGGTTTATATATGATTAGTGGATTCAAGTTAGCTGTAAGTCTTTCATCATGGGGTAAGACCCATACCAGGGGTATGTATCTCAAATGCACCTCAGTGGGCCTGCTGCACTGGTTGTGCCATCCACGGAGGTAGCTCATCGATGGTGCCACAGGTTTACCCTGGTGGGGCCTGTGTGCATGGGCTACTGTTACTTGGTTTGTCATTTATAAAGCTACGTGCCAAGGTTCTGCATGTCTCCAGCTATATCGGAGTTCTCTCTGGCTACAGGGTGCGGTGTGGGGAAGATGTTGAGCAGGTATGTGTGGTATGCACCTGTTACAACGCATTTTTTACAACGCACTACTGTTACAACGCATCTATTACAACGCAGATACTGTTACAACTCATGTTTTTACAACGCATTTTTTTACAACGCAGGTACCTTTACAACGCATACCATTACAACGTAAGTATTGGTAAGTATATAATTATATTTTAAATGTTATATGTTTGGGGTAAAGGGGTATTTTTAGGAGTTAGGGTCAGTTTTGGGTTTTAGGGTAAAGGGGTATTTTTAGGGTTCAGGGTCAGTTTTCAGTTTTTGGGTAAAGGGGTATTTTTAGGGTTCAGGGTCAGTTTTCAGTTTTTGGGTAAAGGGGTATTTTTAGGGTTCAGGGTCAGTTTTTAGTTTTTGGGTAAAGGGGTATTTTTAGGGTTCAGGGTCAGTTTTCAGTTTTTGGGTAAAGGGGTATTTTTAGGGTTCAGGGTCAGTTTTTAGTTTTTGGGTAAAGGGGTATTTTTAGGGTTCAGGGTCAATTTTTAGTTTTTGGGTAAAGGGGTATTTTTAGGGTTCAGGGCCAGTTTTTAGTTTTTGGGTAAAGGGGTATTTTTAGGGTTCAGGGTCAGTTTTCAGTTTTTGGGTAAAGGGGTATTTTTAGGGTTCAGGGTCAGTTTTCAGTTTTTGGGTAAAGGGGTATTTTTAGGGTTCAGGGTCAGTTTTTAGTTTTTGGGTAAAGGGGTATTTTTAGGGTTCAGGGTCAGTTTTCAGTTTTTGGGTAAAGGGGTATTTTTAGGGTTCAGGGTCAGTTTTCAGTTTTTGGGTAAAGGGGTATTTTTAGGGTTCAGGGTCAGTTTTCAGTTTTTGGGTAAAGGGGTATTTTTAGGGTTCAGGGTCAGTTTTTAGTTTTTGGGTAAAGGGGTATTTTTAGGGTTCAGGGTCAGTTTTCAGTTTTTGGGTAAAGGGGTATTTTTAGGGTTCAGGGTCAGTTTTCAGTTTTTGGGTACAGGGGTATTTTTAGGGTTCAGGGTCAGTTTTTAGTTTTTGGGGTTCAGGGGTACAGGGTAAAAATAAATTAAAATTAATTTTAAATTAAATTAAATTAATTATAAATTACATTAAATTATTTTTGGGGTTGTGGGTCAGTTTTGAGTTTTTGGGGTACAGGGGTACACGGTAAAAATAAAGTTAAATTTATTTTACATTAAATAAATTAATGGAAATTAAATTAAATAAAATTACATGAAATTATATTTTTGAAAATTATTTTACGATTATAATATTAATAATAATATATACTTACCCATACTTACGTTGTAATGGTATGCGTTGTAAAGGTACCTGCGTTGTAAAAAAATGCGTTGTAAAAACATGAGTTGTAACAGTATCCGCGTTGTAAAAGATGCATTGTAACGGTATGCGTTGTTACAGTCCGCGTTGTAACATCATATATCCGGTATGTGTATGTGTTACCTGCAAAAGTTGTGAATGACATTGGATGTGTGCTCAGTATGCTAGGGCCTGCTTATCGCATTGGATTAGCATGAGGGGCGTAGGGAAAGGCTGTCACGCATTGTTTCCTATGGACAGAATAGTAACAGTATAGTGTTTGGGCCATAAACAAGGGGTTCACAGGAAACTGCAGACCTCTGACTCTAAGGGGCCTTTCTGGGACGGCTAGGTGGGGGTGGAATTGACACCTGCATTCCAAGGAGCAGGGTCTTGGCCTCACTAAAGATTATGATCCAACTTCCCTGGGTAGGATGCCAGACAGGACAACATTTAGAGAGGGCCTGTGCATTTCAAAGGTGGTCTTTTGAACTGATGGTATCTTCAAAGGCCATGGCGGTGTAACTAGAGGGGCTTCGGCCTCCAAAAGTAGAGATACTTTTGGATTTGGAACCATACTATGCTGGTTCGATACTGGGACATTGACATGAGGAATCATTAGGGCAGAAGGGACTGCAACGGAACTATCCACAGACTCACAGTTGCTTGAAGCTTGACGTGCTCCAAGAAGGGGGCTATCACTTGGTGGATTTTGCCTGGACGCTGCTGGTCTGCAGCTGAGGGCCAACTGTCGTGGCCTGGGTCTCAAAGTACTCTCCACGGCCGGTAAGGTGGCCTCCTTTCCTCGAGATCCCAGGGAGACAAGGGACCTCACTGCCTCTATGAGATCGTAAGGACTGCATTGGGTGAGGTGGACACATGTGGAAGTGATTGTGTTTGGGACAAGGATCATTTTGACATACACCATCATCTTGCTATGCAAGAGGAGTGTGTGCGTAAGATCAGCAGCCATCTGAGATGCCGGGACGTGATGAGTTTGAGGAGTGCAGGGAAAGCTTTCAGAGTCCACAAACCAGGGAACCTGTGCTCACTTGGCTCCAGAGCTTGTGGTGTCCGAGGGGTGTTGGCGGAACTTGAGCCAGGAGCTGAGACTGTCTTCGGCCTCCAGATTAGGAGGTCGGCAGTGCCTGACATCGCAGCCTCTGTCTGAGGTCGTTGGATCGCTGTCCGTGGACCCACCCTACAGGGTGCATTAATGTGGAAAGCACCGTGATGAGACCCAAGAGGTTTTGTGTGCCTTTTGGGCATCTGCAGCTGACTGTTGGGGGTTTACTGCAAGTCACACCTCTGCTTAATGGGAAACATTTTTCCCGACTTGGGAGTGCTCCAGCTTCCAGGGTCCCAACCTTTTCTCTACGGTGGGCGGGAATATTGATCCCACACTCATACAGGTGCTGTTGGGCGCCTGGAGGTCTAATCCGGAAGGACAAAATGAGGTAACAGTTTTTTCCATGTCAGGTAGCCCTGCCTGTCTAGTCAACAGGGGGCCAGCTGGGGCAACGTGTTTTGCTGGCTGGTGTAATGGAGGACTAAGGGGCTGGGTCATGAGGCTGTGACTCTTTAACCTTTGTGCTATGGGAAAGTTCAACAATTGCATATAACTGTAAAGTATATGTTTTTGTTCATACGGTGTGGAGTCTTTGGGTAGTGTATGCAGTGTGTTGCAAGGGGGGGGGGGGTTCTGTGCCAATACTTTACATCCAAGCCCTGAGGATAAGCCTGACTGCTCGTGGTCAAGTTACTAGTGGGTAAGCACGGTTATCAGGCAAGTGTTTCATAGTCATCCTATTTGGAACAATGGATTCTGACTGGCTTCAATGCATCTGAGCCAGCCCAAAACCACAAAGTCTAACAAAGTTCTGCTGCTGTGCAGCTGGGGTAAGAGGCTATGAGGTGTGTGCATGTGAACACATGCACACACAAGTGAGCAGGATGAGCAAGTGGAACTATCATCACGCTCAGTCCAGAGTTATGTGCAAGTAGCCCATTGCAAAATGAAGACTTCAGGGAGTGGTTTTGACCTGGTGTAGGCCACATAATGTGATCTGTCATTCAGACTGTAAGTCTGTAGTGCTTAAATGAAAGGGTATGTGTTAGACTGTATTATAAATTATGGGCAAAATCTGGACCAAAGTATAGTTTAAAAAGGTTAAGCCTCGTGACAATTGTGAAACACCAATCCTATGGTAAACATAAATCCCTAGTGCAGATTCAATGTGGCTTTCTGCTCTCCTTCTGACAATTGAGAATTTGTCATATTTCTCTGACTCAGCTCCTAATCAGGCTTGTGGCTTTTGTTCCCCATGCTAAGGCAAGTTAATTACTCCACTGGCCAGTTGGAGGATGAAGTATTACCAGTGACTGGGTCTTTTCTTGAGAAAGGAAAGGGCGGGGGATGTTATCTGCAAGTGCTAATTATTGTTCACACTGCACTAAGCCTGGCAATGCATGCCCTAAATAAGGACAAAGGGCAGAAAGCCAGACCTCACTTCTGGCAGATCTGCTCCTGGTGAGCACAGAGCCACAGAAGCATGGCAGTGTGCCATCTCCATTCCCTGTGTCCGTTTATAGGGAGAGTGGGGTATACACAGCCATCACCGCCAACCTACACAGATACCAGTGGGACACTGGAAGCTGCTGGCTCCCATTCCAGCACACAAAGAGTTGTCATGGATGGGTAGGGAGCAGACAGGGTCATGCAGGATTGAGGTCCTGCACGGCTAAGGATAAGCCTAAAACTGGGTTACCCTGGAGAGGGTAGGAGGCACTTTGGTTAAAAGAAAAACAAATTTAAAAAAAGCACAGCACAAACCATGAATGAATAAATAAAAAGCTAAAAAAAAGTTTTTTTGTTTGTGACACCAGGCTGCCGGTTGCCTAACAGCAAAGGAGCACTTCAAAATTCTCTGGGGTGCATTCTAATTTGTACAATATGTACAAATTTGCTGCAGCATTGCCCCAGAGAGGGCAGGGGCACCCCACTAAGCTATGGGAATGTGTTCTGGGCAGCTGCCAGAATTGGAGCAGACTCCACAAGCGCCCTGTAGATAGTTAAGAGTGCCACTTTAAGTCTCCAGGTGCACTGAATGGTGACACAGGGGCAGATGTATCCAGCGATTTTTTTGTCTCAAACGCTGCGATTCGGTAAAAAGCAGCGTTTACGACAAAAAAAAATCAGAAAATGGAATGTATCATGTAAATCGCATCGCAATATTAAGGAATCGCAAATTGCGATTCCTTAAATGCTATGTAAGAAGCAAATACGTTTTGCAAATATACACTAAGAAATCGCAAATTACCACCAACTTGTAGTTGGTGGTAATTTGTGAATTCTTTTGCAAATGCACTTTTTGGCATTTGTAAAGGTGTCATGTGGCGCTCATACATGCCCTTAGGGCATGCATGTGCGCCATATGCGCACACATGTAAATTTCAGGGGTGCAGCAGGGTGTCCTTGAGACACCCTTGCACCCTTGAAAATATTCTCAACTTGTGATTAGCAAATTGCGAATCGCAAATTGAGAATAACTTCCCATTCCTTCCTATGGGCCTCCTGGCCCATAGAAATGAATGGGAAATTATCCCTTAATTGCGATTAGCAATTTGATAATCGCAATTAAGGAATTTTTAGAAATCGCTAAAAAATAGTGAATTTTTATATACATACCATTTTGCAATTCTCAAATAGCGATTCTCAAAAAATTGCTATTTGAGAATCGCAAATAGGTATTTTGATACATCTGCCCCTTAGAGAGGCTTTGCTTGGATTTTTTAACACTTTCGGAGCTAGGGCTTTCTTTCCAAATGTTCTAATGTGCTGGAGCTCCTTTTGGTGGTTACTACTACAGAAGAAAAAATATTTAAAAGGTTCATGCACACAGTTTAATGAAAACTGAAATTCTTTAATGACAATGACAATTAACAGTGAATCGTTACATGTCTTAATGAAGATCATTGTAAGATGGTACCATCCTGAGAGGTTTTAATGGTGTTGCATTGGCCTACTATGACATATATCTGCTTTCATTAATGTGGTGACATCTTGACAAGCCCAGCATGCCTGAACTTTTTCCCTCCACCCCACTGTATTGTTTCTAATATATGTGGGGGATGTGCACTGTGGTTATAGGGTCCATAGCTCACTAGAGATGTGCACTGTTAGTAAGCTAGTAGGTATTCCCACCTGCCATTGTGCGTATTTGTATATTAATGCATAGTATTGCCAAGTTTGTTTAATGAAGTAATTTTGCCTTATAAGTAAAAGCACTGACTGGACAATGTTTTTGGGTGTTGTTTGTTGACTTCCTGGAGACTGGGTAGTGTCTCACACTGGGTAGGTCTTTGACTTCTCTGCCTTGATACTATGATAGAGTAACTCGTTACAATGAGGTACCTGGTTCCATGTGGGCAGAAGGTTGCACTTATAACATGTTTAGGACCAGTCGTGGCTCCTGCTGGTAAGCGCAGTGGGACGGGGTGGGGGGGGGGGGAGTTGACAGATGGAATAGGATTTATTTATTTTATTTTCCCTATCCCGTCATTTGCCGGGTCCCCTCCCCCGTGCCCCACTCCGCCCCTGCTCCACTGCGCTTACCTGCAGGAGCCGTGACTGTTTAGGACTCACACCCTTTCCAACTAATAATCCCCTTATTTTACAGAGCTCTTTACAAGTAAAGCACTTTTTTGGTCTATGGATACCCAATCCTGTTGGCATGCCTGTAACAAAATCTGTACAATTTACTGTGCCACAAATGGTTAATAATCTTGAACCAGGATGTTTTTTTGCAGGCATTTTATTCCCAAATCCAGGTCCATTAGTGAACCCTTTCCTACTGCAGTTTACCACTTGCTTGGAGCAAGTGGTAAATTACAGCAGGGGAATGGTGCAAGGCGGAGGAAATGGGATTGGGGATGTGTTGAAAGAGTTAGGAGGATGCCATGTGCCAAAGGAGCATTTGCACCGCCACCTGTTGTGCAGGAGGGCAGAAGTAGGAGACTGGGTTCTACAGATTCCTAGAGCTCCAGTAGCTCTGGATCTAGGCCTGGGTCCAATGTTTTAGAGACTTAAACTAGTGTGCCTGGTATTTACTGTCCCAGTAATTCTGGGCCCAGAAACAGCGGGCTACTCAGAATAGCTCTAGGGATAACACTCTGGTTCACTTATAATAAGGGCCTTTAAATTCAGAAAGTACGTGCACCATTATTTGGAATTCCTTTTCTGATAGGATTTCCAAATAAAGTAACCACAAGAAATGAAATTAATACCTATAATAGCGCAATGAATTGCAAATAGGATTATGATTGTGCCTCTGAATCTGAAAAATAAGAACAGTCCTTTGTTTGAATCTCATTTGCAACTTCTTAATAGATACATCATCACCAAGTTCATCCTCTCCTGCACACACCACAAATTCTCTGCACTCTCACTTTTCAGTGTTGCTCCTTAAAAGCCATTCCTTTTCAGAATCACTACTGTTTTACACTGTGACTTTTGCTGTTATGCACTTAACACCTTCTCTTGCTGTGTGGTTTTGTTTCCTCAAATTGTTGCCAGAATAATGCTTAATATGCTAGGACAAATACTGCCTTTCTTCTTCTATCCCCCTCAAAATACACTTAGCAGAAATTAGAATAGGTAAGCCTGGGTGGAATATTATCAGTTATAATACAGTGAACACGAAAGTCAAACCAAAGAACATCTACCACTTTTCTGCAAATTCTCGAATGACCTACAGACTTTTGTTCATCCTGAACCTGTCGGATTATTGCTGTTTTCCAAAGGCACTCGTATAATATGGGATGTGTGTGTATTGTTTTGATGCATTTAAGTTGTGATACATATTGTGCCATTATGGAAAAGCTCACTGGAAAATTTGGAGAAAGAATTGCATGGCCTAAATGCTCTGTAATTGCACACAAAAGTGGGCATTGTATCGTGCAAATTGGGTAAAAACTATTGAATATACAGTCTGCCAACACAAATGGGAGGTCACGTCCTGCATAGATGAAGACATTTGTGTAACCATGGAACCACGAAAATTCAGGACTGTGATTGAACAACCAACAGAGTGAATAAAATAGACACTATTAAAATCTTCCGACTTATCAACCGTATACATGTTTTTTTTTTAATATCATGAAAGTTACATTATACAGACCCACAAAAATACCCACAAATGAATTAACAATGAAAATGTCAGAAGAGATTCATTCAGCTGTTAAAATGGGAGTGTCAATCCAAGTAAAGCAAATACAAAAAGTAATTTAAGGAATTAATTAACATTGCAAGCATATGAGTGCATAAATCAAGGGAGCAGCAGAATCCTGAATGCAAGCACCCCCACATCTATAGGACAACATTCATGAAGGCCGGGGATGATGATGGCCTCCACTCAGATGCCCACATCCACATAAAAGTAAAGGTATGAACATGAACAAGTCAAACACACTCTTTCGAGAGGGGAACTGAATTGAACTAATGACTACACTTGTCACAACCTGCTAACGCGCCTTTGGTGTAGTGGGACTAGCGTGAAGGGCTCATGTTGCTTTACCCTTGTGGAACTCTATGGTGCGTTGAGTAACCATGACGGATGTTCCCCAAAACACGTAATTTCATTGCACTTGATTCCCTGACAGCATCCCCCAAAAATCCGTAATTCCATTGTGCCTGAATCACTGCAATCTCCCCCCCAAATCCTGTGAGCTAATGGCAAGCCTTGCTTCCTCTGCGACTGGGACCTTGGTGTTGTTTTCCATTAGGCATGTTCGAGCAAAAATGATATATTTGTTTCCTGGTATTTGGTTCTGATCACCAAGTTGTACCTGTCCATTCTGTAAGGTCAAAGAAAGTGTACTAATGCATGTTTTCACAAATGTTCGAGAACCTTCCAGACAGCCATGTACCCCACGTAATCTAGCTACGTCCGCTGAGGCTTTATGAAGGTATATCAACCTCGCCAAATCCTGAATCGTGGCTTGGCCTCGCTCCCTGCGGAATAAGCTTCACCCTTCCCACTCACCTGAATCCTGCCAGAACCAAGAAGTGCTTCAGTCTCCTTCAAGTCCATCTGAACCTGTGGTTCCAGTGATTTATGCTCCTTTGACGTCTTCATCCTCTTTCACTCCAGTACAACTATTCCAGACTCCCCACGACTCCCTGAATCAAAGCCTCAAGATCTTCTTTGAACTTCAGTCAAGTGGAAGAACTAGGCTAAGTACTTGATATCAGGTAAGTGCACACTAATCCTCCTATGGTAGTAAGCAGGACCAAGTACCATGTCTTCAAAGACTATAGACTTTTGCTCCATGCCCTCTCTGTGATGTTCTTCAGCGCTTCTTGTGTGGCTACACTCCGGACCCTTCCTACAACCTTGGTGCTAGAGCTGTCATTGTGCAAGTATTATAGTCTTTAGCTCTGCGTTTCCTTGATGAACAGTAATGCCTAGAGAAAGCCCGTCAGATTCTTTGATATATGTATGAACCTTGTACCGAAATCTGTGTTCTGAGTTTAATCCCTGGGAGTGTCCCAATCTCCAATCTGTAACTTTGGTCATTCTACTCTCATGTCGTGCTGCTGATGAAACTTGTAAGTGTATGCCACTAAAGTCAAAGTATGGTCATTGCACATAGAGGCCTGTTAGTCTACGGATAGTAACTGCCTCCTCTTGTAATTTCCAGTGTATTGCATCCTCTTAAAATCAGAGGTCATGGTCCTGTGTATATCTACCTCACAGACACAGATGGTCTCTGGAGAGACAAATCCTGTTATGCAGTATCACATAGCTGCTGAGCAGATTCTGTACTGCAAGTCTCTCTTTTCCGATTTTATCCCAACCCCTCCTCCACCCGAGGGGCCATGCTTTGTTTAAGGAGTTCCCGTTCTTTTAATGGCCTAGGCCCTGAGATAGATAGGAGGTCTAGCATCTGTTCCACAGTTCTCTACGTGGTTGAGACCAGGTGAGTCTATGACAACACTGATGCTAGCAAAATGGGAGAAGACATCAACCACATCAATGTGCATATCCAGCTGGCAAAAATACTCATGCGATTCATCAAAAGAGGAAGGTGGGAGCCCAAAGGAGAAAACTTTATGACTACTTCCCAACAGAATGTCTAAAGCGATTCCAATTAACCAAAGATGTCATTAAAAACATATTATGCAGGGTGAGAGCCAACATCACATCCCAGAAGTCACATCTGTTAGGCTGAAGCCACTTTGTTTATTGCAATACAATTTAACTGGTTGCCTCAAGCAGTTCATCAGAGATAAGTTGGCATTTCGTAACCATCCCTCAATAAAGTATGCCATAAACATAGCAGTACACAAATTCTTGCCCAAAACCCTCATAGGTACCCTTTTACCTGTCACAGCCAGAAGACATACACTAATCTCAATGCACAAGTGGTATGTCACACAAAACTCTGTTTCACCACATATTCCATAAGCTTCATGTGTTCCTAGCAAGATGCAGCCTTCTTGGATACCAGTAGAGTCTTACAATAAATGCAAAGTCTCAGACAGATGAGCTCAATCTTACTCAATGAGTTGCACCTATTGGCACACAATTGCTTTATCTCTACCTACCATTTCAGCCCTCATTACATGACAATAGGTCTTGTACTTATAGATATAGTTGTGATCAATGTCCTACAACCCATTTACCTGCCGTGAGTCATGTGTCTGCCTCAAGGGCTATGTGGCAGACAAACCAGTCACTGCAGGCATGAGATCCGCTGCTCCTCTGCCTTGTGCTTCTCAACATGTTAGCACATGAAAATGGCCAAGACATGTGCACAACTGCTCAGAGCAAGATGTTGTCAGACACCTTCCATTACTGCACTGGTCAGAGGTTGCTGCTGAGGAGAGGGGAGGTTGCACTATCCCAGGGACTGCATGTCTGACATATACACATGTAAGAACTATGTGTGGCCCTAAGATATTGTAGGAGAGTGCATCTAGTACTGGGAACTTTCTGGAATCTCCAGACTGCTGACATCAGATACAACACCACATCCATATCCCTACTCTAGACACCACATTATTAACCCCACCCACAGTAAATAAAGCCCTAATGAGGGAGTTTGGGGAAATAGGTGGATGTTATGGCAACAATAATTGTCATACCACAAACATAAGAGAATTAAAAGAATTCTAGGGAAGCAGAGTGCTGTACACTGATGATGCACTCTGCATAATGTGTTCAGACACAACACCAAGAGGCTAAATCCAACACTCACACACTCAATCCAACAGTGTCAGAGTGGGGCCCAATCGACTGGCCAGTAGTTGTGCTCTTACCATCACTTCATAAGAGAAATTCCTCATGACAAATGGACTAGCGTATGGCAAGGTATACACATCAATAAGTGGAGTCCTACTCTGTGGTGTATGCTAAACCTCCTACAGGGAAAACAAGCATTTACAATGCAATAGGCCTCGCATTTGTGAGAGTTTTAAGTTAGTGGCATTATAAATGGAAATGCCTTTTATTTATCTGTTTTGAAAACCAACACATAAATAAAAGGCAAAAAGAAAGAAATGGTGGCAGTGGAATTAAAGAAGCAGCCAGCACCTCCAATTTGTTTTCACTAGTGTCAATTACTAATCCTTTCTTTCTAGGCGTGCTCTATGTCTTTATACCGTGCCACCCACAGTATCACCTCAATACGTTACAGAACCTCTGCACTTATTGACACACTTATCAAATATAGATAGAGCACAGCACAAATGAGATAACAGCTGATAAATCCAAAACAGCAGAAGTTATTGTTGATACAGAATTTTAATGGTATATTCTGGTCAGCATAAGTTCTTCATGAGGATTGTTCCATAAATATACTTTTGTAATACAGCTACAGCCAGCCGACACGTGTTTCGTTGCTGTCTGCGCCTTTTTCAAGGCTTTTAGACAATTTTGATTCAATAGTGTTTTTAGATTCCATATCGATTGTTCCCTTGGCTTTGTATCCCTCTGGTCCTATATCTTTTAAAAAATTTTTGTATATAAATTGTCGCCAAATACGTAAGAGATTTTATAGACATTGCACTTTAGTTATCCTTGCATATTCTTGCACATACTATTGCACTTTATGTCCAGTTCAGGCCTTTCTCTTGTTGCTGCTAAAATACGTAAGAGACGTCATAGACTTTGCACTTTAGTTATCCTTGCATATTTTGCACATACTATTGCACTTTATGCCCAGTTTAAGCCTCTCTCCGCCTGATACTACCTCATTTGGCAAATTTTGCACTAGCTTTAAAAATTGCTGCTAATACAACGTTCACTTTTTTGTATACTTTGCACATACTATGTCACTATAGGCCTAGCATAGGTCTCATATTTTGTACCATCTATTTTGTATGTTGCATCAAAAGCTAAAACGACTGCTATATATAAGTGATTATTTTTAATATGATATGTCTTTGCATTAATTGCTAAATTGCTGCTAAATGCTATGTCCAATCTTTGCTTATTTTGCACATATTACCGCACTTTATGTCCTGTATAGGCCTCTTGTCTAGTACTGTCCCACTTGGCATGCCCTGCACCAAATGTTTTTATTGACGTTATACTCAGTGATTACTTTCTTCCTCAGGTTTTATCTTGATTGGCTGTACTAATGTATTAATGTAATTTGTTTTAGCATGTTTCATCATTCTTTAATCCTTTTCAAAAGTGACTTCAATTGTATCTATGAATGTTGCTATATGGTTGTACCTGTACAAACCGAATAAAGCATTTTGAAACTGAAACTGATTCAATAGTTCAAAGTCTTCAAAATTAATCAGGACCCACGCAATCTGGATATAGTAGTCCAGAGACGGGATGGAAAGTTTCAACACAGCACTTTTCAATGGTCATTAATAGATACTTTAATCCAAAACGGTTCCTGCGTAGTGTAGACCACGATGGCCACAGTAAACCAAGAAAATCCCTATTTGTGTATAGTCTCCTATAGAATACTTTTAACGAGCATCAGTACTTTCAAGGCGTCTGATCAAAGGTCCGGCGGTAGAATGCAAAAAGAATCAATAGAGAACTTCCCAGTGTTGTGAGAGTTCTGGCAAAGTAGACGGATTAATCCGATCCCCACCGGCCAGGCGAATCCAGAGGTAGTTCTGGATTCGCCTGGCCGGTGGGGATGCTGTATTGAAACTTCCCATCCCGTCTCTGGACTACTATATCCAGATTGCGTGGGTCCTGATTGATTTTGAGAACTTTGAACTATTGAATCGAAATTGTCTAAAAGCCTTGAGAAAGTCGCGCACAGCGACGAAACCCATGTCGGCTCGCTGTAGCTGTATTACAAAAGTATATTTATGGAACAATCGTCATTAAGAACTTATGCTGAACAGAATATACCATTAAAATTCTGCACCAAAAATAACTTCTGCTGTTTTGGATTTATCAGCTGTTAACTCATTTGTGCTGTGCTCTGTCTACATTTGATACATAAATAAAAGTCTTTGTCATTTACAATGGCAATAGCTCAAACTTGTGCGAATACGAGACCTATTGCATTGCAAATGCTTGATTTGCTTGTGATCACTAATAAAGACAGAGGACACTTCAAATTCTAGTTGTCCCATATGATTTCCTGCTAGAACATATGTTCGCTGAACAGCCTATGAAGCTCCTGCGCCAAACGTTTTCCCTCTACAGTGCATAAGATAACGTTACTCCTACGGTGGGGCACTGTAGCGCCAAATCTTTCTAGTTTTGGGTTGTTCTCATCTGAACTTCAATCTTACCACTGTAAAAATAAATCCACTTTTTTTATTGTTTAATTATGTTTTTCCATAGGATATATACATGTCCAAATATTCCACGACTGGAAGATAGATTAACATGAGCAGAACCAAAGGTTACAATCCAGGTACAAAGATGATCAGTTGAATGCTTTTCCTTGGCCCTCAGGCCTTGTCGTGTAAGTGTGCTACCTCCAGAATGCAACACTGACAAAACTTGCAACAAGCACTAAGAAAAACAAGCAATCCAACTTAACCTCCAGACTACATACACTTCATTGAAAATAAATCTTGCTTCAAATCCCCTCATCCCCTTTGTAAAATGTTAGCACTTCTCTATTTAATGGCAAGGTTTGGAACACAGTGGTCACAATTCAGTTACACATCTGTAGATGGTGTATACCCCGCAAATGTTCAATCACAACTTTCGGCTGCTACAGGAAATAAACTGCAGTAATGCATGGGCCTTCACCCCCTCTTGCTGCCAACCACAGTATCTTCAGATTAATCAATCCTCAAAGAGGGTGATGAGAAAATAAGAGACCACAAAAAAAAGACTTCGTCCGATTCACTTCTAGTTAATCTGCCCCGTCTAACAATTAAGGCTCCACCCATTTTAAGCAATGGTGCATAGCCTTTAAAGCTCCTTGACTATATTCAGTTCATCAGTATTTCAAATTACACTAAGGGATGAGATGTGAATAGTATTTCACTAACAAGATGTCCATCAGTTACACAGTTCACAACTCCAGAAAATAAGGTATGGTCCCAAGCTTACTCCAGAAGACCCTGATAGTGAATATAGAACTGCTCCCTTACCTGATCGATGTTAAGTTAAAATGTTTCTCTGAGTCCTGTAATTTAGTTATACCCTGCGACTGTAATTGAGCAGCCACACTTGACTTATCGTCCTTCTCGGTCATGCTGAGAAGCACTACGGTCGTTCTCCATTTATTATCATTTCTTTGACCTGGTCAAGTTCTATTTCATCCATGTTGACAATGATCTCTATAAATGACAGTAATGTACTGCTAGTTATGTTGACACAACAGGGATACTTTTATTAAAGATATGTGCCATCAACTATGGACAAGATAACCACTAATCATTCTGAAGGATCGCAACATCTTATGTGAGGTACGTGACAATGGTTATAAGGCACAGTTTAAGGCAAATAGAACACTTTAGGTCAACCTAACCATATGGTGCATGATAGAGACACTTGGCTGTAAACCTCGGAAACAGAAATATGAAGAGATAAGAAAAACAATACAAAAGTACAGGGTTGCAATGATGTAACTGTTCTCATATAGAAAATACAGAATTATAATAAAACAAGTGTTCCTAGACTGTAAGGACAGCAGGGTCCCACACAAAGCGAAAGGCTTTCATGAGGTAGGTGGTCATATTCAGAAAGTATAGCATTATAATAAAATAGTGTTGTTGCTCTATAAACCTCTGTCACTATGGTTCTTATTAAAAGCAAGTTCTAACTGTTCCCATTGTGACCTACCTCACTTGTCTGTCCCTTTCGTGCTCCTTTTGTGTCTCCAGATTAGCTTCCTTCATTTTGACCCATCTGCAACTTGTTGGCTCTCTTTAAACCCTGTATTGCTCCATCTGTTTTGTTCCTTCTGCAATCCTGCTTTACACTTTCTAATTCGCTTTTCACTTCACTTCATCAGTCTACTTTATATTTATTTTGCTCCCTTTCGGACCCACCGTTTTGCTCCCTCTATAAAACCTCTCTTGTATGCCCATTTTTCTGTCTTGAATTTAATCCTTTTCAACTAATTTGCCTACACATTCTATAGCACCAGGTTTGATCCCATTGTTTTGCTCCATCTGCAACCTATTCTGCCTTCCCTGTGACCTGAAGTGTTGTTTGGATCTTCATGTAACCCAGTTCTGCCATTTTGCCCCATTTGTGACCCATTATTTATGTTCATCTGGTGCATCTGTGACTTTTATTTAGCTCAATAACTTCTGCTCTATCTATGACTCTGTTTTTATCAGTTTGGATCTCTGAGTGACTTGTTTAGCTCACTCTGTCCTGCTCCAATTTCCTCCATCTGTGGATTAAGATCATCTTCCGTCTTCTTTTTCTTCATCTGCCTGGCTCCATCTATGAATCCCTGTTTTACTCCCTCTGTGATGTTTGCTACCTACACTTTTGTTTCACTCCAATGTCTCCTTCGGCAAGCAGCCAACGTCTGATGGCCCAGCTTATTTTAAGGATTTCCAGAATCTCCTCTGTACCACCTACTCTGCCCTTCTGTAAGAGAGGTACCATGAAGGCCTAACACCAGCTTGGTGGTTACTCTTGACTTCATTACTTAACTCAACCAGCAAAGACATGTGAAAATATCAGAGCTATACAATGCATCAGCACAGCTGACGTTGAGAACACCCTGGAAACCAAGACACCTGATTTGGCATTTGCGCGTGTGAACGGGGAGATATTATACCCTCTACATTGCATTACTGCTGTTTGAACTATATACGATTAGAAGGCTTGCATTGTTATAATATACACCAAACTCCAATCACCAAAATCCAAGAAATAATATACAAACACACTCAACCAAGTACATTTTAGAGACATTGTAATGTACTTGCAACAATTCCATATACCATATTACAACGGCACTTTCTAGTCTTTCATATTCCAGCTACAAATTTTACTCTAAGCATAAAAAAAACCATCAACACCTCTGTGCACCACACAGAAACAAAGTCCTCTAGATGGCAGAGTGCAGCATTGTCAAGAGAGCCCCTCTAACCCATACAAATGTATATACCGTACCCAAGACTAGAAGCGTGCATCCTTGTAAGACGCTGTGCATAGGCGCCTGAAAGCTACATCAAAAACCAAATGCGCGCATTGTGCCTCACAGAATGCCGGAAATGCTGAGAGCAAAATAGACGACCGCGCAGAGCAGGAGACAGGAGGGACAGGAGATGTGTATGCGTACACATGACCCGTATACGTGCACATCTCCTGTCCGTACACGAGCACCTCTCTTGTCTCCCTTCACAAGAAGAACAGACGATAATAGGTCTCGCCAAGGGGACAGCGCATGCGCTGCGTCGCTAGACAAGACCTACAAAGTGCAAAGCTTTTTAGTATAACACTCACTCACCAGGGTTATCCCTTGGTGGTATGTTTCATCATAGTGTTCTTCCCATTCTGTTGTGGAATGGGGTATGCTGCTACCAGATCTGGCCCCTTTGAAAGTGGGCTTATTGTGCTCTGCCAGCCTTTGTGGATCCAGTGGAACCAACTCATCTCCTCTGTTGCACAGTACAACCCCAAACAGAACCGAAGCATCGCCTCGGCTTAGCATTGCTACATTGCTGTCACAGCCTGCAAACTCTTCAGAACCGCAACTGTGCGACACATCCTCAATGCAGGCCCTGATATCCCTCGTTGACAGTAGTCTTGACGATGAAGAGGATGGACTCCACATCACAGCCTTGCAGTTTCTTAGAACTGATGCATCACCCGGACTGTGCAACGCATCCTGGATGCCGGACTTCACATCGGAAACCCTCTTCGACAGGATCCTCAACAACGATACATGCCCTTGCATCACAGCATTGCTGCACCTCAGAACCGATGCATCGTTTCAGCTGCACCTTGCATCTTCAAAGCGGATCTTCGCAATCCTCAGCAAACCTGGATTTAAAGTACTCTGTTAAGCTATCCCTGTAGCCAGCCTGAGCTCCATCACAGTTGGCACTGAATTTGTGTATTTGTCCTGGTCCAGCACAACTAGATATCCACAGTTGGCGCTTTGAGCTTTTTGGACATATTTTCAAGAAAATCTTTAAAACTGCAGATCTCCTGTTCTACTGATTTGTGTTGTGTTGGTCTTGTTTTATCTATTTAAAATTACTCTAATTTTTTTAACTGTTTTTAACTTGGTGTTGGACCCTTTTTGCATGGTGTTTTCACTTTATTACAGTTTGAAGTGTTGCACAAATACACATTGCCTCTAAGTTAGGCATAACTGCTCTGTGCCAAGCTACTAGAGGGTTGAGCACGGGCTAATTTAGGATTGACTTGTGCCTCAGCCTGATAGGGACAGTGGTTGCTGCTTGACCCAGGCTCACACCCCTTTCAGCCAACAACCCAATTTCTTACACATAGCTAACAGGTAATTTAGCTCAGGTTAATTTAGTGCCTTTGAGAGTACACCTTGACATGGGTTGCAATTATTCCTTGTGGTGGGTAGTTACCAACACCAAATAATAATCCAATTACTTACACATACCCTTCCTACACAAGCTGCACCCGTTGGAAATAATTTCTATATATGCTTCTTAGGCCATGCCCCATTTAGAGACCCTACCCCATTTTTTTAATTCCACTAAAAGCCCTGATCAGACCGGGGTGCCAGTGCGGTGCTACTTTTTTGATCTGTGGTGTGTTGCAAGGAAATGCTGTTTTGCACCATATTATATGTTCTTAAGAGTTGCTGTATTGTTTTCCATTTCTCTTATTTAGAGATAGGTGTTGTTTTGCTGTGCAAAAAAACCGATTTTTGCCTTTGGTAAATACTAGATTGATTTTTGTTGCAAAAAAGCATTGAGTGATCGTATACAATGATCAAGAAATCAATGGTCATATATTCCATGAACTTTAAAAACTGGTATAGTGTCTTGTGAAATGCAAAAATAGGGATGCTTACTGTATCTTTAACACTAACAACTTAAGGAAGAAACGCATATTTTATAGAGGCAAAAGCAAGGGAGATGGCAATCCGTTTAAGGAAGAAAATCATATTTTATAGAGAGGCAAAAGCAAGGGTGATGGCAATCCATTTTGCGCAATGAATACTTAATGCACTACAAATCTCAGAATCTGTATTGATAATATGAACATGTTGTTGTGATTATGTTAATTTCATAGACGTGCGAAGTGTGTATTAAGAAGATTGCAACCCAATCCAAAAAGGCAGCTTCGCAATTAGAAAGATTTGGTAGTTTGAACGACGATTCCCATTTAAAGATGGCCACCACATTTACTAGCATCAGGGGAAAATGTATGATATTGTTTCTATATCGTTGACTGTATCCAATAGAAGAAGTAACTAGGAATAAAGGGTTGCGGAGCATTGGATAGAATGTAAGGAATATGGAAATACTAAATAATTATAGGTAATTATACTTAGAATATCTTAAGAGAGTCATAATGAGAATAGATAGGGGCATTGACTATTGTGCACAGGGTGAGAGCGCCAATGTAAACAACGTAATCTGCAAATGATTTCTTAATTATAGAACCTACATGCAGAACCTATTCTTAGTATCATGGAGAAAGACTTTTGCGTTTTGGCAGAAGTCATTTTTGTGATATCCTGATTTCAAATACGTTACCCAGAGCTGACTGTTCCATGAGATGGTAACAAGAATTATGCCAATGTAGAGGTTATATACAGGTGTCTGAGACGTCCTCAAGGATAGGATCAAAATAACGTATATATTCCCAAAGGTAATAAAGTAAGCTATGAATTTCAACCTACAAACTTTATTATGAAATTAAGCATGTGGGTACATAAAAAAATTGACGACTTATCCTTGCTTCTAAATAATTTATGGGTAAGCAGTTTTTTTTTAGAAACTTTTATGTAAACAACCATATATTATGTAGAAAAGATCACATGGATATGTTTCATAACTTGTACCTAGTAAAGAACACAAAACTTCCTGAAAATATTGTGTACGAGACTGATTTAAAAAACACAGGCCTTGCAGCGCTGTGATACCATGAAGGCATAGGCGTACAAGCATTGTTTTGCCTGTCTGTGTGGCGGAAATATTTTATTCAGATTTTGTGAAAAGTACAAACGTTGACCACACGTAATTTGAGCCGTGTTGAATTTATTGTGAATTTGTTGCTGAAAAAAAATATATAGATCGAGGCGCATCATTGAAGAAAGCAATAATATAGCACGGTGGATCAAAAGACGGAGATACAAATGTTGTCATTACTCATTTCAATATGACACTATGTATGCCTTGCCATTCGAGTTAATACATATGAAGACATAAAATGATTGAAAATATATCACGTGCATCATAAAAGTAAATACGTATCAACGCGTTCATTGCTGTTTGGTGCGCATATCCTAAGATTTGCATTTCATCATCTTGCTGCGCACCTTCCCTGAAGTAACTAAGCATGCAATGCAAACATGTAAATTGCTGACAAATGGGGCACTTGGATTTACATATGGCAACAGTATTTACAGGACAGGCAAGAAGTGTAGGCATCCAATGTGCCCGATGGCACCGAAAGCATTACGCTGTACCAGATTACCGCTGGTAGACATTGAGGCCTTGTGCTGCTGGGACATTTAGCATCTATGCCGAAAAAATAAGGTTTGCTGTAGAAAATTGGAAATTGCTACTCTTAGACTTATTGCGAAAGTTAAATAATTCACAAAATCAAAATTAAGTGCCATATGTATTGTTATAACTAAGATTCTATTGCTGGTAACAACATCTGGCCTGTTTTCTCAACACACGTTGAGGTGGGGTAAGGTGCACAAACACAGATTCGTGTCTGTTTTTTGTAGGCCACCTTTAAGAAATGAATGACAGATGATGTAGATGCAAAGGAAGTGGTGCCAAAATAATGCTAGCTACTGCGTAGAGCACGGCACCCTTTTTGTGACAGAAGGCATGTAAAATGTGACTGCAAATAAGGTATCAACTAAACAAAGTTGCATCCAGGGCGTACATGTTCAACTGCACGTCACCTATGCAGAACCCAAATAAACGTTTTTGACACTATCCCAACCAATGTGACAGCAAATGCGTGAGTCAAACTCAATACGATGATACAATAAACACATATTTACCTCACTGGCTCCACGTCGCCTCCACGGTATTTTGCGCCGGCTGTGGTCCACACCAAAACGCACAACTACATTTTGACTGAACTCCCGTGTTCCATCTCGTTCGGCAGCCACCGTTCCTGGATTCAGTCTTTCTCTGGGAAGGAAGGCCGCGTTGACGCATTTCTTGTCCTGTTGAATATTAAAAGTCGTCATCGGATGTTTCTGTGCACCTCCAGAGCAGCGTCCTAGTCGGCGGGTCAGAGGGAGGCTGATGGAGCGAAGCCAGCGCACCATTTTCCCAGTTATTACTGGTCCTTGCTTTAAATAGCGCTTCGTTAAACAGAGGCGCCAAGAAAGGCCGACCTATCCGATAAACGGGCAGATTGTTAGATTTTGTTTCGCCCTTGTCCTGCGGTGCCACCGACGGGGGAGTGACTGATGCTGGAAACCCTTGTCCATGGGAGGAATCACTGCAGTCCGCTCCCTGCCTGCCTCTGCCTCGGCTTGAGGCCACAGCTGATCCAGGCTGCGTCCGTCCGTCCATACATAAATCATTCCCCTTATTCTATTGGTTACATGGTACATGGCAAGTATTGATTTTTTCCCTTGCCTCTTTGCTGAAGAGCCCATGGTGTTTTTTGTGAGACAGAGAGAGAAGCGTTTTAGCTGCCGTTCGGTTTTAGTAAGAGGAAATCACAACGCCATTTCGTCCCCAGGAAGTTAAAATCCCTGGGCTGTGTGGACAAGCCCCTGCTCCTGACGTGCACACCGAGGGAGGCCTGGGCGCGCCCACCTGCAGATGTGAGGGTGTGAGAGTCTTTTCATCAGCACCTCCAGGCACTCAAGAAGGACAACAACAATATACAGGGGTGTGCTTAGCAAAGACAAGCACGGTGGGCAGTGGGGGGGGGGGGGGGGGGGGAACTGCAAGAATCTCTTCTGTGTACAGTGTGCACTCTGTAGACTCATATGACACAATATGATTCAACATACAATAAAACAACACTACAAAACCAGAACATGCCGCACCATAAAATTAAATTAAATAACACAAACATAACATGACACAGCAAAGCGTGGGGTAGAATAGCATACAATAGCATAGCACAACAGAAAAGAATATAGCATAACATAACTTAGTATAACGATTAATCACACAACAAAACATAGAGCATTATGGCATTGACAAAGCCAATTGGTCTGGTCTTGCAAGCATTTGCAAATGCATGCAATAGGCATTAACAGTTTAAAAGTTAAAAAAATACTTATGGTATCATGCAAAGGTAATCTGCATATGTTTGCAAAAAGAAAAAAGTAAAAAATAACCACTTGCAAAAGTAAGCAAACGAAAACATTAAATAAAAGCATAGCTTGACCCATTTCACATGTAGTCTATTATATATGAACAGTTACAAAAATGGCAACCAGGTCATAAGTCAGGCGCACAGCTGGAGGTAAAACAGTATAAGATGAATCGTAATAGTTGTGAACTCCAAGAGAGAAAGGGACAGGTTGCCACACTATCTCCAGAAAGCCCTGAATGTCAATTCAGAGTTTATCAAACAACACCACTGGTTACTCCCTGAGCTCCACACCAATAAGAAACAATGCAATCTACGCAAACATGTATTTAGAACAGTTTCAAGCAAGTGCAGAAGTAATGTCTTTGTAGAGAAAAAATCAGCTGAAGTAAAGTGATCCACAAATCCAACTCGTTATGATTGTCCAACCTAATTTAATGGTCGTTTTCCAAAAGTACGTTCTTTCGTAGTCACTCTCTTTAAATATTAGTTATTCAAATTAAATCCTTTCACAGCCAACACGTGTTTCGTCAGATGCTGATTAATATATCAACTGACTTCATCAGGGCTTAAATGATATCTAGTCCTTCCCTGGACTATTAATTTTATACTCAAAGTCAGAATCAAGTCTGAAAATACCTTATTTCATCCGTACATTTGACTCATCGATATATCCAATGTTCAAAATCTACACCAATAGTAACTCGTCCTATAACCATACCAGATACACGAGTACATGTACCTCTCTGCTATCGAAAGTAGTCCTACGATCACGGTCTATTATATATGAATGCATTACCAGACATTTATTCCTCTTCTTAACAAAAAACATCCTAACCGTAGGATCCAGAGCAGTGTTTTGCCTGGTGCAAAGCACTACAACAACTTGTATTTGGTAGCAAGAGCTTTATAAATGCAGTTACAATACAAATATAATAAAGAACTCGATAAGCACCATCAAAATCACAAGTAGTTTATAGTCATTTTGACGATTTTTCGACAGTCTTTAATAGGGTCGACAGATCATCTCTCTAGGGGAAACTAAAGAAAAAAGTGATGACGGATCAACTTTTGATGCTGATAGTAGCCCTTCACACTACAACATGGTGTAAAGTGTAGACGGGAGGCCACAAAGGCCTGACTCATAAGAAATCCACTCAGAATGGCCTACAGCAGGGCTGCTTATTAGCTCTCCTCCCATGTTTGATTTATATAAGCAATTTACCAGAGATTTTTCTGAATGTAAACAATTTCCCACCCAAAGTAGCATCAGAAAATATTTGTTAATGTACGCTGACGACGTGGTGCTCTTTGGCCATACCCCCCCCCCCCACCCTTGAGCCTACAGAGATACATAGATTAACTTACTAAATATTCAGAAGTGAGCTACCTAAAGGTAAATATATCTAAGACTAAGGTAGTCCCATTTAGGGGTAGGACACACTATACCCATTATAAATGGAAAATAGGCGGTACAACAATTGGAGTGGCAAAAGCATACACCTATCTCGGGCGAGTCATTTCGGAAACTCTAGAAGGCTATTCCCCCCTACAACAGATGAATCAGAAAGTAGTAGCACACATAAATGCCCTAAGGAAATTTCACTCCTCCGCGGGTAAGAGGCACTTCCGAGCTCTTTTAGAAATATATAGGGCAAAAATTGCTCCAACCATAACATATGCGAAAGAGTATATTCCCATAGTGAGATGGATTGTACTGAATATTAGTGAAGGCAAACTATTACGTAAAATACCGCTATTGGTCAGGCCATTCCAGTACATATCCTTCACAATTGTATGTGCATACTCAATAGCTCACAAAACTTTCAAGTCAAGGAAAAAACAAGATATTTTTCAAACAAATCTTAAAAATGCTTTAGAATACTTTCAATGCACTGAAAGCATTCTCCAATCCTGGTCCCCAGCACACTTGAAGCTCTTTTTGAAAAATATGACTCCCCGATTAAGCTATGAGCTTGCCAAGGCATACTGCATTCAACTATACCTTTATATATCTTTCAGCTCCACTATTCAATTAACTTTGGAGCATAGTATCAGGAGATGTATCATCATGCTTCGACTAGGTATACTTCCTCTAAAGGTTTATACCAGAAATTGGAATGACGAAGACAGTGGGGTAGATTACAAATGTAATCACGGAACCCAGGATTTAATACATGCTTCATATTTATGTTCCAATAAGGAAGTATTGGAGGCAAGGAATCGTTTTATACAACCAATTGTTTTTAGATATTCTACTGACCTGATCGCTTTTTTAAATCCCCACCGAATTAATTTGTTTGTTATAAATGGTATAAATTCATGAAATCTGTTTTATTCTTTTTTTAAATGAGTTTTTCATAATATATTTCTAGAAGAATTTTATAAAAAGAGATGGAGTTATGTATTTCGTTTAATTGTTGATCTCATATGAGATCTAAATCAATAAATAAAAGTTGAAATTGAAAGAATATAGAAGCCATACTAATAGTAATCATAACAGTCAACATTTGGGCAGTTTATTGTATTTCATACAGGCTAAAGGAATAATTCCCTTTTCCTACTTGAGACTCTTACATTCACTTAAGATGAAACTGCTAAGGGGCATGTTTGTCACCCAGTATCTGTAGCAGTCCACAGCACATAAACCCAGTGGCCGCTGGCAGGGAACGGGGTGGCTGAGCCACCTCTGACTCTACTCCGTCATTGCTTCATGACAAGCGCCGGAAGCAAACAGGCACCCCAAAAGCCAAAACACAATGCTGCAATGCAGCATTGTGATTGGTCTGAGCACCGTGGTTTGGCACTCAGATGGGGACAGGGAGCCTGCGCATGTTCCCCATCGGGCTGTGTATTACAGCCTGGAGGGGTATATGAACAGTGCTCATGATTGTTTGGCCGTGCCAAACCGTCATGCACACTTAGAGTGTCCATGAACCACTCCGCCCAGGTTCTGACACCAGCCCCGCCCGCCCTAACCCAGTCCCGTAGCTAAGAAAAATAAAATGACAATAATGAGGTTATTTTCAGGTCATTTTTATTTTTTCCTGCTCTGAGAGCAGTGGGGCGATGCTCCTCTGCCTTAGCAGTGGAGCCACCCCTGAATAAACCGCCCTTCACCAACCTAACAGGCATTGAATATCTGAAGAGCTCTGCCAAGGGCCGTTGGCCAAAGGAGGACTTAATTTTAACCACCTCTGCAGGTCCCAACTAGCTACATACTACGACCGCTTCTTGACACCTCACAATGGCAATTAGATATGAAGTGATATTAACAAAGACCTCCTAGCAAATCTCTCCAATATTTCTCCCTGTAACCCATGCCTGCTCAGGGCCTTTAACTTTGAACAAAATATCTCGGAATGGACAATCCTACCAGTAACCAGGTAACAGGAATATGAACATAAGCGTGCCTTAAATTCACCAGGCAAACATCAAACTGTGCAATTCTCTCTCACACTTGTTCTTCCATCACACTGCTAAGCGCCATATCCCATCACAGGTTAATCACGCCTGGGTGGTCCTCCCTCAGAACAAAGGAATACTTCCCAGGTAGGATCGAAACAAAAAAAACACACTTCCAGCCACACACCCTATAAGATGTAGATTGGTTCCCATATAAGCAAGTGCTTCAGCGCCCCACATTTGGCCTTGTAAGCGCTATATAAATATTACAATACATGAGGGTCGAAGGAAGTGATGTAGAAATGGTGGATAAAATATATCAGCACTGACAGGACGGTAAATATTACTAGTTTGCCTCAGTATTTTAAAGTTGGAACATGATTTTGGGGAATAACCTTTCTGTGGATCATGCTTACAGAGTTCCCCTGGCATTAAAAGGTTGACTGGTGTGATTTAAGTAAGATGTGTGGGATTACTGATTCCAGGCATGAAAATAACGGAATGTTCAGCACGACCCTGAGAGGAAATAATGTCATATACCCCGATTACCGACTTCTCTTTTATTGGCATGTTTGGAATGAGAGGGATCGAATTTACCCTTAGTCAGCCGAAGCACAGGGGCCTGCACACCGACAACAGGAGGCAGACTCCCTAATATTTTATTTAAGAGACGCGGGCAGCCGCCGCTGCTGAAACACCGCAGCCAGTCGAGTCCCCAGAGTTTCAAAGAGCATCTCCGTCCGTGACGCAGAAACTCGCTGTTCGCGCCGCTCTCCAGAACTGGCGCCAGACACGGAAAGTCCCATTAGACCCTTTTGCTCTTGATTTAAAAAAAAGAAATGAAATTAGTTTAAATAAAACCTTAAGTGCAGTTGTGTGGAAAATTGGGCAGGGAAACCTATGCGTTTTCAAGGGTAGGGCCCGTGTTTCGCTGACTTCCCAGGCTGCGGCAGCGCGCGCCCTGCACTGTACATCTTGCTGAGTTGAGAGATAATTTCAGGACTCAGCACAATCTTTACATTATCTGTCTCTGTGTCAATGAAGGGCACGGCGGCCGCTTAACTGACCCTTTGCGTTGAAATGTCCCATAATGCACTGATTCACTTCCCGAAAGCTGGCCAGCAGGCTCATGCTCATGCTTCTCCATAAACACTTACATTGCCTCGACAAAGGATGAATATTGCTTTGGACGATGGACTTGACGTTAAATGTGTAACTGCTTTTCTAAATTACCTGGACTTTTGCCAATGACAGAGTCAGACTGTATAATATTTTGCTGTAAGCCAAGTCTCTGCAGGGGCTTATATTCCTAGATAAATCTTGTAGAAAAGTTGTTGCACAAAGCGAGTATTAAGCAGGGCCCGACTGGGACATAAAATTCAGCCAGCCTAAAAAAGATTTTAAAAAAGACAACCCAGTCCCACACTGCTCTGGGCGCGATTCCCCGACCCTCTGAATTGAGGTTTCTTCGGCCTTTCTCCTTCTCTCGTTCGAAATAATTTCTCGAAGATTGAAGTAATAGGTGCATGCATCTTTAGAGCACAGCTTAAAAAATGTATTACTAAAAAAAAGCATTGGTATCACAGGTGGATGTCTAGCTCTCTAGGATCAAAATGTCTTATTCAAGGCCTACCCTGCCCCGGGATTTTCGTACAACAGAGCCTGTTCACTGTCTCGTGCACCTACTGCGAGAGTGGCCAGGCAGTGAGCCTTTTTGTATAACTTTCATTTTGAATAAATAACACTTTTGGAAACAGTTGGTCAAATGGTTTTACAGTTTGCCGCAAAATAACAGTATCATTTCTAGACATAGCTAGCAAGAGTTTTTTCCTTCAAGAGGAGTAACAATGGAGTGCAGCTTCCAAGCAAAATCAGGAGACTGATTATGACAGGCATTTATAATACAAAGGATTAGAATATATTAAATATGACCAGATTTTATTCTGAACAGTTAGAAATGGGGGTCCCTAGATGGCAATGGTTTGCACCTTTGTCCAAGTAGGGACCCTTGCTTCTAGTCAGGGCAAGGGAGATACCCCCTTAGACAATCCCTGCTCACCCCCTTGGTAGCTTGGCATGAGCAGGCAGGCTTATCTCCGAGGCAGTGTGTAAAGTATTTGTGCACACATTCAGCAATACAGTGAAAAAACTACAGATAGACACCACAACAGTTAATACAAATAAGTAATCTTTATCTAAATCAAACAAGACTAAAATGAAAAAAACTATCATACAGTTATCAAGATATTACTTTTACAAGGTAAAAACAGTTCTGTAAATAGAAAACTATAGATGCTACACTTTCCACTCAAACTAACTTGGATGCATAAAAATAATAAGTAAAAACAGCCGCAGGGAAGGTGATACATCAGTTCCTTACATAAAGGGAAGGTCTCTTTCTTCAACATTTCTTCTCTTTATTCCATCTTCTTTTAACATCAGCCAACACGTGTTTCGTCCTGTCAGTCTTTGACATTAGACTTCTTCAGGGCTGTAATTAATTACAACATCATTTGTTTAAACTACATCTAACACCTAGAACAAGATCACACATATAGCGTGATCAAAAAGTCACCGAGAGTTACAGTGATAAAGTATACTGTAGAAAAAGAAGTGAGTCCCAGTCACCAAGAACAAACCAGAATCACCAAAACGTGATCGTATATATTTGTGCCATTCGGCAGAACCAAAGTTTTAAATCCCAAAGTAGAATACCAAAAGTCAGTCTAAAGAGGCAATTTAAATGTACCCCTTAAAAATTCCAGCTCCTCCTTAGTTCTGAAGTCAGTCCAGACTTGGAGTACATTACGATATCCCGAACTGGATACGGATTTACGACACTCCGTAGAGAGATAGATATATGTATTTACTTTGACAGGTAAGAGAGTGGTCGTAATCCAATGAATTGTTGAAATGGAGACTATTGATTTTTGCAGCAAGAGGCTTAAACGTACACATTTTTTTATTTTACAATTATAAAATAAGTGCTCGACTTGAAGCGATACAGGAGTTTACAGATGGAAGAAACCTTAGACCCGTGCTACGGGACACATAGAGTTTGAATTTAGGTGAGCCACATATTAAGTGTGAGTGTGTGGTGCATTCTCTGTAAATATACTTAGATTTGGAAGGAGTGGTTCTATATTAGGGTGCTCTTTTTATATTTTAGTAACTCATTGGAGAAAGAACTTATTTTGGACTGACTTCAGAACTAAGGAGGAGCTGGAATTTTTAAATTCAAATTGATCCTCCAAGCACTCAAATCATCAAATGAAAGTCCAATATCAATAAAGTCTCTTTCATCAAATTTCTTCTCTTTATTCCATCTTTTTTCAACATCAGCCAACACGTGTTTCGTCCTGTCAGTCTTTGACATTAGACTTCTTCAGGGCTGTAATTAATTACAACATCACTTGTTTAAACTACATCTAACACCTAGAACAAGATCACACATATAGCGTGATCAAAAAGTCACCGAGACTTACAGTGATAAAGTATACTGTAGAAAAGAAGTGAGTCCCAGTCACCAAGAACAAACCAGAATCACCCAAACATGATCGTATATAAGGGGTACATTTAAATTGCCTCTTTAGACTGACTTTTGTTATTCTACTTTGGGATTTAAAACTTTGGTTCTGCCGAATGGCACAAATATATACAATCACGTTTGGGTGATTCTGGTTTGTTCTTGGTGACTGGGACTCACTTCTTTTTCAGGGCCTTCGTCGGAGTCAGTGCAGTGATCTCAGACTTCGGAGATCGGTGCACGAGACTCGGCGTATTGCGGTTTCCCCAGCAGAGGGCAGGAACTGCGTTTGTTTCTTCAGTGGCTTGGTGGCAATGTGTGGGAATTCTTCCTGCACAACGGTGTTGTGTCGGAACCAGGTGCAGATGGGTCATGCTTCTTTAGTTGGTTAAATATTTCTCAGCTCCCAGAAGTAAGAACAACATCCAGAGGCCCAACACAGGAACAGGCACCTCTTGACAGGTCAGAACTCCCAGCAATGGAGTTCAGGGGAACTGGTGGTGTAGTCTTTGTGTCCCTGAGATTTCAGGAGAGGAGGCATGCTT
The DNA here is from genome assembly GCF_964263255.1 of Lissotriton vulgaris. Lineage (NCBI taxonomy): Eukaryota > Metazoa > Chordata > Amphibia > Caudata > Salamandridae > Lissotriton > Lissotriton vulgaris. The sequence goes on along the minus strand of NC_141694.1, from coordinate 1,386,687,480 downwards.
TACTTCAAGCCATTGGCGATGTTCTTCAAGCAGGATACACAGCAACGTCTTTGTCCTCTCCTTGTCAGGAACAGCCAATACAGGCCCACCCCAGACAGCACACAGCAAAAGGGGCAGTATTTCTCCTTCAGCTTTCCCAGCACTCTCCTTGGGAGAGGGTCCTCTTAAGGTCAGTAGTATTCTACATTTCTGGGCCCCAATATTTATACTCAATCTCTCTTTGTTCTCTTGTGGCAGAGAGGCTCTGAGCTCAGTCAAAACAAGTTCTGTCCTCCTTGGTCCAGCTTTCTGGCAGGAGGTGGAGACAGCATTGTGTAAGGCAGACCAGGCCCATTCAAGTGCAAGGAAACATCCCCCAACTACTCTAAATGCAGCTCAGGTCTATTCAGACCAGCCCTGACTCTTCCAGGAAAGGCAGAACACAACTCAACCCCCCAGTGGCTGTCTACAGTGAGTGCGCATCCCCAGTCCCTGTCATTCCAAAGCCAGCCAGTCAATCCACAAACCAGCAGAGGCACACAGGATGGCTAAGCAAGAAAATACCCACGTTCTAAAAGGTGATATTTTCAAACACACAATATAAAATCAACTTTTACTAAAAGATGGTATAAATAAACTCCCATTCTATCCTATGGGACAGATAGCCTTTCAGTGGTGAAAAACGAAGTACACTGTATTTCGCTATTAGGATATGTCACACATACCAGTACATGTCCTACCTTTCACATACAGTGCACCATGCTCACATGGTGCCTTGGGCCTACCTTAGGGTGACTCACATGTCATAAAAGGGAATGTTAGGGCCTGGCAAGTGGGTGCACTAGCCAGGTAGACATGGCAGTAGAGACTGCGCACAGACACTGCAGTGGAAAGTCTGAGATACATTTACAGGAAACTCATGGGGGTGGCAGAATCAGTGCTACAGGCCCACTTGTAGAATTTGCTATACATGCCCTGGGCACACATAGTGAACTGTACTGGGGACATAGTAGTAAATCAAAGAAGCCATTTATGGGAACACCAATCCAGAATAACAATTTACACAGATAGCATATGCACTTTAGCATTGATCAGCAGTGATAAAGTTCCCAGAGTCCAAAAACCAACAGAAACAGGGTAAAAACATGAGGCCCAAAAGCAAAAAGTCTGGGGATAAACCCGCTGGAAAAGCCATCGACCAATTAGAAAATTTATTATTTTCTCTTCCATGCAGTTTATTGAAGCTTGATTTCCAAAGAAAGTTCCAGTTGACACCTAGACCTAGAAGTAATAAGGCAGACTGTAGAGGGGGTTGGATGACCAATAACGCAATAGAGGAAAATGGGCCCCACTGAACCAAAGGTAGGTAGTAACATATAGTGATACTTGTGGTTCAATGGTCCCTCATGGGGCTGGCCCACTGCAACACTGCATTCACTACACTAATGTTAGTTAAGCTCCTGAGCTAAGTTGTTAAGGTGTTAATGACTAATGACTTTGGGATAGCAGGGCAGCCTTCCAGCGTGCTGGGTCAGTAGAGGGGCTGGCCATCGACCATCAGTGAAGGAGCATTTGCTATATTGAGAGATCCTTGCCTGACTGGTGGCAATCTCTATGTCTTCAATGAATCCTCTGATACAGATGATGTACAAAGTGGAGAGCAAACTGCGAAGCAGGCACAATTTTGTTGCCCTCCCCATTATGTTTTGTTTTTCTGGCACAAACTTCCAAATTGGGGATTTGTTTTTATAAAAAACAAAAAAAGCAAATTGCTGTGGTATGCAGGGAGTTTTCTACTAGAGGCTCAGAGTTGTTCATTTTTCCGGCCTGGGGATGCCACGCCTCACATGAACCAGACACGTCATTTTAGTGATGGTCTTCCACCCTAAATAGGGTAGACTGAGGAGCTGAAGTGGACAGGCACTGGCAGAGCAAAGTTAATAAAACAAATAAGTCAAAAAGTGTCTATGTGTGAGTGTGTGGGTATGTGTATGAGAGTGAAAATGAATGGATGAGTGACAGGAGGAGTGAGTGAAACAGTGAGGGAGAAACAGTTGTAAAAGGTAGGCAGATTCAACCGATAACCTCTAAGTATTGCCCGACGTTAGTCACCTCTCATACCACTCGAAATTATCAAACAAAGAGGCAGGCGCTGGAGACTGGAATGCAGGAAACAGAAGTTTATTCCATCGGAGCAGAACACATCAAATCAGACAACAGGGTATCGTCTCGAGGTGCTCAAACCGCATCTCTGAGGCCTGGCCTCTTATACACAGGTTTATGGCTTTATTGCATGAAACACATTCTTGTTAATACTTTGATGTACGGAAAGACATCCTCGAAGTCCCCACTTCAAGCCCGTTCCCACACACATCTACAGTAGAAGTCCTCACCCCGATCTCAGTAGGTGATGACTGTCTCGCAGCTGGACATTCCGCTGGTTCCCGGAATGTGTGCGGCTGATCGGATCTCATGGGGTGGGGGCTTTGATCAGTCGTAGATCCTTTGAAGAGGGGCAGCTTCCTACTGTAGGGGGCAATAAACTGCATCCGCAGGACCAGGTGATGGCCTGGGATCGAGTCGGACAATCGGGCACAGAGGAAGGGGATTTATCAAAGGATGTGCGATCATGAAAGGGATGGAGGGAGGTGTTAGCCGGGTATGGGATGTGGCTCCGAGGCAGGGCCGCACTGAAGGGGTGGTTTATGGCCCAAGCATGTGAGAGCGGGGGCTGTCAGTGCGTGGGGGATGCTTGCGAGGTCAAAGAGAGAGAGAGAGACGCGCTGGCTACCGGCAGTGGGCAGAGAGGCCATGGCATTGAAAATGGCTGCTACTTACGTGCACATATGAGCCTGAAAAAGGGACAAGATGGCGCCGATAATGTTTATGCCGCAATCTAGATTTTAACAGTCCTCCCTTTTCAACATATCTAGCCAGCTTGTCAATCTCTGTCTATCCCCATTATATTACGGATTTCTACTTCATACATAGCTTTCAAGCGTTCAGTTTCGAAGTCTAGAGTCTTAGGCAGATACAGTTAGCAAAAAGTGAGCACAGGGGCGGCAAGCATTGAACACCCAGGCAGAATCCACATATTATGACAATCGGTATCAATACGATCATAAACAACCTCCACCCCCAGTCCTTTACAGCACTTCAGTACCAGCTCCCAAGCGACCATTCTTCTTGTTCCTGATGAACCTCTGAGGAAAGTCTGTGGAGGTGTTCAATGGCTTTGTAGACTGAGGGCGAATTGTCCAGTATGTAGGTGCAGCAGCTGGACCCAATGATACGGCATGCTCCTCCATGATCCGCTAGAACCACATCTAGGACAAGGCGGTTCTGAAGGGCCACCAGGCGGACTGCCTGAAGCTCGGCTGTATTGTTTGTGAGGATGCCAGCTGTAATGTTCATCGTCGTTTCAACTACCTGGGTCAAATGTCGAATGGCACGGACCCCAGAGTGGAACAAGCCCCTTCATTGCGTCCAGGAACTGTGCTCCGGTGGAGTCGGCTTGCTCAATGTCTCTTACTCGCTTTTGTCAGTGATGGTTTGCTGGAGCCACATAGGTCGGAGGAAGGATGAAGGCGATGTAGCAGGTACCTCCCCAGCCCTTTGGGAGCCAGGTGTAGGCTTTCGTACCACAGACAAAGTACATGTTCGTAGAGGTGACAAAAGAGGGTGGATCAGTTAAGTCCAAAGTTCTGGTGATGCGGCAAGCGCTGTGGCCCACCAACTGTGTCCCAAGGCCTTCGATGCATACAAGGCCCGAGACGTTGACGACAGACAGGGCCACAGTCAGGGTGGCAGTTGTTCGTTTCCGGAGGTAGGAGAAGGTGGGTCTGGCTGGGTTTCTGAACACCTGCATTTCGACCCGTTCTTTGGCAGTGATGTCCATGTGAATAGAGGCGTTGGATGTCAGAGGGCAAAAGGGAGCAGCAGTTTTTCCTGTTTTGTTCAACCAGACCGATGATAAAAGTGTGACAGAGTTTTGCTGGAAGTGGCATTATCCCTGTAACTCTCTTGCAAGAGGATCAGCCAAGCAAGGCAGGAACCATGAACGGAGAAAGGTGAAGGGATGAAGGGGATAGAATGTCCAGTGGCATGTGGTAACAACCCACAGATCCAGCAATTTGTGGCATTGGCCGCAAGGTTGTGTTGGTGCAGCAACTGCACGAAGGAGTTGTTCCAGAACTCCTTACATCTTTCTCGGAGTTGAGGTGAAAGAGAGACCAGGTAGTGTTCTTTCGTGGTGGTAGGTTGTGCAGTAGTTAGAAATGTCTTATGAGCTGGTGCCCTCTCTTCCACGATCCAGAGGGTAGTCATGAGGAGGAGGCAAAAGAGAAGGGCGATAAAAAGGGCAATAGTCTTTGAGCTGTGTCTTTTGTCAGTCTTTGGGTTTCTGTAGTGGGTCTTCGGATGTCCGGTTGCTTCCATCATCTTCGTATCGGGCACTTCCATCATCTTCAAGGGGTTCGGTAGCGGGCAGAACCACAAACTTCGTTTAGCTTCTCTCCTGGCAGCCTTAGTAGTGTTAGGCCACCGTTCTGAGAATTGTAACTTAGTCAGTGGTCTGCTTAGCTGAAGCTCCCTCCTTTCGTCGCAGGTTATACCCTTCTCTGGATGGCACAGTGGGATCAGGAAATTCTGCCAATTCAAGTGTCTCTGTATCAGGGTAACAGCTCAGGGATGGTTGGTCTTTGTTCAGGAGCTCTTCTTGGGTGGCCACGTCTTCGGTCGTCATCAGGGTCGAGGAGATTTTCTTACAGTGGTGTGCATGCAGCCAGTTTTGCTTCCCCTCCACTCGAAGAGCTGTTCGGGTGGTGATCAAGACTTGCCAGGGGCCCGTCCACCGGGGTTCCAGACTCTTTGCACGCTGGAAGTTTCGGATCAGCACAAAATCACCGGGTTGGATGTCGTGTCCGGGGCCCCTGGAAGCATCGGGGATGGCCTGCAGCACCTGTTGATGGATTACAGACAGCGTTTTAGTCAGATTGTACAAATAGTCAGACATTAGGACGTCCGGGACGTCGTGAATGGATGTCGGTTTTGGTGCAGACCAAACGCTCATAGGCCGGCCGAAAACGACCTCGTAGGGGGTCAAGTGGTGTTTGGTGGGGGTGGAGCACATTGATAGCAGTGCCAGTGGGAGAGCGTCTGGTCATTTCAGTCCAGTGGTAGCCACTATCTTTGCTAGTTTGAGCTTCAGCGTGGCATTATGTCGCTCAACCAGTCCAGCAGATTGGGGGTGGAAGACTGTGTGAAATTTCTGTTTTACACCCAACCCCTTCAAGATGAGTTGGATAACCTCGGCTACGAAGTGGGGGCCATTGTCGCTCCACAAAATTCAACAAAGGCCGTAGCGAGGGAAGAACTCCTTCAGTAATACCTTTGCAGTGGCAATGGCAGTGTTGTCACAAGTTGGATAGTCTTCCACCAACTTGCTAAATGCGCACACGACAACAAGTACATACTTCAGACCTTGGCATCTTTCTAGCTGGATGTAGTCCATCTGTAGGACTTCAAAGGGATGATTGGGGACCCCAAACCCTCCCCGGGGTACGACAGTTCCTTTCCCAGGGTTTTGTTGCAGGCATATCAGACATTGTTGGACCAGACGTTCAGCTGCGTCTGTGATCTTGTCATTGTGCCAAACTTTGGAGACAAGTTCGGCCATAGGGGCAGATCCTATGTGTGCAGGGGAGTGTGCCATAGTCAGTATGGGGATCAGGTACGAGTTTGGTAGCAACCATTTGTTCGTGTCTTTTGTCCGCCAGCAGCCTTCATCGTCCTTCAGTCCCACCCGTGCCCATTCAGTCAATTTGTGTGGTGAGCTGGCCATCTGGATGTCCCTAATAGTTTCCCTAGCGTCCTTCCATTTTTCTGCTTGTGACCTGGTCACGTACATGCGTGTCGTTGTCCTATTCTCGGCTGTGGTCCGGGCAGTGATGTCGGCCAGTGCATTCCCCTGCCCAATGATGTCCGTCACCTTTTTGTGTGCCTGGCATTTGATTACAGCAAGTTGTTTGGGAAGGAGGACCGCTTCAGTCAGAGCGGAGACTCGATCTCCGTGCAGGATGGGTGTGCTGTGTGAGGTCAGGAATCCCCTCTCCTTCCACAAGAGCCCGAAATGATGAACCACCCCGAAGGCATACTGGCTGTCTGTGTAAATATTTGCTGTTGTCCCTGCTGCTAGGATACAATCTTGTGTGAGGGCAATCAGTTCCGCTGCCTGTGCAGATCGTTGTGTGATGCGGGCGGTCTCAACTACAGTTCGGGCTGTGGTAACTGCATAAGCAGCGGAGGTGGTGCCATCGGGGAGTTTGATACAAGAGCCCTCCACCCATAGCTCTCCGTCAGGATCTGGGAAGGCAGTGTCTCGGAGGTCAACTCTACTCCTAGTCTGCTCGTCCGTGAGGGTCACACAGTCATGTATAGGGGACACATTGGGGTCGTTCTCAGGTAGGGGCAACAAAGTGGCTGGATTCAGCGTGGTGCATCTTTTCAGTGTGATGTGGGGTGCAAGCAGAGTCAGTTCGTACCCAGTCAGTCGTGCACTAGTCAGATGCTGCGTCTTAGTCTGGTACAGGAGGGTGTCAACCGCATGGGGCACTAACACCATAAGAGAGTTCGAGAGCACGATCCTCTCAGTTTGTCGGATAGAGACAGCAGAGGCAGCTACAGCTCGAAGGCAGGCAGGCAAAGCTCTGGCTACGGGGTCAAGAGTGGCAGAGAAGTAGGCACATGGGCGTTGCTTGGGGCCAATGGACTGAGTCAGGACAGACAAAGCACACCCCTCCCTTTCGTGAGTGTAGAGGGAGAAGGGCTTTGTGTAATCGGGGGTTCCTAGGACTGGTGCTGAACAAAGGGCATCTCGTAGTTCTTTGAAGGAGGATTGGCATTCAGGGGTCCAAGGGAGCGGGAAGGGGACAACTTTAGCCAGCAGGGAAAGTAGTGGTTTTACAATGAGGCTGAAATTTGGCAACCACTGTCGACAGAAGGAGGTGAGACCTACCAGGGAGCGGACTTGTTTCTGGGTCTTAGGGACAGGGGTTTCCAGAATGGTCTGAATTCGATCGGGTGTAAGCTTTCTCCCGTCTTTGGACAAGAGGTGGCCTAGGTAAGTGACCTGGGGTTGGCAGAATTGCAACTTCTTCTTGGAGACCTTGTGGCCATTTTCCGCGAGGAAGTGCAGGAGTTGGATGGTGGCTGTGACTGCAAGTGGAGTGGTGTCGGCCGCCAAAAGGATATCATCGACGTACTGTATCAACACCACTCCATCTGGTAACTGGACTGCATCCAGATGTCTCTTGAGGGCCTGGCTATAGATGCTGGGACTTTCAGTGTAGCCTTGGGGTGCTCTACAAAATCTATATGAGCGGGCTTTTAAGGTGAAGCCGAAGAGGTAGCGACTGTCTGGGTGAATGGGGATAGAGAAGAATGCGTTCTTGAGGTCGATTACAGTGAAGCTGGTGGCAGTGGAAGGAATCAGAGTCAGAATGGTGGTGATGTCTGAGACTACGGGGTACTGAGTTACAACTACTTTGTTGACCTCTCGTAGGTCGATGATGAAGCGGTACGCTTTCTCATCTCCCTCACCCTGCTTCTTTACAATGGGTAGGATAGGGCTGTTGCAAACATTGCTAACTACTTCCTCTACCACTCCTGCATCTATCAGGGACTGGATAATTTTTACCAATGCCTTCTCGCCCTCGGGCGATATCCGATATTGCGGAAGTTTTGGGAGTATTGCGTCCTGTCGAACAGCTATGTGCACTGGGTCGATCATCATGCGTCCTACGTCCGAGTCAGTTTTGGCCCACAGATATAGAGGTAGAGTGTCGAGTAGGGACAGGTCAGCATCAGTGACGGAAAACATGCGTCGTGTGGGACCAGGTCTGAGCAGAGTCAGGTTGTCGTACAGAATGACTCGAACTCCGTCTTGTGACCACCTAATAGTAGCTCGGAAATGTTTCAATAAGTCAAGTCCCATAATGGCGTCGGGGGTGTTGGATGAGAGCAAAAACGTTGTGTCAGTAGTGTTATTTTCCAAGTCAAAGGAGATCGGTGTGGACAAGGGATTAGTGGAGGGCGTTCCATCAAAACCTATTGATGTTACGTGTGAGCCAGACAAGGGTGCCCTTGGAATCAGTCATTTAGATAACGCACTACTTGTCGCGCCGGTGTCTACCAAAAATGGAGACTTCGTACCCAGGACCTTAGCGGTGACATAAGGACCTTGCTGGTCAACAAAGAGCTCAACTGGATCCCTCCCTTGCCCTTGGCAGTCCTATGCGAAGTCGTGGGTGTCGTCGCAGTCAGACTGTTGGTACTGGTTCTGACGGGGACGGTCAAATGTGTTCGGTCTCTTGGCCTGTCGTTGTTGGTGTCGTTCGTGTACCCTCGTCCCTGTCCTCTATTTCTTGGCCCACCCGCTACGTCTCTTGTGTCCCTATTTTTGTTCGTTTCTAGCAGAACCGGACACTGAGATTTCCAATGACCAAATCCTTTACAAAACGCACACTGGCTCTCATCGATGTCTTTACATCCAGCGTAGGGTGCGGATGTACGGTCTTTAGGGGGTAGATTTCTAGGAGCATTCGATTGGTAACTTCCTTTGTACTGTTCCCTTCCTATAGTCACCCCTTGCAACTGTGCGATCATCACCCTTTCTTTCAGGTCCTTTTTCTTTTTCTCAGTCGCCCTATCGTTCTCATTCTTTTGATGCTCATAGTACTGGGCCATCTGAAGGATAGCCACAGGTTTGGAGGCCGCCCAACTACTCTCGCTAGTCTGTAGCTTCTGTGAGACTTCCTGCGACAGACCTTTGACATAATTCTGGACAAACAGATGATGTCCGGTTGCAGTGGTCATGTCCTGGCCACTGTAATCGGAAAACACCGTCTCAAACCGGGAGAAGTATTCTGATATGTCTTCCTGGGGTTTCTGGCGGCAGGCCGTTACTATCGACCAGTCCACCTTCTTTTCTGGGATCTGGGTTTCCAATTTCTGGACGATCTTGTCTGGGAGGTCTAAAATGGATTTGAAAAGTTTCTGTCCAGGCTCTCGTTGTCTATCTATGCCATCGAGTTGTGACCAGGTATGTCCGAACAGCTCAAGGTGGTCAACTTTCCGGATTTGCTTCCACACATCAGCTGGCAGACATAGCCCGAAAAACAAATCGATGTCCGCTAGGGTCATAATCGTCGAACCCAAGGCTGTGCCTAGTTCAGTATAATAGGCAGTGGGGTTCTTTCGTAAATCAGGCAAGGATTTTCGGAAAGTCAGGATGTCTTGCCGATCCCATGGTTGGTAGACCCAGTTATAAACTACCCTCCCTCTCGCATCTTGGTGGTTAATGTCATCATGCGTTCCCAGTCCTCGTGGGGGAACCCAGTAGGGAGCGGCCTCCTTTATAGGCATCATTGTGTCAGTTTTTTCTGTTCGGGGTTCGGTCGCTACAGGAGTTGTAGTGTTAGTTTCTAGCCTCTGTTCAGTGAGGTGGCAGAAAACTTCAAGCGTACGCGTGAAGAGGTCCGTCACATCACACTCGCCTTCATCTCCAATGTCGACTTTCCTATACAGAGTTGTTAGGCTCTCAGGAGCTTTGTCTTGGTATCGGTCCTCATAGGCATTGAGGGTGTGAAAACAAAATCGCACAACAAAGTGTCGTCTGTGGCTATTGGCATATGAATTGCACATATCCGCTACGTATTCCTCACTCTCTTTTCGTTCCACCAGTGTCTTCACTATCTTATCGATCCCTGCTCTTTCATCTTTGCTTAATCGGTTCATTCTATTGGAATCTTTCTTTCTAGCTTCGGGGTCATCTAATGTTACTGCTTGTGCTGCGTTGAGTACAAGGGGCTTGGCCGGCGCGGAGGCCGTGAGGACCGAGGTCCTGGCACTATTCTCAACTGTACTTGGGGGCTGCGGGTGCTGTACTAAGGGTGGGGAAGGGGCGTATGGAGGGGGCATGTAGATGATTGGGGGACCTAGTAATAAATCATCGTTCGCTCGTTGTTTTGAGGGTAACTCAGGGTAGAGCGTAGAGGATGTTCTAACGGGACACTGGCCCGATGTTTCGGACTCTTGCTTCTGTTTGGCTTCCTCTCTCTCCTTTATCTCTTCCTCTAACTTTTTGGCAGCTAGGTGAGCTGCTTTTCGTAGGTCTTTCTCCAATCTTACTTTGTTTCTCTTTTTCCGTTGCTCTGCTTCTTTGCGCCACATGCCGAGACTATCAAGCATAGTGGGCGTTGTCTTATTGTTACGAAGGGCTGTTTCTACCACGTTTATTTTATCGTCGTCAAAGGATCCTATCAGTGGCCACTGACTTTCCTGATCCTTTCTTGTGTATTTATGCCATAGCTTACTATAAGCCACGGCGACTAATCCATATTTAGTGAACATGTTCTTATTAGGGGTGCCTTCCAGTGGAGCTGGATGGTTCATCTCTAATAAGCGGTCCGGGCTGAACCAACTACCAATCAGTGGGGAGAAGATAGGCATGACAGATCACAAAGGGGGACAAAGGTCCGCACTACCTATCCTTCACTACTTGCAAAGACTAGATAGAATATTTCTATTCTACGTTATTTGCAAACAGAGAATATCTCAAAAGAACCAACTTCGAACAATCAATGCTCGGACAATCAATCAATCAGTGGGGAGAAAAATAGGCACAACAGATTACAAAGGGGGACAAAAGTCCGCGTTACCTACCCTTCACTATCTGCAAAGGAGGAGAGAATATTTCTATTCTTCCCCGTTTGCAGGCACAGAATATCTCAAAAACAATCAATGAGCAATACTAGTATTTTCAAACAATCAAACAATCGTTTCGCAATTTGTCGTGTTACATGACCTTACCCGGACTGCATGGACAGTTTCTCGTCTTCCGCTTCCAGCGCCCGATCGTCCTCTATTCTCCGTAATTGCCGCAGCACTCCTGATGGTTCCCAGTCAAAACCGTAGATCACTCAAGAGAGGTCTGCTCGGAACCGGTGAAGTTCGGATGATCGGCTGCCAGATGAGGGTCTATCGGGCATATGCACTCCCGATCGTTGCAGTCATTCACTCTGTCGTCAGGACCTCTCCCACTGGACCCACGTGTCGCTGATGGGCCCCATGCTTGGGACGCCAATTGTAAAAGGTAGGCAGATTCAACCGATAACCTTTAAGTATTGCCCGGCGTTAGTCGCCTCTCATACCACTCGAAATTATCAAACAAAGAGGCAGGCGCTGGAGACTGGAAGGCAGGAAACAGAAGTTTATTCCGTCGGAGCAGAACACATCAAATCAGACAACAGGGTATCGTCTCGAGGTGCTCTAACCGCATCTCTGAGGCCTCGCCTCTTATACACAGGTTTATGGCTTTATTGCATGAAACACATTCTTGTTAATACTTTGATGTACGGAAAGACATCCTCGGAATCCCCGCTTCAAGCCCGTTCCCACACACATCTACAGTAGAAGTCCCCACCCCGATCTCAGTAGGTGATGACTGTCGCGCAGCTGGACATTCCGCCGGTTACCGGAATGTGTGCGGCTGATCAGATCTCATGGGGTGGGGGCTTTGAAGAGGGGCAGCTTCCTACTGTAGGGGGCAATAAACTGCATCCGCAGGACCAGGTGAGGGCCTGGGATCGGGTCAGACAATCGGGCACAGAGGAAGGGGGTTTATCAAAGGATGTGCGATCATGAAAGGGATGGAGGGAGGTGTTAGCCGGGTATGGGATGTGGCTCCGAGGCAGGGCCACGCTGAAGGGGTGGTTTATGGCCCAAGCATGTGAGAGCAGGGGCTGTCAGTACGTGGGGGATGCTTGCGAGGTCAGAGAGAGAGAGAGAGAGACGCGCTGGCTACCGGCAGTGGGCAGAGAGGCCATGGCATTCAAAATGGCTGCTACTTACGCGCACATATGAGCCTGAAAAAGGGACAAGATGGCGCTGATAATGTTTACGCCGCAATCTAGATTTTAACACAGTGGGCTAGAATGAGTGAGTCAGGGTGGAGGAGAATAAGTGTCACTGAGAACAGAAGTGTGAGGCTGAGAATGAGTGAGAGTCAAGGTGAGTGAGAATGAAGTGTGAGAATGACGGTGAGAGAATATGAGTGAGTGAGAGTGAGGAAGTGTGAGTGAGAATGAACATGTGTGAGAAAGAGTAGGAAAGAATGTGAGTGAGTAAATCTGCCAGTGGCCCTAACATATTTGAGGTTATTCTTGGCATATTGCTATAAATGGCAAATTCTGGTGATGGCATATTAGAGGTAATTAATTACTTGCATATGGGGCACCCTGTGCAAAATGCTGCTGCTGGCATACCAGATGTAATGCATGGCATATGAGTCATCTGTGGGAAAATCCTGATGCTGGCATACTGATATAATTCTTTGCATTAGGGTCTTCCACGGCAACATGCTGACACTGGCAGATTGAAGATAATTCTTGGCATAGTATACCTATGGCAAACTTCTGGGACTGGCATATTAGATGTAATTGTTGACATAAGGGAGATTCATAGCAAAGTGTTGGTTCTGGCACACTAGGGACACTTCTAGGCATATAAGACATCTGTGGCAAAATGCTAGTGCTGGCATACTAGACATAATTTTGGGCATATTGGAAGCAGCCTTTCTTATAGGAGGCATCCATGATAAAATCCAGGCACTGGCACAAAGGAGATACTTATTAACATATGGGGGACACCCACTGTATATTTTGAAAAAGCTGGTTCAACTCCTGGAATGCTTCAAGCTTCAACACCATGAAAGCAGTTGAATCATGCCTTTTCAGAGCCTATGCTTTTCGAGCAAATGTATGTGGAAATTATGTTTTAAAGTACATTATTTGATCCCATTCTTTCAGAAATTGGGGAGAACCTTTCCCGAACCCTCCTAGAAGAAGTTGGACTTGTTTGCTTCACTTGCATACTGGAGTTGTGCACAAGTGTTACTCCCCACCACAAAAATCAAGGCAATCTTAAGGCATGGACAAAGTGAGCAATTGACTAGGTCCAGACGTCCAAGGGGTCTCCTGCTAAAGTTATTGGGAAAATCTCAAGTCCCATGCTGATATCAAATTACATTGTGCAAGAAAATATATATTTATATATTTCACTAGCTTACCCATTGCGCGTTGCTGCGATCTCAGAAGATAGGAAATTTCAGGAAAATTGTTATGATAACATTACATTTACATTGTGTCATTGTTATTGAAACTTATCCATTTTATTTTTGAAAACATTTCTAAGTGTGGCTTGAGCAGTGCGTCCTCGATTTGCTTCCAATCTTGATTCTGGCTGCTCTCCTGTTTCATTCGAGCGGGCTTGAGCAGTGCGTAATTGAGCGTTTTCCAATCTTGATTCTCGTTGCTCTCCTGTTTCATTCGAGCGGGCTTGAGCAGTGCGTAATCGATCTGTTTCCAATCTTGATCCTCGTTGCTTGTTCGTTTGAGAAGAACGGGTTTGAGCAGTGCGTACTCGATCAGCTTCCAATCTTGATTCTCGTTGCTCGTTCGTTTGAGAATTACAGGCTTGAGCAGTTTGTATTTGAACAGCTTCTAATCTTGCTCCCCGTTGCTCGTCTGTTTCTGAAGCTCGTAATGCCTTTTTCTTTCGTGCTTCTGATGTCGATTGACCAATCGATTTCCGTTTGGTGGTCATAACTGTCGACGATGCTTGCAAATTCGCTGTCTATTTCAATATTCAAAAAATGATGAGGGCCCTGGGGGGCCGATTAAAAAAAACTTTTTGACAGAAACCTTTGCGGGAGTGTACTCAACAACTTCCCAAAGTTTCATGGTGATCGGATGAATGGTGTAGTAATGCATAAAGGACAAACAGACAGACAGATATACTTTTGTTTTTATATATAGACTAGCTTACCCGTCGCGCGTTGCTGCGATCTCAGAAGAAAGGAAATTTAAGGAAACTTGTTATGATAACATACAAATTACATTGTGTCATTTTTATTGAAACATTCATTTTAATATGGAAAACATTTTAAAGTGTTGTTTTAATTCTGTTTATTTATTCGAGTGCTTGTGGATACACAGTACTTTTTGTTTTTCCGTCTGGTGCGGACACAAATAAATCAGAAGGTTTTCCGACACGTGAGCTGGCCACATACAGTTGTCCATGTGAGAAGCACGGATTCTCCAAATCTAGTCCACACACTTGCAGCGATTGTCCTTGTGCTTTGTTGATGGTCATTGCAAAAGCGAGTCGCACCGGAAACTGTAAACGTTCATTATTTGAAAGAATATGAGGGCTCTGGGGGGCCGGGGGGCCGATATTTAACAAATGTTTCTTTTTTTTGTTTTTTTCTTTTTGCCAGAAACCTTCGCGGGAGTGTATTCAACAACTTTTAACAATTTTCCTTTTTTTTTCTTTTTGCCAGAAACCTTCGCGGGATTGTACTCAACAACTTCCCAAAGTTTCATGCTGATCTGATGAATGGTGTAGTAATGCATAAAGGACAAACAGACATACTTTCGTTTTTATATATATAGATTAGGTAATACCCCGTGTATAAAATAAATAATTATTATTTCTTTATTTGATGGTTGTGCATTCCCTTCAGAGATGTTTAGTGTGTATATCCATCCTGTCCAATCTTAATCCTCATAGGTAAGTGGCAATTACATTAAAAACTATTTTTTCTATCTCATGTCTCTTTCCTTGTTTCTCCTCTTCCACTATTACTTTACATCTCTCACTCACTCTTCCTATCTCTACATCTTTTTCCACCTGCTCCTTTCTTTGTCAACTTACTGTACCTCGCTTCTCTCTCAACTATTCTCTCTTCCCCATCTCTCTCACAACCACACCTCCTTCTATAATACTCTCTGTGTAAGTTTCTAAATCTCTGTTGTCAAAATCCTCTCCCGCCTCAGCTCTCTCACAACTTTACCCCTTTCCCTGCACTCACTGCTTTGTTTCATCCTAACTCTCTCTATCTCTCCACATCTACTTCACCTCCTACTCAACCTCATATCATTTTATCACTTGTTTCTATGTTTCTCTCCATCTATTTTTATGCTTCAACATAAATACAATTTCAATAGTTTGCTAAATTGGGAAAGATTTGATCACGAATGAAGGGATAAAAGCAGAGAGTTCCGAGTCTTTGCCAGTGCAATTGAAAAATTCTCTGTTCCCGTATGTACGAGTATGTGTTTTCTGGACAGTGAGTAAAAATAGATTGATCAGAGTGCAATCCTGTATTGGGGATATAAAAGCAAAACATAAATGCCTAGAAAATCAGGTGAAGTGTACAAAAAGTGATGGGTGGAATGCTTGATTTTTTTTCAGCCAATAGTATTTACTTGAAGCCACTTCCCAATCAATTGTTATTTTGCACACCATGACACCTCAGTTTGGACCCAGAGATAGGCAAATAGAGTAGGGTACTTTCGGCTTTACCCTTACGCTTCACAAATTTGCAATACATATGTGTATTTAGCGTTACATATTTAGAGTAACCTAACGTTATTAATGTAAAGTGTTGCACTTAAATTCAGTTATGAAGTGCAGTCTCTGTAGAACTAGAAATTCATAGATACTGTGTTCCTTAACCTTATTAAAATGAACTACAGGCTTAAGAGATTTGATAAACAATCCTCACATTATTAAAATGTATTTACTTTAGAAGTAAGGGAGATTTATGTAACGTTGACACAAATGTTTCCGCATTGGTATTCATAATTTAGTACTCAGCTACTTTTGTATTTGTGCATTCAGAGTTACTTTACCTTTTTTTATTGAAAATTCAGCGTGAATCTAATGTTGAGTTTATCTACTGCCATTTTCATTAATTTGTTTTTAAATGTGCACAAATGTCATGTATATTAAATGTGCACGATTGATTTAATACGTTTAAGTTTACTAGAGTAGGCCTGAATTTCTTTCTGCATAAAATATTGTTTTTCCATTTTTGATTGCATGTCTTTTCCTTGTAGGTGCATTCACATGGTTTGTTAGTTTGAGAATATATGTAACACTGTATTAGTGCTAGAGAGTCTAAGAAGAAGTCCTTCACAAAGAACATGGAGAGCCAGAGCATTAACTGACAGGTTCTATTCAATGTTGTTACAAATAGTGTTACAATGTTACAGGTCACAATGTGAGAATGGAAAGAACAATGGAACCTCTGATGGTGTGAGCAAGGGGTGTTACCCAGAAGAGTTTTGTAGAAATAACTGGCGTTCTCACAGGTTGATGTTGGCCACTCTTCCTTGGACCTTGAGACTAAAGACCTCTATGCTTAGCCCTTTGATTCTTTGCTGAGTGTCGCTTAGGCTAACACTTATATCCCTATCCCTAGAAGACCCTTGACCGAGGTTCTGAAATGCTGACACCTTCACTCATATTTCCTGACATTTTCTCTTTTTCTGAATTTTTCGACTTTTTGCCAGTCCTTCAGATTAATTCAGCTTTAATAGTTTAGACTCTAGATTAGATGACTTAAGATATTTCTAATTTTTTAAGAGAGAAGATCAAAGGCTCTTCTCTGAGTACAGACTCTGCTCTTAATTCTGTGTATTGCTGTGACTGAACTAACTGTTTGTTCCTCACTGATGTGCCTGAACTTCTTAAGGAGGTTTGGCTATATCCACTTGCTATTCTGTACCTTTACAGCATGGTATTGATATTGAGTTGCATTAACCTAACTACTAGTAATAAAACCTCTTCACTTTATTTACTGATTCCTAGTTCTTATGGTGTAGCCAAATGGGTTACGCTGTTTATTATATGCATTTGACCCAGTGCTAACACCCCTCAGCTCTCAGTTGCATAACAAACCCATTGGACGGCTAATGGTAAGTGCTGGATCACAAGTCAGTCTTGACCCTGCTCCAATCTGAACAGTCCAGCCTGAACTGCCAAGCCAGGACCTCCGTAAACCGGAACATAAGCAACCCAGGACCTGTTTCACCTTGGTTATGGGCTCATGTCATATACCACAAGTACTGAATAGAGAGTGACCAACCTGTGATAGCAGGCCCAGCAGGAGCAATGAACAATGCTTGTCCTTCCACACCCAAAGGATGCTCAACCAAGTGAGTTGTACACAGAACTATTTCTTGAGAAGCACCAAGGGGAATGGGAAAAAATAAGAAAATAGTCAACCGCCGACTGTATGACAGCTTGCTTGTAACACCCTTCAGGCTCGTCTGTGATCTTCCTCACAGTGTGTGAGTGCCTGAACAATAACAACTATAATATTTAGTATGTTTTAACCCCTTCAGTACTAATGACGGTTCCAGGACGTCACGATTCCAGTAGGGAAGGTGTTGGTACATTCCTTATGTTGGAGCGCCATCTAGAGCAAGTCCACTACATAATGTGTTGCAGTAGTAGCGCGCAATGGTTTCCATCGGGGCGACCAGATTGCCGGGCTTACCTGGAAGGCGTGAGGCCTGAGGTCCCGGGGAGGGCGGCCTCCCATCCCCGGGCTCTGTCCTTGGTCCTGCTGCTTGGCAGGGTGCCCGGGACGGGGTCCGGAGGACCCGGGGAGGCTTCGACTGCGCCTCCGGGCTTGGGAGTCCAGGCTGGGTCCAGGGGCCCGGCCGGGCCCCAGGTCGGGTGCCACGGCCCCGGGCCTGGTCCCCCGGCCTGCCGCACTGTCAAAGGCCCGAGACGGGGCTCCGTTGTGCCCGGGAAGCCTCCCCTTGCCGGGCTGTGTTCAGGGGCTCCGGCCGGGGCCCCTGAGGGCCCGGGGAGGGTGACCTCCCCATCCCGGGCTCTGTCCTTGGTCCTGCTGCGTGGCTGGGTGCCCGGGACGGGGTCCGGAGGGCCCGGGGAGGCTTCCCCTGTGCCTCCGGGCTTGGGAGCCCAGGCTGGGTCCAGGGGCCTGGCCGGGCCCCGGGTCGGGTGCCACGGCCCTGGGCCCGGTCCCCCGGCCTGCTGCACTGCCAAAGGACCAGGACGGGGTTCCGTCGTGCCCGGGAAGCCTCCCCTCGCTCGGCTGAGTTCACCAGCTCCGGCCGGGGCCCCTGAGGGCCTGGGGGGCGGCCTCCACATTCCCGGTCTCTGTCCTTGGTCCTGCTGCATGGCAGGGTGCCCGGGACGGGGTCCGGGGGCCCAGGGAGGTGTCCCCTGCGTCTCTGGGCTTGGGAGCCCAGGCTGGGTCCAGGGGCCCCAGGTCAGAGGGCCCATCGGGTCCCCCCTCGCAGCCTCCATGGCTGGGGCCCTGCTCGGCCCCTGGGCCTCCTGTCCCCACCCCCCCGTTCCCTGGCGCCAGCTCACTTTTTCATTGGGGCACAGAGTGACACCGGCTGGCTTGACTTTCGTGCCCGGCCATCTGGTCTCTGGGATCCCCTCGGCCATCTGGTCTCTGGGATCCCCTCGGCCATCTGGTCTCCCGCAATGCTTTCCTATGGGGTGACCAGATGGGCGAGCTTTCCTGCGGACGGTGTTAGGCCGGTAGCGGCCCCCAGCGCGCCGGGATCGGGTCTTCTCGGAGTCGGGTTGC